>NC_139642.1:5415015-5560015 GCF_964638095.1 Poromitra crassiceps
GGACATCACACACAGGTGCTACATGTTACACATGATGTGACACAGCTTACTGTGAGGACATCACACACAGGTGTTACAGGTTACACACAATGTGACACAGCTTACTGTGGGGACATCACACACAGGTGTTACAGGTTACACACGATGTGATGCAGCTTACTGTGGGGACATCACACACAGGTGTTACAGGTTACACACGATGTGATGCAGCTTACTGTGAGGACATCAAACACAGGTGTTACAGGTTACACACGATGTGATGCAGCTTACTGTGAGGACATCACACACAGGTGTTACAGGTTACACACGATGTGACACAGCTTACTGTGGGGACATCACACACAGGTGTTACAGGTTACACACGATGTGATGCAGCTTACTGTGAGGACATCACACACAGGTGTTACAGGTTACACACGATGTGACGCAGCTTACTGTGAGGACATCACACACAGCACAGGTGTTACAGGTTACACACGATGTGACACAGCTTACTGTGAGGACATCACACACAGGTGTTACAGGTTACACACGATGTGATGCAGCTTACTGTGAGGACATCACACACAGGTGTTACAGGTTACACACGATGTGACACAGCTTACTGTGGGGACATCACACACAGGTGTTACAGGTTACACACGATGTGATGCAGCTTACTGTGAGGACATCACACACAGGTGTTACAGGTTACACACGATGTGATGCAGCTTACTGTGGGGACATCACACACAGCACAGGTGTTACAGGTTACACATGATGTGATGCAGCTTACTGTGAGGACATCACACACAGGTGTTACAGGTTACACACGATGTGACACAGCTTACTGTGGGGACATCACACACAGGTGTTACAGGTTACACACGATGTGACACAGCTTACTGTGGGGACATCACACACAGGTGTTACAGGTTACACACGATGTGATGCAGCTTACTGTGAGGACATCACACACAGGTGTTACAGGTTACACACGATGTGATGCAGCTTACTGTGGGGACATCACACACAGCACAGGTGTTACAGGTTACACATGATGTGATGCAGCTTACTGTGAGGACATCACACACAGGTGTTACAGGTTACACATGATGTGATGCAGCTTACTGTGAGGACATCACACACAGGTGTTACAGGTTACACACGATGTGATGCAGCTTACTGTGAGGACATCACACACAGGTGTTACAGGTTACACACGATGTGATGCAGCTTACTGTGAGGACATCACACACAGGTGTTACAGGTTACACATGATGTGACGCAGCTTACTGTGAGGACATCACACACAGGTGTTACAGGTTACACACGATGTGACGCAGCTTAATGTGGGGACATCACACACAGGTGTTACAGGTTACAAAATAAAAGTTAAATATACTGGACACACAATAAGTCACTCAGTAGACCGCAAACCAACAACACTCAACAGTTATCCCACCTGCAGCATGTTTGTTTATCATTTGTCTTCTAAGTTTTGTTTGATTTGACCACACCACTAACTCGTTCTCTAGCCCACTATCTCCTTTCCTAACCCACCATCTCCGTGACTAGCCCTCTATCCGCTCCCTAGCCCCTATCACCTTCCATACTATCTCCTTCCCTAGTCCACTATCTCCTTCACACTAGCCCGCTATCTCCTTCCCTAGCTCAGTGTGTCAGTTCGCTCTCCTGTCAATCATTAAACAGGCACCCAGGTGACTCCGCCCACCCCCTTCCCCCCAGCCCATCACCCACCTTCCCCTGGGTCGGGGTTCTGCCACGGGGCCACCGGGGGTCCTGGGGGTGGCAGGGGTGCGCGGGCCCTGTCCGGCCCAGCTGTGTTCGGCCGTCCGGGGGCAGAGCGTGCGGTCGGCCGCCTCGGTGCTGCTGACCTCCAGGCCGCGGATGAAGACGCTGGTGTTGCCGCGAAGTTTGCAGTCTAGAAATCAATTAAATTGAGAAGTGAAGTGAAAGGAGCCATGTGTTTGGAGAGTAATTTAGTGTTGGAGGTTTGTGCTGGCTGAATGCCTTCTAGTTGGACGAGGTTCTAGACCAGAGCTTCACCACCAGGGTTCTTGGAGGACAGAGAGTGACTGTCAGCTCCTCACTGGCTGCAGCAGCAAGACAGTGTTAGGCCCAGACTGTCTGTGCCCACATGGTGAAGGAGCGTACTGCAGCCTACTGCATGTTATTCTGGGTGTTTGTGGTGTGAAGGACTGTGAGTTCACTTAGAGAGACTACCTATCACCTAGCTTCCTAACTCGATAGTTGATTAATTAGGTATCTCATTTTCATATCGGTGACTGAAAAATAACTAATTTCAGACGTCCTCGTGCTTGAAGGTACAGTAGCATCACACACGACAGGTCGCACTGGTGCTGTTTTCATTGAATAGACAGACTTTTCTGACCAAACTTGATCAAGTTGATTCCCAAATATTCTTCAAATATGGAAGAATATGTTATTGTATCCGCTGTCACAGAAGGCTTTTTGAAAATGGAATGATAACAAGCAAATGAAATATAAAAAGAGTAGAAACCGCACACTCTGGCTCCGATGCAATGAATTTAATAAAAAGACAACGTTTCGGCCTGGTGGCCTTTGTCAAGTCATGTACAAACAAGGTGAAGAGCACAGTCTTGTAACAGAGACACACCTAGACCACAGGTGCAGCCAATCAATTAGAATCAGGTGCAGCCAATCAATTAGGATCAGTCAGTCACTGCAAGTGAATGAGAACTTACAAGTGATCCAAGTGTGAAAAGCACAATTTTCCAATGACAAAAAAGTTACAATATATAATCTTTACAGCCAAACAAACAATGAATGGGTAAAACCATCCAGAGTGAGAATTCACAAAGGAGATGGTGTTACAAAGTTACAATGGACCTCTTTCACAGCTGCCACCCTGCATCCAAAAGGCAGGAAGGAGGTGCAACCAACCCACCAACCAGGGACCCAGGACCGGAACACCTAAATGAACCAAAGACAGGAGACCCTGGTTGAGGTTTTAGTGCACCCACGCCACCCCCACCCAAGACACAAAATGGCCGCTGCGAAAGAGGCCCTCCGCAAAAAAACACATAGTGGGCCAAACAAGGCTAATACAGCTCCAAGTGGAGACAAATTACAAAATATTTACAGAGTATTTACAAACAAGCCCTAGGATGCAAAGTGAGCATCAGACCCCTAGGGGGCGTCATAAACAGTACATCCTAGTCAACCGATGCAGTGAAAAGGCCTAGTGACGTCAATTTCCCTGTAAGGAAAAATTATAAGAAACATTTTAGTTCAAAATCAATATTTAGACCAAAAGGAGATAAGAGACAAGCAAATGAAAAGCAATTTAACAAGCATGAATCCGCCATTGCTGCAGCCAGTCCCAGTTATCATGTTGTCACAATGTAATTTGTGACAGCCATCGGTTATTGTCGTAGACATTGTGACATCATCATCAATGATGATGTCATCAGTGATGATGTTACGGACATTAAAAAGGCTAAAAAACAAAAACAAAAAAACAAATCTGTCTAAAATAAATAAAATAACTTTAAACTGGCTATAAATTAACAATACTCAAAATATTTACATGTATCTTCCAGAACCAGCCATGAACCAGTTTTTGAGAGAAATTTTGAAACTGCTCAATGTGTCAATCAGCTTCAGGCTGTCCGGAAGGCTGTTCCACAGCAGCCCGGCTGAGTATTTGAAAGAGTTTTTGTTCATACAACTCTTAAATTTAGTGGGGACAACGTTGTGGGAGCTCGGTGGAGTAGTTATGGACATCGCTTACCTTGATGAAATAATTTTGGCGATATTTGGGGACCAAGTTATGCAAGATCTTATGGACCAGGCACAGCTTAACACTTTGAGTGCCACGGCCCTTGGGCAAAAGGTGCTGTACTGTGCCACATAGGCCGCAATGCATTTTAAAACAGTCATATAATTTCTTTAATAATTACTATGTAAACACTGAACACGCACAAATAACGATGAGACTCTCTTCTATCACCTGCAAAAAAAAGTTTATTGATCCCATTTTCCGTTCTTTAGTTATGAGCCGGAGAAGATAGCTTGATTTAGCCAAAAACAGCAATTTTTTTCTTGAAGCTGAGATAATGAGCCTTTTGTGAAATTAAACATTTCAAGCACATCATTGACTCTGAAGCTAATATTTTCTGATATAATGACACCTCAAAAATAATTTCCTTCAATAAAAGAGTGAAAACAAAGGAATTTTGTTTGGCCAAATAATATGTTTTAGGTCGGGTTCACACCAGAAAGTCCGGGTCCTTGGTTCGGGCCAGAGAAGATGATGATACATTGTTTCGTTTTTCAGCTGGTTCGGTTTGCGTTCACAAGGCCAAAATCCACTAGTCCTGCCCACACGAACCAAAGTCACGTGGGCAGAAATCTCGTTCTGTTATTGGCCATACAATTTGGCGGGGCAAAAGTAAACAAACCCTCCCACTAGTCATCTGGGAACCTACAGTCAATGGTCTAGCGTTGCTGCTGTCATCTCATCTCATCGCCATCGGCATCATGGAGCATAATCGGCGGGTTATTTTGCTGTTGCTGTTGATCTGGCAGGCATATCAACAGTCTTTAGCGGAACGAGAACATGAACGTCTGATCAGAATGCGGGCATTCAATAATTTAATGACGTATGCATATCGTGGGAGACGCTCTGCTATCAGACGCGCTCATCAGAGAAGACGGCTGGCTGTAATGCAATCTTACCACGACTTGTTTGCATTGATCTTACAAAGGGGACCAGTGAGGTACGTTCACATTCACAAACATGCATAAATCACAACGTTGGCCAAAGCAAATAGCTGAAGGCGAAAGTGTTATCATAAAAGCATCTCCATGGGCTATTTCCATGAATGAATGAATGAATGAATACATAGGCTACTGTAGAGGCTACTCATAAAAAAGGTTGCCACCCTTCTTTCATCAATAAATAAGCCTATAAAATACAATTATGAAATATTATAGGCTATAACATAATAGCCTAATTACTGGATGTATACATTGGCAATAAAATGTAGGCTACATACCGATTTTTTTTCATTTTTGTATACAAAGTTGCATAAATTGTAGCCACCCTAGCCATCTGTACTAGTATTTTGTAGTTGGTCAAATCAGCTGATCAGGCGGGCTGCAGGTCTATCATCAACCAGATGTTAGGAGAGTAGCCTGTGCTATTTACATTTTATTCTGTTAATATTTATATTATAATGTATTTTTTTTCCCCTGCCACAGGAGCCAGTGGGTTGAACCCAGAACCTCACAGTGGTGGCAGGAGGTGAGTGGGACCTGGGCTGACAGTCAATGGTTGCTAAACTTCCGCATGAGAAGGGGCACCTTCATGCACCTTTGTGACCTCCTGCGGCCTAGTCTCACGAGGAATAACACACACTACCGCCAACCTGTCCCTGTTGAGCTGCGGGTTGCCCTTACTGTGTGGAGGCTGGCCACCAACCTGGAGTTCAGGTCCCTCTCCCACCTATTCGGAGTAGGAAAATCTACTGCCTGCATGATCACCCAAGAAGTAGTCATGGCCATAAACAACACCATGAGCAAGACGCACATTAAACCTCCATCTGCAGCTGAGCTGAGAGCCATCATGCAAGCCTTCCGGGACAGATGGCACTTCCCACAAGTTGCTGGAGCAATTGATGGGACTCACATTGGGATCCAGGCTCAGAGCGATACCCCTACCGACTATTACAACCGCAAAGGGTTCTTCTCTGTGCTGCTGCAAGGTGTGGTGGATCACCGGATGATGTTTTGGGACATCAACATAGGCTACTCAGGCAAAGTCCATGATGCAAGAGTGTTCTCCAACTCCTCACTCTACCGCCGCGGCCAAGCTGGAACCCTGTTCCCTGGATGGACAGAGACATTCGAGGGGGTGGATGTGCCTCTACTCATCCTGGGGGATTCTGCATATCCTCTCCTCCCATGACTCATGAAGCCCTTTCCCGAGGGAAGAGGTGTTACACCAGAACAAGTACAGTTCAACCACCGGCTCAGTCAGGCGAGGATGACAGTGGAGAGAGCATTTGGAAGGCTCAAGGGTAGATGGAGGTGTCTACTCAAAAGAAATGACACCCACATCACCTTCATCAGCAGGCTGATAATGGCCTGTTGTGTGCTTCACAATTTTTGTGAACTCCATAATGAACATTATGATGAAGAGGCTTTTGGAAGGGTTAGGGAGGCTGGCCAGGGCAGAGGAGAGGACGATGCTGCAGCACAGCAGAATCAGCCTGGCACTGGGCGTGACATTAGAGATGCCCTCTGTGCCTATTTTGCCAGAGTTTAGCATCAGGGTTGGACAGTGCCTTGGTGAATAAGCAAGCCAAGCCAGCAGGCAGAATGTCCTGTGTTGGAGAATTACACCAAAAAAGACAACAGTATTGTAAACATTGTACAATGTTGAAATATGTCACGTCCACAAGCACAATGACAGCTAATGCAGGAGGTTTAATTGGTTGATCAACTTGTTGCATCCATCTACAGAAGTAAAACCTGCATTTTGTATTTTTATATATTCTATATTCCATCAAGCAATTTTGTAATATAATGGTGTATCGATGCATTGATTGTTAGCATGACCAATTAATCGATTAAGGAAATTGATCAAAATCGGCATCCCTAGGTCAGGTGTTAATTTCCTCAACGCACTAAATAAGTGTTAACACTTTTTCATGTTATCCCTTGGAGTTTGTTCATCGTCCAAAATAAAATCAATCAATCACTATGCAGCTGCATTTTTGTTAAACATTCATGTTTATTTTGTAACTTCAAAAATGTCTCGAGAGCAAAAACTATGTAATTGCTACAGTATAACAACTACTGAGGTAGCAAAATAGGTAGCAATGACACAGCATGCTATTGTTTTGAGCCTTTGAGGTATAGAACAACACATTGCTGAACAACTGCGTTTATATTTTCTCCTTACCCATTTCTTCAGGGGAACAACACTGACTCCAGTGTAGAATGCATACGTTGAAAAAAGTAAAATAATTAAATTGAAAGTACTTTCAGCTTTGAGGTAGGAAAGGCATAACATTTCAATATACTGTATGCATGTATTACATGTGTACCTGAGAATAAACAATGGGTAATCACAATAACAATGTGTGCAAACAGGCTTTTCAACATAATAAAGTAAAATAAGTGCTACATAAGTGCAAACTTGGGTGTGGTGCATTTGACCCTGTGCTCACACAGAGATGCTCACAAGTCATTTTTGGAAGTCCAAGTCAAGTCTCAAGTCTTTGGTCACAAGTCCAAGTCGTCTCAAGTCTCTTGCGTATGAGCATCTGCTGCAAACTAAAAATTCCTTATCGAATACAGTGGCAGCGATGATTCATCTCCCACCTGCACACAAACACACAACAGACAGACAGACAGACAGACACACACACACACACACACACACACACACACACACACACACACAGATAGATTACATTTGTAGACATTTCCCTGAATGTTAAAGCACCAAAAAAATATAAAAATAAAATTAAGAAAAATAGATTTCTTCTTCACAAGTCCCAAACCGTCAAGTCCAAGTCAAGTCTCAAGTCTTTGAGGACACGTCTCAAGTCACTGTGTGGGTGCGACTCAAGTCCAAGTCCCCATCTCTGGCTCACATAAAGGAGATTCTTGCGCCATCATTCTCTTCCTCGAGGCATATGGTCAGAGGTATGGGCTGTGTAGACTCTTGGGTCCCCGATGGAGTTGACATGGCTGGAGGAGTCGACACTGATGGAGTTGGTCTGGCTGGAGGAGTAGGAGGCATGGCTGGAGTAGTGGTCATGGTGGAAGGGGTGGGCATGGCTGAAGGAGTGGGCATGAATAGTCGGGTGGCTCTGAAAGGTGGTGTGTGCATGGCTGATTGAGTGGGCAGGTGGGACATGGATTGTGGTGGCAGCAGGGGCATGGAGTATGCTGTCTGAGGTTGCATTGACATCCAATTGGGCGGAGGTGGATGTGATGTTTGGCTCGCCATGGCATTGACCACAGTTCCAATAAGATGCATGAACATTCTATTACTTTCTTGTTTTTCCTCCTGTAAGGCCCTGAATCTTCGCTCTTCAGCTTCTTGCTGTACCCGTAGATACGTCTCAAAGGCAGCAGCCTCCTTCCGCTGGTGGCTCTGCTCAGCTTCCATCATGGCAGTCAGTTGTTTGTTTTGCTCAGCCATGTACTCTCTCATTCTGGTGTCCACAGCGGTCTTTGCCTTCTTCTTTCTGGACGCAGCCCCAGGAATAGCCCATCTCTTTCCTGGCTGCTGAGACTGGGCTGTGCTCTGGCTGTGCTCTGGCTGTCCACTGTCGCCTGCATCAGTGTCACCTGTTGACAGACAGACAGTATGTTATTGGCATGGCCTATGACAGTGATTTATTGATATATATATATATATATATATATATATATATATATATATATATATATATATATATGTGTGTGTGTGTGTGTGTGTGTATATATCACCCCCCCCCACACACACACACAAACAGGCTATTTGCCCTCAAAGCATGTGGGTAAAGCATTTCAATTGTATGTATTTCATAAATGAGCAACTTACCATTGTTGTTGCTTTCCTCTGCATCAGCCGAGGCGGAGGCACTGCGGTCAACATGATCTGGGACAGGAGATGTAGACGACGTTGATGGCGTGTTGGAGGCTGAGCCATCACTACTCTCCTCACAATATGACTCAACACAATCTACTGGGTTCACAATGGGTCTTGTGCTAAGGATTTTATCGATGTCGTCATACCACTCAAATGTGTCCTTCACGTCTGAAGAGCCACCACTTTTACGCAACCCGTCGCGCACTTTGATATATAGTTGACGCAGTTTTTTTACTTTTACATGACACTGGTCGACCGTTCGGTTGTATCCATTCTCCTTCATTTTGTCGCTGAATATTTGGTACACCTCGGCCTTCTTGTGCACCTTCTCCATTAATTGGGAAATACTCTGTTCACCCCATATATTCAGAAGGCATCTGACTTCCTCCCGACTCCAAGTTTGTCCCCTGCCACTCGTCATGTTTGTCTGTTTGTGATGTCGCGCTGCTAGCTAACTGCTGCTACAGCTAGCAAGCAGCTTCTTCTTCCGCGGGAGCAAGTTCCAAAACAGGAAATAACCAAAAAAATCAACACAAAAAATCACGTGCTTCCTCTGACTAGTACGGGTGGAGTTCACACCAGAAATGGGCCGCTCCAGAGTTCGCTTGAGAGCGGACCGAGACCGACCTCTCACAGGCGAACCAGAGCGCGGGTTTTAGTCCGCACCAGAGTTCGAGTAGGAGCGTTCACACCGACCCTATGGACCGTACTAAAGGGGAAAGGTCCGATAGACCGGACTAAACAAGGCTGGTGTGAACCCGACCTTAGCTGCAACCAGCAGCGCTGGCCCCTGCGTGCGCAGACCCTACACCTTCATGCTGGTCTTGATTTACTGCTGGTGGGCATCAGATAGCCTATTCTAGCTTGTTTGCTCTCTGTGCATCGAGCCTGCTGCAGTGCCTGGGTCTGTTGTATGCTGTAGTGTCCTGCGTGCCGCACCTCCCCCCCTCCTCCTCCCCCCCCCCCCCGTTGTGGGAGGAGTGTCTCTCTGCTCTGCTCTGCTCTGCTGTGAGTGCGTTTGCTCTGCGTGTGCTCAGCACTGAAAAGTCTGCTCCATCCAGCTTTTTTACAGCCGCGTTCCAGTTGAGAATAATAACTCCACGGCTGATCATGCGAATGGGCTGTTGCAGCGGACACGGAGGTGCTCAATTGTGACAGCAGATTGGCTGCTGCAGGGGCACAGCTAACGTTATGCTTCAATGAAGCAGCTGCATACGGACGGATGCGATGCGATTTCCTTTTCCCCAACGACTTCTTCTGTGTGTTTAACTCCACTTTCTCTCATCTGGAGTGCGCTGTCGCCACCTAAGGGTTCTGTAAAATAGGTTAGACACATTCAATAGCTCTCATATTGTAAGAGGCGATGTAAGAAGCATAGATCGGTCGCTGGCAGCCTACGGTAAATTTCTAATGACGCCATATGGCGTCGCTGGCACTCAATGTGTTAATTTGATTCACTCTTTCCTCCACTCTGAGCCACCTAAGGCTGGAAAAGTGGCCATTTTCTATGGTGGCGAATTGCATTCACTTGAAAAGAAAATATTTGCCCTGTTTTTCTGAATTAATGAGATACATTTTCACAAAATAATTATTTTCAGCTCTGTTTTTCTGAATTAACGAGATAATATTTAAAAGAATAAATTCAGTCCTGTTTTTCTGAATTAACGAGTTAAGTAAAAAAACAAAAAAAGGCTATCTCAAAATCACAAGAGAAGGCTCTCGAGCTCGATTGCATGGAAGTAAACATGTCCCTGTCTAGTTTAATCCAGCTTTACTTTATTTTCAGTTTGAGACATTGGGAGATACTCATGTCTTTAAGTCATATAGATGTCTGTCTGTCGAGTTTGCGCCGGCACCTCAGGACTTTGCGGTTGGTCAGACGGAAAGCCCATCCCAGCAAGCAAGGACGGACCCGGACGAATCGAGAGAGCCCAATCGGGGCCAGCTCAAGTCATATCATGACGTCAGATCAGGCCCAGATTATCACTGTATCACTATCCAACTAATTGCACTCACCACTGAAATACCCATGAGGATAACTAAATGGTTGCAATCAATCACGTATTTCTCAGCCTGGGCTATTTATTCATCCAAAATCCGGGTGATCAGCACTTGCATGTGCAATCTGCCCTGATTAACAAACTATTTATTCATGGAGGTCGGACTACGAGGAGATGAATTGCGGGGGAATCCTGCAATTGTCTCACATGCATATCTTGTTGCCAGATTGTTTTGAAAGAGAGGCGTAAACTATACATTTATGAGTTGTAATTTGGAATGTAGCATTGAGCGGTGTTAATGTGTTTCGGGGTTCTGCTTACACAGATTGTAATTGGTTACACTGTGATGTCCGATCCACAAAGACTTGACGCCCACGTTAAAAAAAAACAAAAAACAAAATAGTTTCTGCCATAATCCTACGGTATAGGCTATATTCATGTCTCGTATAGCCTGTGTGTGCAGGAGCACTGGATAAACGTTATTCTTGATTGATTCTTCGAGATTAAGGTTCAAATTAAATTAGCTTTCGTTTTTATTAAAACTGTCCCGACTTCATGGATGTTATACCGCTATAAAAAGAACAAGGGGTTCATGTTTTGAAACGGTAGGCTATATTGGGAGCGTACCTATGTTCCCCGGGTCCTATATTCCCCGGGTCCTATGTTCCCCGTTTTTGTGGGACCGGGGAACATAGAACCCTTTCTATGAAAAAGGGTCCTATGTTCCCCGCTTTTCCCAAATAGGGTCCTATGTTCAGCGCTGTGTTCCCTGGTCCGATGTTTCTCCCGAAATGCCAAAAACAGCCTACCTCATATGATCGCGTGATTCAATCAAAAGACAACACTCTCCGTAACATTTGGAAAGGGCCTGCCGACTACGTAATTTTTTTCCCCACCATCATTTCTGAGTTCTGTCTCGGGGATTACCAGGCCTTTTTTAAATATTATGTGAGTGTTGTCTGCGCCTTCATCCCTATTACGACATGCCTCTATGGGGCGGAGCACATGAGCGGGCGGGGAAATAGTATTTTTCTCCTCTTAGCCTACATGTGTTAATGCTTGTAAGCCCCGCTGTTGCGGGCATGTAGGCTATGTTAAAGCATACAATGTCAAGCTTTATTGGGTTTAAAGGCCCGCTCATGTGCTCCGCCCCATAGAGGCATGTCGTAATAGGGATGAAGGCGCAGACAACACTCACATAATAGGGTCATAGTCTTCCATCCGACCTCTCAATAGTTCGACCACTCATGAGTTACGGCCGGTTCACACACATGCCTAGAGCAACGCTTTAAGCAACGCTTTAAGCTACAATGTGTTACGGTTGCGTTCCGTTACCTGTCTGACATGACAGCGCCATGGGTGATGAAAGGGTGGTACCCCCTGCTCCTCCAGTTTGCAGAGGAGAGGGTCTATTGCCAGATTGAAAAGTAGAGGGGAGAGGGGGTCCCCTTGTTTGACTCCTATTTTGAGGCTTATCTTCTCAGTGTCCTTGGTGGACGTTTTAATGGTCGTGGTGCACCTTTGATAAGCTGACTTGAAGAAGTCTAGGAAGAGGGTGTCTACCCCTCTGGCCATTAGCACCTCGCGGATGTGTTTGTGGGAGACCGAGTCGAAGGCCTTCGCAAAGTCTATTAGCACTACCGCTATGCTTTTCCCCTCTCGTTTGGCCATCTTGACCATGCCGTCTAGCAGCATGAGATTCTCTGCGCAGCCGGGCGCCGCTATAAACCCTCTCTGCCTGGGGTTTAAGTCGCAGGCTTTCTCCAGCCTTTTGTTCATTATTCCGGAGAGCAGTCTTTGGACTACTGGTCCGATAGTGATTGGCCTCCACTGTGCTACATCTTTCATCTTCTCCCTGTCGCTGGTTTTGGGGATTAGGGTGGTCCTATTAACTTTGAGGATGGTGGGGATTTTGCCCAGTATAAGGATTCTGTTGAACAGATAGGCTAGTTTCTTGCCATCCCTGTCCCACGTCCCTATCTGTTCTTTAGTCACTCCCTCCGGCCCTGGCACTGTACCACTCTTCAGCTTCTTGATGGTGGCCCTAACTTCTTCTTTGCTGACTGGCTGTTCCAAGAACGAGTTGTCACACCCTGCAAACGGCTTAAATTGTCCTAGGCTCCTGAATCTGTCAGCGGCTTCCCACTTGTCCCTATAAGCTTTCTCTACCACAGAGGGATCAAGGGTGCATTGGAGTTTCTCCACCCCAGAGAAGATCATGTCCGCCAGTCCCCCTCTGTCTTTCGCATACATGTCTTGGAGCTTTTTACTGCGGTTTGTCACTCTGTTTCCTCGCTGGGGCCTCACTGTCCCTCTTGGAGCGCTCATCTTGGGGCTGATTTTCTTAAATATTCTCTTTAGATATTTGCCAATCTCGCCACAGGACGGGTTCGCGGATAACTTGCTGAGGGGTATGGGAGGGCTCTCTGTGGCTTCTGCCATGTTTTTGATGAGTAGGGACCTAGCTAAGTCTGGGGGTAGGGGTCTGGTCTCTTCCTTCCCTAGGCCGTCTACCATCTCTTGCCAGGAGGCCTCACTCGTCGGAATGGTTCCGATTTCTCCCCTGACCTTCCTCATTTTCTGGACTTTATATCTTATCTGTTCTTTGGTGAACATGGGTAGCATCTTTTTTGCCTTACTATAGAGTCCGGGGGTATTCTCCCTATCATCTAAGATGGAGTTTAGGGTCTTTATCTTACTAGGAGACCATTTCACCCTGGCTATTCCGCTCGGACGTGCCTGTCTTGGTGGTGTGTCCACTATTGACCCTGGGTGTCTAATGCTGATGTGTCTATTCCTGCCTCTCCTAGTGGCGAATGTCCTGTCACAGACTTTGCACTTCTGGGGTGATGTTGAAGGCCCTGTGACCTCCCTTGCTTGCATTCCCTGACCTTTTATAGGGGCTTTCTTGGGGCTACGAGCTGTGTCTGTCTGTGTTCTATCCAGAGTGGGGTGTGACCTCCTCCGGTGATTAGTCAACCCTGCCTTTGTGGAGAAGCTCCTGTCACACGTGGTGCATTTGGCTGTCCCTACCCTGGGGGGAGCTACTTTAGTTGTCCTACATTTGGCTGCGTGACAGGCGATAGCCCTCAGGTTTGGGCCCATTTTTGAGCAGTGCCTGCAAACATATGCAATGTTTCTGGTCCTGTGCTTCATGGCAAAGTGGTTGCGGGCTGCGTGGGCATTGGTCAGGAATGTTCTACAAAGTTGGCATGCGTGTCTATCAAAGGGCAGTCTTAGGCCCACCTTCACTGCCTTGCCCAGGCCTCTGACCTTCTGACCCTTCTTGATCTCTGGGATCGCTGCCTTTAGATGGCTCATAAAGAAGACTGGCTTGATTGGGATGCCGGGTAGGAAGAGTTTCTTTCTGAGGCGGTTGATACCCTTTACCCTTTCCGTTGGTGACTGTGCCTGGAGTGTTGGGGTTGTCTCTTGGGGTGTAGTTGCCCCCTCTACTGCTATATTAGACCTCCTTCTTCTGGGTGTTGAACTGTTCCTCGACAAATTGATCCTACTGCTTGTCCCTACGCCCAGGGGCCTGCCGAGTCTGGAGCTGTGTCGTGCCCCTGGCGCTGAGCGGCTCAAGGCCTTTTCTTCACTCATTCTGTGGGCTTCAGGGAGAGGGTCTAGCACCCTTGCCTCCCTGAATACAAGCTTTCTCCTCCGTTAAGTTAGCCTTGGTGACAGTCTGGACCCCCTGTCGATCCCTGGTTCTGGCGAATCTAGGCTTTGCGTTGTGGAGCCTCTTACAGGGAGCCTTTCTCACTGTGAAACCTGTAAGACACACAAAGACGGGCGATAAATAATACTATTCTGTTGTTAATGTTTGCCCGGCGCTCTCTCCAGGTCCTCCTGTGGGGGAACCGTGTAATCTATTAATTTAGCATCCGCTCCCTGTCTGTTCCTGCGATTAATAAGTGGTTAGATGAATGGGCCTGCACCCATTTATAATTTTCCACTGGTAGGGGAAATCCATCCACAGAGAACACCGTGAATCGACCCCCTAAGTGGTGAAGTTGTAGGGGCCTCGGACTATGTGCTTCTGTTCTATTCCTAGTTGACACCTTGATTCTCTCTATCGCTATGGCTTTTTCTTGATTTTGCGTGCTCCTTCCCAGACTCGGCGTTTCACTATACTCGCCCTACCCCTTGTTTGACTTGCCGCAAGCAGCCCGCATAAGTAAGGTGACACCAACAGACAGGATTGAACATAGGAATTTTATTGAGGTTTGAACATATGAACTTTGGCAGACTGGCACTTGGCTAACATAAGAGTCCTTGAACTTTGGCAAACTAGCACTTGGCTAACATAAAGAGTCCTTGTTGGGAGTTCTCATGTGAGACTCTACCTACGGGCTCGGATGGCCCCCAGACTCATGGGCCTGAGCCACTTAAGGTTCTCGTGGGCTTCTACCCATCTGTCATCCTCCACCCCTATCGCCTCCAATACATCGGCCGCGCTCGGCAGCACCACAGTCCGATGTCGGCTAGGGCAGCGCCGAAAGTTGTGATGTTTTCCAGCCACGGGTTGCAAATCCTTAAGTGTCTGGCTGGTTCTTCCAGCCGGGCTCTCGCCCTCATGGCTGCTTCATTGCCCTCTCGTCTGGGTGGGTTGGTTACTACCCCCACCATAATGGCCCTCCTGTCCTTTGTCATGATGAGGTCTATTTTGACCGGGCCGCCCTCCACTAGCATCGGTTTGTTGATCTCGTAATAGTCCCATTGTTCGATAATCCCTTCTCCCACGAAGCACCCGATTGCCAGCTGCCAGTGGTGTCTCTTCCCGCTGTCCTCAGGTCCCTCGCCAGCTCCCTGATCCTTGCTTCCCGCTGGAGGTGCCATCTCCCCAGCACGACCCTCCTATTATCGGCCATTTGTGGTACCTGTAACATAAGTAAGTAATACATACAAGCGGGTTAAAAATGCAGACCATATGCACTATTTGGATTGCTTTCTCTACGTTTCAGATATCGCTGTTTTTAGTCTGAAAGTTCGTCAGGCCCCCGCTCTCCCTCTCTCGTCCCCACCCTCTAGGGTCCCCTGTTTCTATCCTCACCTCCTCTTATAGTACACAAATGCAGTGCACATCCCCCATCGTCCACACCTCCTTCATTTCCTCCTCCATTTCCTCCTCCTCAACCCCCAGCAGCATTAGAAACGCGCATAGGCACCAGGCCGTTATGGTTCTGTCTTCCTTGGGAACTGGGACCGCCACATGGTAAATAAGTTTGATTAGTGGCGAGTCCCAGCTCGCCATAGCCTCTGCGATGAGGTCTAATTCCACCTCCGCCTGGCGCTTCGCCTCTAATTGTTCAAGTTTCAAGTTTCAAGTTTCAATACTTTATTGCCATTCAACATCGTTGATAGGAATTTGGTTTAGTGAGCTCAATCACAGAACACAGCAAAACATGAAGACATACAATTCCCCTCACATACTGTACGATGCACACATTCCTCACTTTCTCCACATCCTGGGATCATCTTCACTAGGAAGGAAGAAGTCCCTATGGACATCCAAAGGGGGAAGTTCCTTCTAATGCCGTCCCTGCAGGTGATCCCCATCTCGCTTAAGAAGAATCTACAGCCCTTTCTGTAGGCCGCGTTCATGAATGCTAGTTTGGCCTTTTCTCCTCTTCGCCTCTCTCTTGCCTCCCTGAGTCTCCTCGCCCTCGCGTCCGCCCTCCTCCTTTGTCTTCGGCTCCTCCCGCTCATGCTTGCCCCAACAGTCCTATACACAGAAAATAGACATGGGGATTGGTTAGTAGGGTATCTATCTACTTCTTGTCTGCCTCCTATTGTTCGTTAGTACCTGCAGCGAGTTGGGTGAGGGAAGCTGCATCATTGAGAATCCCTGCCCTCCCAGCTCCCCCCGAAGAGGGACACATGAGTTGGGCGAGGGCACCGACGTGCCTACCCCCGCAGCGGTTAGAGACAACGAGGCGGCCAGCCCCCTCCCGCCCAGTGCCCTCTACGATTCCGTCATGGTGGGTAGGTAAGGGCTAAGCCGGATCACCGCTCTGGTTTGCTACTAAGAGGCAGAGCCGGACAACACTCGTATGACGCAGACCCTCCCAGCACCTTGATGGCCCCGCAGCCACCGCACACCCTCGCTTCCATCAGCGCCTATCAGCTGGACCGATATCTTGCTGAAGCTTAATCTCTGTACTGTGCTGATACCTCGTGTAGGAGGCCCCTAAGTTGTTCCCCTCATTTTTGCTCCTGCACTCACATGGGCTAACCGTGTCCTTTCGTCTGATTGTCACCCTTGTATTCTCATCTATCTAAGATACAGCTTCGATTACCGGGCAAGGCCCGGATTTACTCAGTGGAAGTATGGTACTAGGAGCGTTTGATTGGGTACTGCATCATCACTTCATGCCAGAGATAAGTTGCCAAACATTTTAAATATCATCACTTCATGCCAATAATAATTTGCCAAACATTTCATGTGAGAGTCTTTTTATTGGGCTTCTTCTTGTTTGTCTGAGGGGGTTTGACCCCCCTCCGTTCCGACCCACAGGCCAAAGGAACCGTTCATCCGAACACTGGCGAGGCCAGCCAATGAGGGCCCTTTGAGGTGGGTCTTGTTTGCCATTCGGTCGGTTTGGACTCCAGTTCTGCTTATGTGTGTTGGGGGGTTGCCCCCCAGTCTTCACCCTCTTATCCTGCCTCATGAGGCTAGGGTTTCCGCTGGTATGTCATCCCATCTTCTTTCACTTCTGCATTTTCATCTCAGACTTCTTGGCATTCGAGACTGCATCTGTTAGGGCGTTCGTTCTTGGTAGTTGGGCAGTATGCGTTGTGTGTTGGGGGGTTGCCCCCCAGTCTTCACCCTCTTGTCCTGCCTCGTGAGGCTAGGGTTTCCGCTGGTATGTCATCCCACCATCTTTCATTTCTGCATTTTCGTCTCAGACTTCTTGGCATTCGAGACTGCATCTATTGGGCGTTCATTCTTGGTAGTTGGGCAGTATTCATCATCTCCACATGTCCCGTTAGTGGACAGGCCACACGAGGTGACTGTCAGGCACTTGGCCTTGCCTGCGTCTTACTCTGGGCAGTTTCAGAGAGGACCTTGGTCAATCCTCGTTGTTGTGAGTTGTCCGGTTTTGCCTGAGTCTCCTTTCGGAGTCGGCTTAGGCTGTAGTGCCTGAAGTTCCTGTAGTGGTTCAGGAGTGTGCTCTCCTTTCGCCCTCTCCGGGGTTTCTTGAGTCCCATTCTGGTCGTCTCCAGTGCGTGGGTCTCTCCTCTTTGCCCATGATCGATTGACCACCCATCTGCGGGCTTGACATGCACCCCAGGACAACCCTCGTTGAGCTCTAGGGCTTCTTGACTGCATGTACTTACCCCAAGTCGCCCCTCAGCGACCTATAGGGTATTGTCCTCTTGAATCCATGTACTCACCCCAGGTCGCCCCTCGGCGACCTATAGGGTTTCACTCTTTTGAATACTTGTGCTCGCCCCAGGTCGCCCCTCGGCGACCTCTAGGGTGCTCCTCCGATCTCCTTGCGTCTCCATGGCACCATCCTCGTTTTCGCTGAAGGCGTCTCTTGTCGATGTCTCCTCTGATCCCCTCCATGGCACCGTCCTCGTCCTCGCTGGTGGGCGTTCCATGTTGATGTCCTCCGGCGAATCCCTCGATCTTCTCTTCCCTTCTTTAGGTCTCAGTCATCCTCCTCTCCCCTCGCCACCTTTTCAAAGAAGCGTATGACCCTTCACCAAATTCCCGCTTCAGATCCCAACAGACCCCCTTTATTCTCCACACACCATTGATGTAATGAGGCCACACATTTACCACTCATGAGACAGGGTTAACAAAAACACATTTTTATTTGTAACACATGCATAGTACCATCAACATCAATGCAAGCAAGCAGCAGTGCAAACACTCCCTATAGGGCTTTCAGAGTGTCTTCCAGGGTGCTGTCACCCCATCCCATATACAACTTAACACGTTAACTGCCAGCGACGTATGCATACGTCAAAAAAAATCCAGCGCTTCACTGCCAAGGACGTATGGATACGTCAAAAAAATCGTTTTTTTTTTTTTGACGGTGGGGCGTTGATCAATCCCTTTTACGTCTCCTATACAATTATTGGAGGTATTGAATGTGTATAATCTATTTTACCGACCCACTAAGTGTTGACAGTGCTCCCCCAGACGAGCGAAATCAAAGAAAAAGGGAGCAAGCCATTCAAGGAAATGGCGAGGCGATTTTACAGTATTACATTCTCATGAAAATGGTTGGGGGAAAACGCTCTCGTTTTCGCGCTGATTGCTGGCGATGCGGGATTGCAAATTTACATAATACATTACAGGTGGAACACACTTTGAAACACGCAGCATAAATATGACCAGAATCGCAAAAGCTTCTCTCAACCAAAACTCCCAAGAAGCGAGCGAGTCCATGCCGACTTCCTCAAACAGCAGCCTGCAGACAGGCACAGGACAGCAGCAAAAGCACTGAGACTGGGGCCGCTGCAGCCAAGAAGAGGGAGGAGTTGAAGCAACTCTGCCTCTCGCTCTCTCCCTCTCTCTCTCTCTCTCTCTCTCGCTCTCTCTCTCTCCCTCCCTCCCTCTCTCTCTCTCTCTCTCTCTCTCCCTCTCCCCCTCTCACTAGGATTAAACCTAGTGCGTCTCCCTCCCGAGAGGGAGGGAGAGAGAGAGAGAGGGAGGGAGAGCGAGAGGGAGGGAGAGAGAGAGAGAGAGAGAGAGAGAGGGAGGGAGAGCGAGGGGAAGGGAGAGAGAGAGAGAGAGAGAGAGAGCGAGAGGGGGAGGGAGAGAGAGAGAGAGCCAAAAATGAATGGTTAAAGTGACAATTCTATCGAATTTCACAAAAAGCCGTTTATCTCTGAATATTTTTTCTGATGCTAAAACCATGCTGTATTCAACTGCTAATGCTTACATAACTACTAACTCTACAAACTAACTCTTTTAGACAGAGAAAGTACACATTCTATTAGTACTTTTGAGATATTGTATGTTCACAAACTCCAAGCAGAAAATAATCCTCGGCGCTTGTAAAATGAGCCACAATCCTCAAAAAACGGCTTGGCAGAAGCTACCTACAGCAAGAAAAAAACGGCTGGCAGTCAATGTGTTAAGCCGGTCTAAGCCGGCACAGCAGAAGTTGCCCTCTGGCAGTATCAGGGGGACGGGGACAGGAGTTTGTTCCTCCCTGATCTTTCCCTCCCGTCTCAGCCGCTCCACCATGCTCATTATTCTCCTGTTTGCCAGGCTGATGGCTCTCCCGGCATCCCAGTTCTCACTCCTGTCTATAGGGATGACTTTGATAAAGAGTGCTTGCCACTCTAGGTGGATGACCATTTGGTACTTATCCTCCGGGACGACTGCCTGTAGCCCCCCGTCCCTCGGGAAGACCACCTCCTGGTCCTCGAGGTAGCCGGTGATTGCACCTAGTGCCGCTCCGACTCTCCACCTCAGCCGCTGCGGCACTCTGTCAGGGATCTTCACCCCCTTAACCTCATCCGCTGATCTCCTTCGCCTCCCCGCACTCTGGTTCATGAGCCTCCTGTCTCCGTATCTCCTTCTTATGGGCGGCATTCTCTAATCTGCGAAAGCAAGCAATCATTCATGCAGGGTTGGCAGGGTAGCTACCAGGGATACATTCATATCAGCAGCGGGATGCACATACAGGCCAGGCAAAGCATGAGTCGTGCTACTTTGCTAGTGTTGTATCACTCTTTATTAGAACAAACGACACTTGAGAGTTTTGGGAGTTAGTTTTATTGCTCTCCCAGGGCTTTGGTCTGGCTCTCCCATCCTGCCCAGGGGCCAGGGCGGTGGTCCAATTCGAGGTTCCATTGGTGGCCATGCAGTGTTGCTCAGGCCGATCGGGTATCTCGGCCTCACTCATCGGGGCTACAGTTAGAGGCAGACTCACTGGCGGGGGAACCGTCCACCCTAACACCGACTACGTCGGCTGGTGGGGGCCCCCCAAGGTGAGTTTTGTTTACCAATCGGTCAGCTCGACCATGACCACAGGGGTGCATTTCTTTGGATGGCCCTACGAGGCTTCTTGGACAGACGGGGCTTCTCGGTCTTGCTCCTTGGGACTGAGGCTAGAGGCAGACCCGCAGGTGGGGGAACCTTCCACCCGAACACCGACTGGGCCGGCCGGTAGGGGCCCCCCATTGGCGGGTTTTGTTTACCAGCTCGACCATGACCACAGGGGTGCATTTCTTTGGATGGCCCTACGAGGCTTCTTGGACAGACGGGGCTTCTCGGTCTTGCTCCCCAGGACTAGGCTAGAGGCAGACTTGCAGGCGGGGGAACCGTCCATCCGAACCCGACTGGGGTCGGCTGGCGGGGGCCCCCCAAGGCAAGTTTTGTTTACCAATCGATCAGCTCGACCATGACCACGGGAGTGCATTTCTTTTGGATGGCCCTACAAGGCTTCTTGGACAGACGGGGCTTCTCGGTCTCACTCCCCAGGACTCAGGACCCCAGCCCGACCGACCCAGCCCTTAGAGCCAATCCTTATCCCGAAGTTACGGATCTGACTTGCCGACTTCCCTTACCCACCTTCGTCTAACATGCCAGAGGCTGTTCACCTTGGAGACCTGCTGCGGATATGGGTACGGCCTGGCGCGAGATTTACACCTTCTCCCCCGGATTTTCAAGGGCCAGCGAGAGCTCACCGGATGACGCCGGAACCGCGACGCTTTCCAGGGCACGATAGGAGTAGTGGTATTTCACTGGCGGCTGAAGCCTCCCACTTATTCTATACCTCTCATGTCTGTTCACAGTGCCAGACTAGAGTCAAGCTCAACAGGGTCTTCTGTCCCCGCTGATTCTGGCAAGGCCGTTCCCTTGGCTGTGGTTGTTATAGTTTCATCTGACTGCTGTACATGATGACTTGTAGGAATATGCACGAGACTATGTTTTAAATCCAATGAGCTACGCTCGGTGTTTATTACAGAACCAGCAACCGTCTAACACATGCGCACAACTGCCCTCTCTATATCCGGTGGTGCCACACCATCAAACTTCCCCGTCCCCCATATCAGTCCGCGGCACTATATACTACATCCCCCTTTCTCAGCATTTAAGTTGCACTTGAATGTATATATAACAGTTTCTGCATAGAACTGAACTTTGTGTCTTATAGTAAATAATACCTTCACACATTTGCTTCAACACTAGAATAGATGAACTTTCCGCTCACACTAGAACCGATGGTAAACTGTTCTGTTACTGTCTTGTGCAAGTAAACATGACAAAGACTAATCAATGTCTGTGAGCTTAATATAGCGTCTTCCATGTAAGAATAGACAACAAATATTCAACACATACCCCAAACTTTTCAAACCACATTTCTCTCCTTCACAAATGTTTCCTTTTTTTACTTAAACATTTCAAACAGTCATTATTGTCTCTGAGCTCTTTTTTTTTTTTTTTTTTTAGAGCTTGCTAGAGCACAACCCCTTACTGTTGGCTCATCACAAAGTCCTTGTATTTCTCAGGTGGTCGAACAACTCGGCCACTTCTGGTTTGAGCTGGTTTGGGTGAGGATGAGTGCTCGATGTCAGCACTCACTGCTGTGCCAGTGTCTGGTGCACTGATCTGCTCGTCATCCACAAAGTCTGTCTCAGAGTTCATCTGTGACTGACTGCAGTGTGGCGTTCTCCTCAGATGGCGTCTGTTGCGTCTGTAGCGCTGTCCAGTAGATGTCACGATGTCATAGGACCGTGGTTCATTCCTCTGTGTGGTGACCACAGCTGGACGCCAACCTTGTGCTGTCTCCATGTGAACAGTACTACCTGGGTGCAGGTCTGGAAGCTGCATCGCTCCTCTGTTGTAGTATTGCTGCTGTCTCTTTTGAAGATCCTGCAGGGCTGAGTGTACACCTTTGGGAACTGCAGGTTGTAGTAGTGTGCTGGAGCTCGGTAGAGTGCTCCTGAAGACCCTGCCCATGAGCATTTGTGCTGGGGAATACTCCATGCCTGTTATAGGTGTGTTCCTCAGTGTGAGAAGCGCGAGGTGAGGATCTGCGTTTGTCTGATACGCTTTCTTCAGCACATACTTCACAGTTTTTACTGTCCTCTCAGCTAGTCCGTTTGATTGTGCATAACCTGGACTGGAGTGAGTGAGTTTTATGCCCCAAGATGTTGCAAAGTCTCTCATTTCCTGACTCGCAAATGGAACATGGTCACACGCTATCTCTTTTGGTATTCAGATTCTTGAGAATACTGATTTCATCTTGCTGATGACGGTGTGTGATGTCTTATCCCGTATGTTTAATACTTCTGGGTATTTTGAGAGGTAGTCAACCATCAGCAGAAATGACTGACCTTTTATCTCAAAGATGTCGGCTCCCACTTTAAGCCAGGGGAGCTCAGGGATGTCGTGTGAGATCAGTGGCTCCTTCTGGTTCCTGGGCTGGAACTGCTGGCATGTCCCACAACTCTCAACCATTTGCTCTATCTCTCTTGTCATTCCCGGCCAGTACCAGTGCTTTCTGGCCAGTGCTTTAGTCCTCTGCATCCCTTGATGAGCTATGTGCAGCTTTTGTAGCATTTCAGTTCTCATTGTGCTTGGGAGGATTATCCTGTCTCCTGCAAACATCACTCCCTGTCTCACTGATACTGTGTGTCTGATTGGCCAGTATTGTATCAGTCTTGTGTCTACCTGCTTCCTGCGTCGGGGCCAGCCTTGTCGATGTATGTCATGCAACAGCTGCAGTGTCTCGTCCCTCATTGTTTCGCTCTTGAGCTGCTCCAGAGTCTCTGTGCTCATGGCATCTGTTGGCTCCAAAGCATAGACAACTTTCTCATCTGTGATGTCATCCACTGCTGTGTGTTGTTCATGTATGACAGCACGTGAGAGTGTGTCTGCGATCAGCAGCTCTTTACCTGGCGTGTAGGTGACATTTAGATCATAGCGCTGTAGCTGAAGTAACATCCGCTGTAACCTGGCAGGAGCTGCACCTAACGGCTTCCTCATAATGTTTTCCAATGGCTTGTGGTCAGATTGAACATTAACCCTCACACCGTACACATACTGATGGAACCGCGTGACAGAGAAAACTATAGCCAAAAGTTCTTTCTCAATTTGTGCATAGTTCTTTTCGGTGTCCTTCAGCGCCCTGGATGCGTAGGCTATCGGGTGGCCCTCCTGTAAAAGACACGCCCCCAGGCCATCTTTTGACGCATCAGCCTGTATGGTGAGCTGTTTCTTTGGATCAAAGTACTTGAGCACAGGAGCGTTTGTGAGAGCTTCCTTCAGTTTCTTGACTGCATCATCATGTTCATGATGCCATTGCCACTCATTATCCTTCCGTAGCAGCTCTCTCAGTGGCGCTGTTAAGGTGGCCTCGCCAGGGATATATGGTGCCAAATACCTTATCATGCAAAGCATTCGCAGTAGTCCCGCTTTGTCAGTAGGTGATGGCATCTCAGTGATGGCTTTGATCTTTGCATCGTCTACTTTGACTCCTTCAACGGTGACAATGTGGCCCATGTATTTTACACTGCTCACCTTGTATTGTATTTTCTCTTTGTTGAATTTCACATTGGCTTGTTTTGCCTTGGCCATCACTTTCTGTATTATCTCATCGTGCTCTTTCTCAGTAGCTGCAGCGATGATCATGTCGTCAGCTATGATGTGAACACCTTGTATATCTCCAAATGTCTCACAGTTGCGCTGCTGGAAGACTTCACTCGCTGACGAAATGCCAAACGGCAGGCTTTTGAAGCGATATCTCCCCCACGGAGTGTTGAAAGTGCACAGTAGTGATGACTCTTCATCTAGCTTTACTTGCCAATAGCCATCCTTTTCATCCAGCACTGTAAATATCTTCTTGCCTGATAGTTTGCTCAGAACGTCTTCCGTTGTTGGAATGCTGTAGTGCTGTCTCTGTATGGCTTCATTCAAATTACTGGGGTCCAAGCAAACCCGTAATTTCCCGCCTTTCTTTTCTGTGATTACCAGACTGTTCACCCATTGTGTTGGCTCAGTCACCTTTGCAATCACATCGGCCTGGAGCAGGCCATCAAGAGTGTCTTTGAGTCTGTCCACCACTGCTAGTGGTATTCGTCTACATCCATGTATCACTGGTGTGACGTCAGGGTTTATGTGGATGTGGTACTCTCCAGAAAACTCCCCTAGACCTTCAAAGACAGTAGGATGCTGAGCTATCAGCTCCTCTTTTGTTTTCGGATGTTTCACATCTAGTGTGTTAATGTCCACCCTTCTCACAAGATGTAAATCTTCACATGCCTCCCTCCCTAATATGGGTGTGGTGGAGTGCTTTGATATGAAAAATGGTAGACTTGCCTGTGCTTTGGGTGTGGAGCACTTGAGTGTGAGTTTCCCTTCTGGACTCAGTCTTGTTCCTCCATATGCCACCAGCACCGTTTTTGTGGGCTGCAGCTGTAGGTGAGCTCTCCTTTCACGTCTGGCCTTCCTCTTCATGGACTTGAACACCCTCAGCGGCAGGACGTTGGCCTCTGCTCCAGTATCCAACTTGAACTTGACAGCCATATTGTCCACGTTTATCTCAGAGTACCAGGACTTGTCAGCTGGGTCTAGCTGATCAATACTCACTGTACCAATAAACAGCGTGTCTATTTCTGGGCCGACTTCATGTACTGTCTTTCCATGATGTGCTTTGCCTGACCCGCACACCTTGGCATAATGGTTTTGTTTACCACATTTGTGGCAGGTTACTCCATGCGCTGGACATTGTCTTGGCTGGTGTGTTTTTCCACATTTTTTGCATGCGTTTCCTTGTCCACTGTTCTCTGTGTGTGTGACCGGCTGTTTTTGTCCCTTATTCCATTGTTGACTGTATTTTGTCTTTTTCTTAAATACTGCATGTACAGCTCTCTCTTGGGTAGCTGCACCCATTGCTTGTATTTGTGCTCTGGCGGTCTCAGCCGCTCTGCATGTGTCTATGGCCTTCTCCAGTGTGAGATTTGGCTCTCTTAGCAGTCTCTCTTTCAGACGCTGGTCAATCATGCTAAACACAATCTTGTCTCTGATCATGTCATTTTCAGTAGCACCAAATTCACAGTCTTTGCTCTTCTGTTTTAGCTCTGTCACATATTTCTCTATTGTGATCATTTCAGACATGGGGTGCGCCCAAAACTGGTGTCTTTCAAACACAGTGTTCTTCTTGGGCATGCAGTAAGATTTGAAAGCTGCTAGTACTTCTTCTAGTGTCTCTTCCAAATCACAGCCCTCATCACAACTAACACATTCATGCACAGTATTGAGTGTGTTATACACCTCGAGAGCGTCCTCTCCTAGGGCGTGCAGCAGGATCGCTACTTTGATCTTCTCATCCTTGCTAGCTGCACCGCTCGCAGTCATGTAGATTTGGAAGCGTTGTTCCCATCTTCTCCAATTTTCTCCCAAATTGCCTGTCAGTTGCAGGGGCGATGGCAATCGAAACTGCTCCATCTCCTGACGGTGGCTGTCTCTCCACTTCTGCTGGTCCCCTTGCGACGTGAAGAAGCTAGGTTAGCTTGTTAGCGTCGTTAGCTCTCGTGCTAACAACTCCAGCGTTCCTCTGACACGGCAAAACGGTGAACCGGACCGACTTCTGACACCATGTTATAGTTTCATCTGACTGCTGTACATGATGACTTGTAGGAATATGCACGAGACTATGTTTTAAATCCAATGAGCTACGCTCGGTGTTTATTACAGAACCAGCAACCGTCTAACACATGCGCACAACTGCCCTCTCTATATCCGGTGGTGCCACACCATCAAACTTCCCCGTCCCCCATATCAGTCCGCGGCACTATATACTACAGTGGTTTCGCTAGCTCAGTGATTCCCAACCAGGGGTACGTGTACCCCTAGGGGTACTTGAGCAGCTTGCAGGGGGTACTTGGAATGATTGGGGAATACAATTTACTTCCAAAATGATAAATAAATATATATATCCAAGTCATTTCATAGCCCATTGTTAAAATGTGATGTGTGTGCCGCAACTAGTTCTGCTGGCACGTGTCAACTGCTACACTGTTCTGCTACTGATAATGGCAAAAAACAACAACTAAAAAGCCCAAACACCGGCAGTTCAGTGAAACATATATTTTGTATAGATTTACTTGTATGTAATCATGAACACGCATGAGTGAGGGGTACTATTGTCATGGAAAAACAGCTCAAGGGGTACATAACACAAAAAAAGTTGGGAACCACTGCGCTAGCTAGTAGGTAGGGACAGTGGGAATCTCGTTCATCCATTCATGTGCGTCACTAATTAGATGATGAGGCATTTGGCTACCTTAAGAGAGTGATAGTTACTCTGGCCGTTTACCCGCACTTTATTCAATTTCTTCACTTTGACATTTAAAGAACTGGGCAGAAATCACATTCCTCTGGTCCCCACCAGTTCTAAGTCAGCTGCGAGGCACCAGCCGAGGCGATGTGCTGGGACCGCATCATTACTGGGATAACTGCTTGTACTAGGGTTGCATTTTTTGTCAGGCGAAGGTGTGTTGCTTGACGAGGCGAGGATGTTGCTCCACTTTCTGCGGTCCCCGAGCTTCGGTTGCCAATAGCTGTGAAGATACGTTTTGCATTTGTGTCCACTTATGGCCATAATCTATGTGGTTGCAAGACCTGCATCTGACAGTTTCTGAACCATGGTACTGCGGAGGCAGTGGTTAGTGTATCTCTGCTGCTTTCCTGCTTGGTGGCATAATCTCGTCAACATTGTGGTGAGGTGATTTATGCCCATTGGCTCTCGCGTATACTTGCAACACAGCAAATTAGATTTTTAGTAGATATCCTAATCTAGCAATCACCTTAATATGCACTATGCCTGATTTACTTACCAAACATTGTCGACGCCGATGCTAACGTTTCTTCTTGGGTGAAGATAAAAGGCTGGTGCGTCCGAGGGCAAGTAGGAGAGATATTTCTCTAAAGATGAAACAGGGCAGAGAGGATCTCCAAGCTGTTCAAACATGTGCTTTCTTCATTTTTTGCCTGTGGGTCATTGTGATTCATTGTGTTCATTGAAGGTCAGTGTTGCATACTTTAGTCCATTTTCGTCTCTTTTGGTGGTGAATGACGTGGGTTTGAGCTGCCTGTTGCTCTCATTTCCCCTGCGCCCAAATCAAAATCAAAATCAAATCAAATCAAATCAAATTTTATTTATATAGCACCTTTCATACACAAAGGCAATTCAAGGTGCTTTACAAAAAAATAATCGAAAAAACAAGCAGCAAATCAATGCACATATAAAAAACACATAAAAAACACAGCCGACAGTTTTAGTTAAAATATATACTCAAATTAACAAACATGAAACATTATTTCTGTTTTAAATAAGTTACAAGGCATTCTTCAGTATTATTATTACATGCACAGTCCATTTGTTGGAAATGTACAGGAATCTTTTTTTTTAATTACAGGCCGAGAGAGGCAGTAGTTTAGTAGCAGTTAAAAGCAAGAGTAAACATAAAGGTCTTTAGCTTGGATTTAAAAATAGGCAGAGTAGGGGCAGATCTAATGTGTTCAAAGTGAAGTTGAACGTCAAACCATACTTTGTTTACTAGTCCCTCCGGTGTGTTGGGATCCAGTGCTTTCTTGATAGCTTTGAAATCATCTTCTGATATCGACGTCTGATGGACTGTCATATCGAGTCCCTTTTTTGTCAGCGTTTTCACAATGCCAGTGAATACATTGTTGCATGTTGTAAACTCAGTGTCTTTGAGGAGACACCAGGAGAGGCTGCGCGGTGGGTCGTTAATGTATTGGTTGAGACCATGGATGTATTAGAAGAACTGGATAGGGGATGTGCACACCCATGCATTCGGAGGGAGGTTGCTCATTGGCGCATGATGCCAACATGGGGGGGGTTTCTTCCGGGTTTTACTTCCTGACCATGTAGCCCAAGGCGAAGTGCGCATGTGTGCCATGATGTATTCCATGACGTCTCCCACCGAAGATGCGCGTTCATGAGACAGCCAGAGACAGCCAAGTTGAAAGAGCAGCCATTGTTGAAATGCGGTAGGTTTCTTGACATTTCTGCATTCAATATCATTACTAATTGATAACTAATTCACTTCGGACAACTTTAGAGCAGCTTAGAGGTGGTTAGCCGTGCGGTTGCAGATTTTAATTAGACAGTATTAGGGGTTTATATGCATAATGAACACATCTTTATTGCTGTTGGAATTGTATGTCAAACGGCTAACAGGTCGGCATGGAAATTTAACGTTAGCATAATAGGCTACAATGAGCTCGTTTACATTAACGTGAGTAATGACATTTTTGTTTCCTCAGGGGGTGGCTGACGATGGAGAGAAGACGGCCAGAGCCTATGGGTCAGGATTGATCGGAGGATTTTGTTGTTTATTGTCATAAATAAACTTGAAAGATATAGCTTTCAAAGATATCTGTCTCATCACCATCGCTCTCATGTTGTTTTTTCTCTAATCTCAAAATTGTTTAATTGACACATGACCTGTGTGGTAAAAGTCCATAGTAGCTTCTACCTGTTGAGTGGTCATTATGATTTGGTGCTATATAAATATAGATTGATTGAGTTGTTGACATCACATTAACTCATTGAGTGCCAAGGACGAGTATGTTCGTCAATTCAAATACTAACGTAGAGTGCCAAGGACGAGTATGTTCATCAATTGCGTTTTTTGACGGTGGGACGTGGATCAAAGCCAGATCCATCTCCTGTGAAAGTATGGTGGATGTTGAATGTGTAAAAGCTATTTTAGGGACCCATTAGGTGGCGACAGTGCTCTCCAGATTAGAGAAAGGCGAGGAAAAAAGAGAGAAGAAGTAATGGGGAAATGGAAATCGCATCGATATGCATGAAGCATAACGTTAGCTGTGCCTGTGAACAGCAGTCAATCTGCTGCCAGAATTGAGCCCCTTCGTCTCCGCTGCGATAGCCCCTCCATATGATTTAGTTGCCGACACCAGTGTCTTTCTGAAAAGTTACATTATTCTCAGCTGGGAGCCGGCGACACGATGTGTAAAAGCGGGGTGCAGCGCACTTTTCAGTGCAGAGCAAACGCAGCAGAGCCACCAGACACTCCCACGGAGGAGGAGGAGGGGGGTGGGGCACGCAGGGCAGCATACAACCATTGACAGTAAACACAGACCCAGACAGCAGGCTCGATAGACAGAGACAGGCAAACAAGCTAGAATATCTGATGCCCACCAGCAGTAAATCAAGACCAGCAAGAAGGTGTAGGGTCTGCGCACGCAGGGGCCAGCGCTGCTGGTTGCAGCTAAAAAATATTATTTGGCCAAACAAAATTCCTTTGTTTTCACTGTTTTATTGAAGGAAATTATTTTTGAGGTGTCATTACATCAGAAAATATTAGCTTCAGAGTCAATGATGTGCTTGAAATGGTTCATTTCACAAAAGGCTGAATATCTCAGCTTCTAAATTGAAACGTGTGTTTTTGCTTAAATCAACCTATCTTCTCCGGCTGATAACTAAAGAACGGAAGATTATATCAATACACTTTTTTTTGCAGATGATAGAAGAGAGTCTCATCGTTCTTTGTGCATGTTCGGTGTTTACATAGTAATATCACACAATATTCTGTGGGCCTCGAGAAATCACTGAAAACGCTCTGAAACTCTGGCACTGGGAGTGTCCGTTCTCCAAAAGTGGCTGGCACTCAATGAGTTAATATACTGGGATCTAGTGAGCCGACTAAAATGTGCTAATTGTTTTTACCCAGTGCTTTTTAATCGTTAGATGCCAGTTTTATTGTGATTGAGATTGATGCTATGTCAATGATAGTCCAAGGACGTCCCAAACAAACACCTGGTGTCAGACCCCACCCAGACCCATAGATTCTGGACTGGACATGGCCCCTGCTTGGCCAGCCTTCACAAGTGGGGCAGCAGCCCAAGCCCACTGTGTGCTTGTGGAGAGCAGCAGACAATGCAACACATCATGGAAGCTTGCCCTCTACAAAGACTTGAAGGAGGATTAGTCACCCTCCATATGAGTGAAATTAACTCCATCACCCAGAAAGAGCCCAGGGCTGTCAAACATTATGCGAGGATGATGTACCACGCTCCTACCAAAATCCCGAACAAAAGCACCCATCACACTGTTCACCCATATTCTGGTTTTGTTGATCTTCCCCGGCTTAGCAGCATTCCTCCACCAGCGTCTTTGGGTCATCGCTGACAGGATGATCTTCATCCTTGGAAAGCATCGGTGGAGGTGCTGCAGGTCCAGCTTCATCGCTGTGACAAGCCCCACACCTTTGATGTTACCCAAGTCGTTGCTGCCGCAGTGAATTAGCAGGACATCCGGGGCTGTTCTTCCTCCAAGGACCTTGTAGAAAATGGGGAGAACTCCATCCCACTTCAGTCCACCCCTGCCAAACCACTGGACGTGAGCATCCAGTCCAAGGTCCGTACCCATGGTCTGCCTCGCTCTCTCTTCTCCACGCCGGATGTAGCTGCTGCCAATCAGCCATACTTTTGGTTCTGTGGATTAAAAATCAGAATCAGCTTTATTAGCCAAGTACTCACATACAGAAAAAACGTATGCACAAGTTAAAACAGACAAGAAAGGTCCATTTAAACATTTTCAAACATTTACAGTAACTACAGTACTATAGAATAGGTGTGGTGTAAAGTGGATATTTTAAATATGTATATCTGATATTATTTGTGTGTGTGTGTGTGTGTGTGTGTGTGTGTGTGTGTGTGTGGCCTGCAGAAACCCTTCACATGTCGCTGCTGCATATTGTTGGCAATGAACAAAAGAAGTTTGAAAATTAGTTTTGCAGGTATTTTGAGTGATTTGGGTACTTTTATCTCCGTAGTACATCATGGTGAATAATTATTGTCATAAAACAAAGAACAAAGGGTATTTATTTATTTTTTGTGGTTTTGGTGCAATGCCAGTGCCACTGTAGAAAATACAATGATAGATAGATAGATAGATAGATAGATCAACCCGTTCTCACTCCGAGCGGGTAGCATATTGACGCTTTGTCCCGTCCCTTGTGCGTCGCTTGTTACTAACATGGTACCCTTGAGCGACACATGAAACGACTTGGGCTTTCCGACTAAACTCAATGCAAACCCATGGAAGTAATCTTTGACGCTTATGGCAACTGCTCCCCCATTAGCCTAACTGCTCCCCCATTAGCCTAACTGCTCCCCCATTAGTCAACTGCTCCCCCATTAGGGTCTGGAGGAGCTAACCTCTCCCAGACCCTAACCCTAAACCTAACCTCTCCCACCCCCCATGCCTAAACCTAACCTCCCCCAGACCCTAACCTCTCCCACCCCCATGCCTAAACCTAACCTCCCCCAGACCCTAAACCTAACCTCTCCCACCCCCCACGCCTAAACCTAACCTCCCCCCAGACGCTAATGGGGGAGCAGTTGACTAATGGGGGAGCAGTTAGGCTAATGGGGGAGCAGTTGCCATAAGCGTCAAAGATGACTTCCATGGGTTTGCATTGAGTTTAGTCGGAAAGCCCAAGTCGTTTCATGGGTCGCTCAAGGGTACCATGTTAGTAACAAGTGGCGCATAAGGGACGGGACAAAGCGTCAATATGCTACGTGCTCGGTGTGAGAACGTGTTGGATAGATAGATAGATAGGTAGATGTGTCTCACCTCCTCCTCTGGAGCCGGAGGGTCTGGGATGGGGATCTCGAGCAGCACCTGGAGGGAGGACAGGTCTCAGATGCTGAGAATGTCTTCCTGCCCGAGACACACAACACAAGGAGCACCAATACAGTCAGCCACTGAAGTGTGTCACATGAGATGACCCTACTGTGTGTGATGTCACACTGCAGACACTGACCTTGAGCAGAGCATCCAGCAGCATGAGCTTCAGCGGGATGGATTTGGAGAACAGATTCTCATTTACATTTAATGACAGCTAAAGACTCACTTTGTCGATGACTCTCCCTCGCTCTCCTCTGTGCCACAGTGGTAGCCATCACAAACTAGAAGTTAATGAGAAAAGACTTAAATACTTCAATTTGTGCTTACCTGCCTTTTTCTCCATCATCTGTGTATACCTATTAATCTACAGTAGCCTAGTTGTGCAGATACAGATTTAAACATTTCATTGGCTAACGTTACTTTTAGGCCTACCACATCTGCAAGCACTCAATCTCATACTGTATGGAAACATTAGCCGACATTAATTCAACCTTTAAACAATCTAATGGAGAAATACAGTATGCTATGTAAAACTCAAAAGCCTGTGAGACATACAATCTAAATGTACCATTAAAAAAACCTTATTAGTAGCCTAGGTAGTTGATTGTTTTGACCATTGACTAAAACCAACCTGAACCTACAACCAAGGAGGTTGCAGAGGGAACGTCTTTGCTAGCAGCTACAAAGTTGAAATCCACTAAAGATATAAGCCTTATATTTTTGTTTTGATTGGGATTTTCTGAACAATATAACCGACACTATGATTGCACCTTTTGTAGGCGACAGGATAAACAGAAAATCATACCTTTTCGGTTCGAAACAAGCTAAGCTTGAACGGAGCGAAGGACTCCGGGAGGACAGGCTCTGTTCTGTAGTGTCTACAGTACACTGGCCAATGACACTGATGGGCTGCAGGTGCACAACCATATATGGGCATATTGTACCCCTTTATAAAGTCGAACGTGCCGAGAGAAACCCTCTTTTCACTGCAAGATTTGTGCACGGAGATGCAAGATGCCGGCCTGTTCTGCAATCAACTGCACCAACCGATCGAAAGGAAAAGTTAATCTGTTCTGGTATGGTTTTCACGTAATGCGCAGTGTATTTATGTTGTATGTGGGCCTACATTTAACAATAAAACAAAGCAGGCCAATGTTGCAGTAACATGTAGCCTACAGTAACGATAGCTAGCAGCTTCATGTTGTGGCCTTACAGTAGTTTTAGCATGGTAACGCTTTCCCCTATAGTTAGAATTATATCAAAGTAATAATTACCTTCTTGGTACAGTAGCCTGGCGTGGCTCAGGTGGTACAGCGGGCTGTCTGTAGAGGAAAAATCCACATGCAATGCCCTGCCGATTCATCAATAATGAGATATCCGTTTCAAGTGTTCTAGGAGGTTTTTATTCCACAATAACATCTCTGCAGAGAGGTCTCTTCCTGACCACGTTGTCAATGCAAGAGCCCCGCATCCTTGTTTACAACAGTTTATATACTAAAACCAATGTTGCCCGCCCCCCAGCGTGGAGGGCAGTGATTTTCCACTACTGTCTAAAAGTTCCATTCAGCCTAGTAAGTTTCCATTCAGCCATGTAGCTAATCTGATGTTCACTAGAATACATAACAAATCCAGTCTAGTCACAACAGGACACAGGTTCTCACAGGAAAACTCTGTACAGCAATCTTCTACAATGTGGTGAAAAACACAGTTCACAAAATACATCTTAGAAGGGCCATAATTAATAATTAATCAATCAATACACACTTGATCAATAATTTGCCATTACAATTCCACACTTTTGATAAGAATAAATCATTCTTATCAATATTAAAAATAAATTATTGATAAGAAACTATAAGTTAAAACACAGTCAAAGAAAACTAACATAACTATTATCCTTAACTTGTTAGAAAAAAATGTATCATCTCACACATCTATATAGATTAAAATTTCCCTATGTGTTCACAATCACAATTAATAAGTCCTTCATTTCGGTTACTTACTTAATACTTAATACATACTTATGTTACAATGTATCATTTGCTCAAATCAAACTCTTAGTTATGCTAATATCAAATCAAGCATGATTATTTACCCAAGATTTCATAGCATAAACGAAGTGTGTCAGAGGTCAATGGCCTTTTTTATTGTTCCACACTTTTTGGCATATTTTTTTTTTCTTCTTAAAAACACAGTTTACACATTTCTGGTAATTGGCTCCTGTTCACTGGTGTTGGATCCTGGTAGTCGAAGTCACTAAATCGTTTTGGCCCGCCTCCCACTTCGTCCTCCACTATCCACTCATATCAGCAAGCCGCTATTCACATTTCATACAAAAACATTCTCACAGGCTACAAATGTTTTTTCTTTTCTTTTTTTTCTTTTTTTTTCGGGTTTCTTACTACAATTGTTGACAATTTCCAAACCTCTGGCAGACATAGGCTACACACCAAGTGCACTTTGGCATGCAGCCCACTCAGAGGCTGGGAAATTGAACCCACGACCCAATTTTGATGCAAATGGTCAATCTAGTCTATTTTACAAGTCCAAGTCATGTCTCAAGTCTTTGTCCTCCTCTCCGCTCTCCAGTCACACTGGAGTCCCCTTTCTCCTGTCTAACTGGTGTACAATAACATTGCCTTCAACGATCACACACCTTTCACCGTCAAACATCACTCATTCACACTGTGTTCACACTCCCCTGTCTCCCATGACTCCAAAACGCTTTTTTAATACACATGATCACAGTTTTTACACAAACCACGCAAAGTACGACTCTCTGCATCCGATTCGTCATGGGGAAACCGTCTGTGGTCCAGCTCACGCATGTGTGTGTGTGTGTGCAAAGCCTAAGCTAATTGCACTGGTGAAGGATATGGGAGGCTGGATCTCAGCATCTGGCATTGGAGATCGTCCCATGGTGATTGTCCAATCTGCTTATCTCAGTCTGCTTGTCCATCTGATTGTCTCAGTCACACAGGCACACAAACACATACACAACAACAACAAAAACTTAAAAACAAAACAAAAAACAGACACAAAAACAAAAGCTGCTTACCCCCTTTGACAGATGCGTTATATAACGCATGTGTCAATTAATTTAGCAGTTTTTCTATATACTTATTTTTCAGAGAGAGACACCCTTTAACTTGTCTCTGCCTCTCTCAATCCTCTTGGGAAATGTGTGTGCGCTATGTACTGTGGTTATCTGGAGGGTGCTGCGCTTCAAGGCTTCAGGCCGAGAAGCGGGGGGGGGGAGAGAAATCTCAGTGTGTTCACAAACATTTACCTTTTCGCTTGGCAATTGGTTTTCCAGGCTAAATAATCCCTTTTCCTAAAAAAAACATAACTTCTATCCAACAGTATTGTAATACTGCAAAAAAGTACTTTTGCTCTGTGTGCATTGCATGTACATAATGTATACAGTGTGTGATTCTCTTACTAAAACAATGGTTTGTCAAACAACTGTAACATGCAAATGTTCATGTGTGTCATTACTTATCTGCTCATAATTGGTGTCTTTGGAGAAAATTCTGCTGTGAACTCCTCCACCCTCAACTGGCTTGCGTCTCCGGCCGTGTCAGTCTCTCGCCTGTTATTGACCAGCGCCTCACACCCTCTCCGCTCCGTCTTGATTCGCTTCGTTGAGTCCTCTCCGCTGTTACTGTCCAGGTGGCGTCAACCTCCGGGCCAAGCCTATGAATCGAAAACTCCACGGCAGTCATATATTCTTTTACAGCAAGCAAACCACTCATATTGCATTTCTGTAGCCCGTTTACACCGGTGTGGTGAAACACTTACACGGGAGGGAGAGATTTTACTCTCTCCCATTGCTGGCCGCTAGCTGCGGTGTTCAGGGCTGGTGGCTGCTGGTACGGATGCTGCTGCCGGTTCTCTGGCTGAAGCCTGCCCGGAGTGCTGATGGTCTCCGCTGGAGCCTGGACCGCTGGCGGTCTTCAGTGTAGTTGAGCCTGGCGCTGACTCTCAGTCTGCTACATGATGGTGGTGAGGCGCGGGTCAATTTCCAGGTTGAGACCTTTTAAGACACATTAAGAGACACTAGCGAAAGATTAAACTCCTCACATGATAATTGAAAGTGTATGTATGTATGGTATGTATTGCTTCTGGCAGACATACTTTCTTTTCCCCTTCATACTAAATGTGTTGCTGTTGTTTTCTGTGGTTTTTCAAAACCACCTAGGCCATAACTTTTATACAGTCTATATTTCCCTCTAAATGTGGCGTGTAGGTCTGCTTGAGACAAATGTGCTTTCCTGGTGTGTATTTCGCCCTCTGCAAATACAAACCCATAGCTCCTCGTGAGCTTTCTCTAAACAACTGTGGTTTTGTTTGTGTGTGCGAAATCAAAACCAATACCTTATGATATTACCAATAAAAACAAAATAACAACCACGCTTGAGTCCTTTAGACCTCCCTCTCCCAGGGCGCAGTCCCAGGCTAGACCCCTTTCCACTGGATCGACTGAGGTGAGCTGGCCTCGCCCACTCCACCTAGACAACTCAGCCTCCTGCTTCCCGGTGTTTTCTTTTCAAAAACACTGATCACAAGAGCACTACTTGCCTACTAACTCATTCGCTTTTGGCTTGTAGTGGCCTGACTGTACATTGAGCAGAGCGCGGCGGCCATGGTAACATACCCATACACTCCACAAACATGGTCTTACTGCCATATGCGACCCCACCGGCCGATGACCCAGATCGATAGCGACCGCCAACCCACCTCTAAGGCAGATCCCGTAGTGGTGATTGGCCACCCGGTTGGAAGCCGACGGTCTGATCTCTACCCCACTTTGCTATGGGCATAGAAACTTTAACCGTTTGCATCAGCCTAGCCTGTTCACAGAGCGAAGACTCCTATCGCAGGGACTCGAACCACTGCACAGAAGCCCCCTCTGCTAGGTGTGGACTGTCATCCACGTACCACGTGTTGCCAACACACCTACATGCGACAAACACGCCGACTAGACGGTACCACAGCAGTATGTTCATTCATACTTCAAGACACGGGGGCCTTCAGTCATCTCCCCAGCACTATATACAGATTTAACGTGCCCTCAGACCTTCGCAGGTCCGCTGCCGCCTGTTGGGGACTAGGTTCGGGGGGGCCCAATCCCCCTCCCTAATCCCTCTTTTGTAGACAGGTATAGAAAACACACTGTGGATCCACATAACAAAATAAACAACCCTGTTTGTCCCCTGCCGGCCGGCTTATCTACACACATATGAACGTTTAAGCCCCAAAATAAAAAGTTGAATTTGAACATTTAGCCCCTGTTTAACGCTTGCATCCCAAAACAAAAAGTTCAATTTGAACGTTTAGCCCCACAACAAAAAGTTTAACTTGAACATTTAGCCCCAAAACAAAAAGTTTAGTTTGTGAACTTTGTGATTTTTCTTCCTCTCATTTTTCTCATTCAGAAATTTCTCATTCATATCTCAGTCATTTCCCATTCATTTCCCATTCATTTTTCTAAATTTTTTTTTCTTCCTCAATGAGCCTCACTGCTCAGTTTCACCCACACTCTCCCCTTTTTTTTTTTTTCAAAGGAAAAAGACCTTTTGAAAACAACTTTTCTTTTTTCTTTTTTTACATATAATTTATACCTCCTTTCGCAACGCTCAGGTCTGGGTATGTGCTGCTTTACCCCTTTATACTGCAGTTTTAGACGCTAAGTATACCTTTCAACTTACGTCGACGCCAAGTGTACCTTTCAACCTGCGTCTGCGTCTTTACTGTTTGCCCGTCGACAAACAGGCCGATTTATTCTTCTCTAAATCTTGCCCAAATATGAGTCGGCTCTAGTAAGTTACCTTACGCGTGCGCCTCCTACTAACGCATGCCTCACCCTCTTCTGGATCCGTTATCCAAGGTGATGAGTATATCCGATAACGGCAATAGTGAGTTTTATCTAATATTATCTCACGCGAGCATCACCATGACCCCGCACCACTCTCTTCTAGACAAATCCTATTTTGACTAAGGCAGTGGTTACATCCGTTTTACACGCACACACATCCCCCAGACCTGTAGCTTTTAGCAGTAGTTACAATTGTCTATTTTTAGAACCAATTGTATAACATTATTCTAAATTTCACAGCTACTCAATTTGACATAAAACCGATCAATCAACATTGCATTCAGTGTGCATTTGCCTCACCAGGTTCCGCAGATCACAGCGCTGGGCTACATTCCTCCGCATGTCGACTCCTGCTCTCTTAGAATTAAGCGAGCTTTCAGGTCCAACTTTGACAGGAGGTTATCACCAGTCGACATGCCAGAGGTCCGCATCCCAGTCGTGAGATCCCGTAGACGAGCCCCCAAGTTGTAGAGGAAAAATCCACATGCAATGCCCTGCCGATTCATCAATAATGAGATATCCGTTTCAAGTGTTCTAGGAGGTTTTTATTCCACAATAACATCTCTGCAGAGAGGTCTCTTCCTGACCACGTTGTCAATGCAAGAGCCCCGCATCCTTGTTTACAACAGTTCATATACTAAAACCAATGTTGCCCGCCCCCCAGCGTGGAGGGCAGTGATTTTCCACTACTGTCTAAAAGTTCCATTCAGCCTAGTAAGTTTCCATTCAGCCATGTAGCTAATCTGATGTTCACTAGAATACATAACAAATCCAGTCTAGTCACAACAGGACACAGGTTCTCACAGGAAAACTCTGTACAGCAATCTTCTACAATGTGGTGAAAAACACAGTTCACAAAATACATCTTAGAAGGGCCATAATTAATAATTAATCAATCAATACACACTTGATCAATAATTTGCCATTACATGTCCACTAGTCCCTTTGGATAGAGGTGGTTCGATGTTCCTCCACCCAAATAGGGATGCAGCAGTTTCCGGTTTGAAGGTATACCGCAGTTGTTTCCCCAAAACAACGTGCCCAGGTCGCTTTGCAGAGTGCAGCTTACGCGGCCCCTCCCCCTTGCTGCATGCCTACCTAGACGCACAGTAGTGAGGAGCTGTGAGGAGCTGTCCCTGTGTGTTTACAACCATGTGTGTGATAAGGCAGGAGAACGCAAGGACCCCCCTGAACTTTCCCCCATCTAAAAATGTCGGCTGTATGGGAATATTTCGGCTATTGTAAAAATACAGATGGCCAGGCCTAGGATGCCTAGGATGACCAGGGCTTAGATCGGAGCACGACCCGTCGTAATTTGTCAAATTCAAGGTACATTAAAACGTTGTCTTGCTTCAACATACATCGCATCGCATAAACCATTTCCACCCGCAGGTTTGAGGAGTAGCTAACATAAACGTCAGATAAATACTCTCTATAGGCTAATGTTACCTACTGAGGCAGCTAACATGGCTAATTAGCTAGCTAACACCAGCTATCTTTCTCCTCTAACTAACATTAACAACACGTTAGTTGACTGAGCGAACGTCGCTGTACAGCAGGTCGTTATCAAAACGTATTGCACTGAAGAGAAGTAACATTAGAAAATGACGAAAGACTCCTCCAATCTGGCAGTGGAAAATTATGCACAAACTTTGTGTGTGTGTGTGTGTGAGAGAGAGACAGAAACAGGGACAGGGCTGTGTGTGTGTGTGTGTGTGTGTGTGTGTGTGTGTGTGTGTGTGTGTGTGTGTGTGTGTGTGTGTGTGTGTGTGTGTGTGTGTGTGTGTGAGTGAGAGAGAGAGAGACAGGGACAGGGCTGTGTATGTATGTTTCCTGTGAGACAGAGTGGGGGTGTATGTGTGAGGAAACAATCATTATTTGTGTCCAGTGTTCACCCATTACAAAAGAGAAGCGTGTATTTGATTGTTATGTTTTAGTTTTACATCAAATTGATTAGATGAACTAAATCGTTTACATACTATATTACCAAAGCACACACATACTTGCCAGTTGTACTTGTCCTTGTTGTACTTGTACTTGTCATTACAGTTGGAGGTTACATTAACATGACTTTATTTTTTCTGTTCATTGGCATTTTTTATGCCACATAAAGGTCCGCAATACCGCGATACCGTGAAACCGTGGTATTTTTGTCCAAGGTTATCATACCGTCAAAAAATCATACCGTTGCATCCCTAGTGGTGAGTAGGCCGCTAAGCTTTGCAAAGCGCGCTTGAGTAAAAAAAAAGCTACTGAACAACCGAAATAGCCTATATTAACGTGACCACATCAGTCCTTTTTTCACAAGAACAGGTGAAGGACCTTGTGTGCTGCCCCCATATTTTATCTCCCTGGCCCAAACTGTTTTTTCAATGTGGCATGATTAGAAAATAAGCCATTATCATCACAATATATGATCACTATTATGTGGCATTAGTGTGTTGGAAACTTAACTGTAGTTACAGTTAGGAAATAAACTATAGTTTCATGCAGTAATATAGTCACAGCTGGTATTCCAAGAACTGTTGTGCCCTATAATGTCGAACAAATAGCACCTTACACAAGAAATGTGAAATATTCAAACATTTAACAGTTGCCCACATCGGATCATGCCCTACATGTAGGCTACTACATGTAGGGCATACTATAGCCTACATGTAGGCTAGTTGCCAGTCATAAAAAAAGGCAACTTGTTTAATTCAATTCACGAGGATTCAAAATATCAATGTCAACTTAGTACTTGAATTCAACTCATTTCTTTTGGAAATATCAAAGACAATAGATAGTCACTGCAGGGGTGTGTGGAACTAAGAACTTAACTAACTAAACAAATACATCTGAAAATAATTAATATAAAAAACGTTGGACTGCATGTTTCTCATGTTTATCTTTGGGTCAACAATGTCAGGCGCAAAAGATGGAGGCCAACTCGTGACTCCAGGATATGTGAAAACCATTTTGAAGAGGCGTGTTTTGAACATATCAGCGGGTAGGGTGACCAGCGCAGCATTGTCATGCCTTTTTCCATGTTACACATATTGAGATGATGTTCCACATTTTGATTGGCTCTAGTTTTCTCTTGTTCTGGCTTTCTGATGTCTTTAGTCTTCTATGACAGACGATCATTCGGTTGGGGACTGTTGTTCATGACAAAACAAGACATTTGAGGATGTCATATTGGGAGTTGGGGGGGAGAATATCACAGTCTTTAACCATTGGTTACATTTTATAGATCAAACGCTTAATTGATTTGTCTAAAATAATACATTAATCAATAATGAAAAGAATCATTAGTTGTAGCCCTACTCAGAATTGGTAACGTATCCCACATTGTCTCACACAAACATACTGTTTGTCCCACATTTGGTTTGCGGGGATCTGGTCACCCTAGTGGGAGGAAGCGCCTGACATCAACAGCTGTCCCCACCATCTTCAACCACTTTGGTGCCCCTATGCTGGTCGATGGAACAACATCCCAGGAACAAATGGTGGGTATGGAGGTAAGTGATGCTGCACGCACAGTTGCATGTGATCACACTTACGCACAGAGTGCTGAGGATGAGGTCACCGATGATGTTGACAGCAACATCCTTGTGAGGCAGGGACTCCTGCCTCACAATGATGTAGCTGTCATATCCGATTCAGGCGAGGTAGACATTTTGGATGTAGTACAGGGAGAAGATATTTTAGATGCAGCAACATCCTACCATAGTGAGCACGGATACGCAGTCAAAGAATCTCCCAAAACACTGAAGCGTCGGTCAACGGACAAACTGAATACTTGCAAAAATAAGTTGATATTGGAGCAGCAGAAGTCCAGACGGCTAAAAAGAAAAGTGTCCAGTTTGTCTGTGGTCATCAGTGAGCTGAAGCAGAAAACGCTCATTTCGACTGGCTGTGCAGAGATGTTGGAGACATCCTTTAGTGGAGTGTCAAAGGAAATCCTCACCAGAGTGGAGCAAGGAAGAAAGTCCAGAGTGTCAGAGGAATTGTGATAATTTGCTATGACTCTGCACTTCTATTCCGCCAAAGCCTATGCTTATGTGCGAAAGAGTTTCTCCCTGATTTTGCGCCACCCAGACACCATCCAGACCTGGTACAGCAACATCTCTGCAGATCCAGGATTCACAAAACATGCCTTTTCTGCTCTCGAGTTTCATGTGAAGGATAGGAAAAAGGATGGGAAGGAGACCCTGTGTGCCCTCATGATGGATGAAATGGCCATACGCAAGCACGTGGAATATTCTGCAGGGAAATTCCATGGCTATGTGGACCTTGGCTGTGGCACTGTCGATGATAGTTTAGCACCAGCCTTGGTCCTCATGGTTGTTGCCATCGATGAATCTTGGAAAATCCCTGTGGCCTACTTCCTCGTTGATGGATTGACTGGAGAAGAGCGTGCAAACATCATCAGTGAATGTCTTCAACGACTTCACGATGTTGGAGTCCATACAGTCTCCTTAACTCATTGAGTGCCAATGACGACTTTAGTCGTCAATTCGAATATTAACGTAGAGTGCCAAAGACGACTAAAGTCGTCAATTGCGTTTTTTGACGGTGGGACGTGGATCAAAGCATCAGGCATCTCCTGTACAAATATGGGAGCTATTGAAGGTGTATAACCTATTTTACGGACTCATTAGGTGGCGACAGTGCTCTCCAGATTACAGAAAGGTCCGGAAAACTGCAGCAAAAAGCCGTGATCAAAGAGAAGCCGATGCATGCTGCAGCCAGAGCCATATAGATTGCTCTGTCTGCAGCTGACGTCGGGCTACGAACATCAGTCAATCCGCGCACACAACTGAGCTCCTCTGCCTCTGTCTGTCTGTCTGCATATAGTTTCTCCACACGATTACCCGCCAGAAAGGCAGCACCCGACGCCGAAGGGCCAAACCTATCCCTGCAGTCCCGTTTGGCATTTCCTTGTCACGCTGGAAGCCGCCCGGGAGCCGCCCGGCGCAAAAACGGAGGCTCCGAAAATAGACTGGGTGCGTGTGGGGAGGAGTTTGCAGCTGAGGCGGGGAGAGGGGGGTGGGGCACGCAGGCTCCACAGAACTACACCACGTCACTACATCAGAAAATATTAGCTAGCGTCAGTGAATGTGCTTGAAATGCTGCATTTCACAAAAGGCTGAATATCTCAGCTTATAATTTGAAACCTGTCTTTTTGCTCAAAACAGCCTATCTTCTCCGGCTCATAACTAAAGAACGGAAAATGGGATCAATAAACTTTTTTTTGCAGATGATAGAAGAGAGTCTCCTCGTTCTTTGTGCGTGTTCGGTGTTTACATCACTGAAAACGCTCTGAACTCTCTGGCACTGGGAGCTTCCGTTCTCCAAAAGTGGCTGGCACTCAATGAGTTAACATGCGATGGACCATCATGCCATTTTTCCATGTTGAGAGCCTTGGGAGCTGATTTGAATGTCCATGACATGAGGCCCTCCTTTCCACATCCTACAGATCCATCACAACTTGTCCACGTGGTTTTGGATGTATGCCACATGCTGAAGCTGCTCAGGAATGCGTTGGCTGCAGTAGGTACCTTTCAAAATGAAAGAGGAACAATAAAGTGGCAATACCTCCAGGAGCTGAACAAACTGCAGGAGACGGAAGGGCTGAGACTTGGAAACAAGCTCAAAATGGCACACATACGTTGGGAGAGACAGAAGATGAAGGTTAAACTTGCAGCTCAAGTTTTCAGCAGCAGTGTAGCGGATGCTCTGGAGTACTGCAACACACAGCTCCATCTACCACAGTTCAGAGGATGTGAGGAGACAGTGGACTTCCTCAGGACCATCAATGCTGCTTTTGATGTTCTCAACAGTAGGAACCCCCTGGGAAAGGGATACAAAGCACCCATGAGGACATCAAACAAAGGATGTGCAGAGGTAATCCTGCTAAAAGCAGAGATGTCCCTTTTGGAACTTAACGACAACAAAGGCATTCCATTGCATTCTTGGAGAAGAAAAACATGTGTCGTTGGCATCATTGCAAGTTCAAGAAGCGCTCAAAATCTTTTCCATGAGCTGGTTTGATTGATTGATTGATTGATTTATTGGGTGAATGTCAACAATACAGGGAAATCACAGACAATCACCGAGGATAAAAACACAATAAACCATTGGCTTATTTCCATTGCGGTCCTCTACAAACAACAGAGGGACAAAAAAAACAACACACAAATGGATATCACCTTCTATACTCAAATTAAGACTATTTTTAACATTATTACTAGATTTGAATAGGAATAATGGCACACTTGACTATTATACAATACATAAACATTTGTTGTTATATGTAAGGACTTAACATAGACAAAGAAACACGAAATACTAGGGGCGGGAAGGAGTGGGTTTGCGGGGAACGGGGGTTTAGCAGTGGGAGGGGGGGGAGAAGCTCGCTCACACAGGACTGGGGGCTATGCATTATCTCTCATAGCAGCCTCCATATATATGGCCCCATTCAGATGTGACCGAGGGAAGGAGGGGGGGGGGGGGGGGGGGGTGAGGATGAAGCGTGGAGGAGAGAGTTTGCAAGGGCTGTCAGGCCGGACCGGCCGGCATGGGGGGGGGGATGGGGCGAGGATAGATTGTGTGCTGTGTGTGTGTCAGTTTGAGTGTGGTCAGGAATGTCCATAGATTGTCCTTGTGAGCTGTGAGCCTAAACAACCAGATAGTGGGAGCCTCCTTCTCGGGTGGTAAGCGAGCATACGGCCTTATCCAATGTCAATATCTTGCAGCTGTTTAGGTGAAGGGTGAACTGTGGGGGGATTAGCTCCTCGTTTCCACCGGCCCCTTCAACGGGGAGAATTTCTCATACACCATCAGGCAGTCTGGGGGTCCGAAAGAAAATGATGGATAATTTGATTACCCGAGAGGAAAGTATAATCCAAATCTTTCCCTCTGAGCTCGTCTCTTCAACTTAAAACACTTCAGTCCTGTCTTATTGCACCGTCTCCAAGATCTCATCCAGTTTTTTGATCACGTCTGCCAGCACACCATCCACCTTTGATATGCGTTCAGTGATTGCATTAGTCTGATAGTTCATGCGGTCTATGATCGCATTAGACTGAGAGTTCACAACACGGGCCAGCTCGTTTATCATGTTCATGAGAATGGCTATGAGAATGGCTATCTTTGGGCTTTCATTTTTCCCCATTGTCATGCAAATTTTGCGATAGACGACTGCGATGCCAACACCGATCAGCATATGTCCAGCTATCATGAATCCGAATTGGTAAACATCTTCGACGTCCTCAACGGTCAAAATGGCAAGGCATAGAGTCTGCCATTTCTTCCATCCATCCATCACGTACCTGGCCGAAAACGTTCCGTCTGGGCACTTTGGCTCCCCTGGACCAGCATTTTTAGTGGAGATAATTTTGTCAATTGCGTTGAGAGACCAGCTAATTAATTCCATAATTCCTCAGGGTTTATGAAGAGACAGCGGAAAGGAGAAGATTTTTTGCAGGGAGCAGGGAGCAGGCTCTGGGAAGTCAGGCTGGAGAGGGAGGAGAGGGAGGAGATTGCGTCCGCTCGGTCCAAGGGCGAGAGTAGAGAAGCCCAATGCCCAATGCAGATACCTCCTCACATACAAGCTGAGCCAAGATCACCTAGAGCTCTTCTTCTCCTCTGTCCGAGCACGTGGTGGATTCAACAACAATCCAACTGCAAGACAATTTACAGCTGCATATAAACGTCTTCTGGTGAAGCAACAGGTGAAGACAGGAACAGGGAATTGCCTCCTCCGAGATGATACCAGCATGTTGGAGGCAACACCTGCGTCAGTAAACACTGCACTTAGATTTGACCTGAAGCCTGTGGAGCATGCACATTCTGACCATGATTATCAACTCTGTCCAAATGGAGATACTCTTCCTGAGTACAAGGAGGCGGCCATAAGCTAAATTGCTGGCTTTGTGGTAAAGAAGCTCAAGGAAAAACACAACTGTGTGCCTTGCACTGAAGCGCTGACTTCTGATTCCAACGTGGATCCCTTACTTATCTTGAAGAATCGTGGAGGTTTGCAAAAACCGTCACAAGGGATAATTGCCATCTGTACAGAGTCAGAACGCTGCTTTCAAAGGGTTTTGAGATCAACCTCTGGCAAGCTCCCCCAGGGACATGGCTTAACACCAGCCATTGTCAATCAAGTCCTATGTTACAGTGCTGATAAGACATTGTTTCCTGACCTGCACAACCACATGTTCGAAACCACTGTGGAAGACAACCATGTGCATGGTTTGGTGAAAATGGCATCCTCCTTGTACTGCAAAATCAGGATGCACCATTTGGCAAGGCGGGAAACAGAGAAGCTCACAAAGGACATTGTTAGGCATCAATTAACCAAGGTCGTCCACTTTCACCACCAATAGTAGCATGTACATGCTGGTATCATCTCACTGGTATCAACTGAGAGGGTTGTTCTATTGTGTAAATATTATTACGTGTAAATACTGTGTAAATATTGTGTAAATATTATGTATGTTGTGTGTTTAATGCAGTGGTTCTCAACGTGGGGTCCAGGGACCACCATGGGTCCTTGAGGGAGTTCCAGGGAGTCCCCAGCAAATTGATTTTTAGGCTAATTAAATAAGAATATGTTCTTAATGACTTGCCTGGTTAAATAAAGGTTAAATAAAATAAAATAAAACTAATTATCTAATTACAATACAGATAGAGATGGAATTCTGGCCAAATTTTCCGATTTGGATCTGAGACAAAAATGTCATTAAATGGGGTGGGGTGGGGGGGGGGGGTGTCTGTGGCTTCAATGTGGACTAAATTAGGGGTCCTTGATATGGAAAAGGTTGAGAATCACTGGTTTAATGTGTTTGTGTGTATATCTATGTGTGTGTGTATACATATGACCACCTGTATATTTATCCTGTCCTTGAACAACTCTCTCAGCTGAATATCTTGCACATCTGCACCATCCTCCAACGAGCCCGTCCAACTGCAATACAACTCCAAAAGAAAGACAGAAAGTCCCAACTAGGCAGTGTGCATAGTACTTGGAGCTCGCATCACGGAGCACAAGTCTTTACTGGACACACTGCTCATTACTCCTCGGGAGTTGTACTACAACTCCAAAAATAACACAGTCCCAACAAACCAGTATGCACAATACTTGGAGCTGCCGTCACGGAGCCCAAGTCTTTACCAAACAGCCCATTCATCCAAGACCTCTTTCTCTCTTTGTATATATTTTCACTACTGTTAATGCAAAATGTTTTATTAAATCTCCAGTTTAATGTTTGAATTTTTTATGTTTGTATTGAGCACATAAAAAATCTTTAATTAAAAAAATGATGAAAAATTGCACTTGTTCTCTTTTCTGCATACCAAAAAGATAGATTTTAGCGTGTTTTTGAAAGTTTATTGCACTTTTTGCATGTTTTTATTTGTACTGGTCTCATCTGGGTTTGTCTTGTCTCGTGTTCCCACTCTTTGTATATAGTTTCACTACTGTTTATGCAAATTGTTTTATTAAATGCACCGTTTGTTTGAATTGTCTGTAGTATTGAATATCGTATTGTATTGACTGGTAGAGTTTGTTTTAATGGAGCACAATAAAATTATTCATTAAAAAATGATTTTGTTCTTTATTACATACCAAAAAGATGCACAATGTTTTTGCACATGTTATATGTTTTTATTTGTTATGTTAATTGTTATTTCTTGTTTGACTTGTTTCGTCTAGGTTTGTCCTGTCTTGTGTTTGTCTGGTCTCGTGCCCCCACTCTGAGCCTGCACCTTGCGGTGGTGAGTGGGCTGTGAACAAAGACAGGCTTCTATGTTTATTATCCGCTTAAGTAATGAATCTCAGATATCTCTGGTTTGGACACACAACCACTCAGACCAAGACTCGGCTGGGAAGAGTAGTACGTCGAGCATCTAAAATCATCGGCTGTAGTCTCCCCTCACTGACATCACTTTATTCCACAAGAATCATGAAGGCTAATCAAATCAGACCACACTGCTTTCATCCAGCACACTACTTCTTTCACCTCCTCCCATCAGGCAGGAGATACAGAAGCATCAAGGGCAAAACATCATGCTTCAGCGATAGCACCTACCTCCAAGCCATAAGACATCTGAACTTGCATTGAATCATTATGTTTGACATATAAACTATGCACTTTCTGCTGAATCTGATGCTGCTGGGTACTATTCTTCAATGTTTTTTTTCTTGTGTTTTATGTTTATTGTTTGTATATTGTGTGCTGCTGCACTGTCTTTGTCTGAGAGTGAACCAAGGCAAATTCCTATCAACTATGTTGGCATGGAAATACATTTATTCAATCTTAAGTTATTCATTTCCAACTGGACGTTTCAATTTCATTACCGCTCGTGTGGAATCATGCCACATATCGACAACAACAAACAGCAGTGGGAGATGTTATATGTGATGGACACCCGGACAGCAAACGGAGTGGGCTGTCGGGACTGCCAGCAAAGGATGGTTAGTTAGATATCGATTTCATGTTCTCATAATTATATTTACAACCATAATGAACCGCGATGTGACAGAAAAAGTGACATTTACAGAGCGCAAGCACCTTGCCCCGTCTGCTCTCGTTATAGCCTGTTTGAGGAGACTACTCAGAGCTCAAAATCTTCCGTGGGCATCCGAATGAAGCCAAACATATTTCGGTGAGTAAAACATCATATTTTAACACATTGACTGCCAGCCGTTTTTTTTTGCTGTAGGTAGCTTCTGCCAAGCCGTTTTTTGAGGATTCTGGCTCATTTTACAAGAGCCGAGGATTCTTTTCTGCTTGGAGTTTGTGAACATACAATATCTCAAAAGTACTAATAGAATGTGTACTTTCTCTGTCTAAAATAGTTAGTTTGTAGAGTTAGTAGTTATGTAAGCATTAGCAATTGAATACAGCATGGTTTTAGCGTCAGAAAAAATATTCAGAGATAAACGGCTTTTTGTGAAATTCGATAGAACAGTCACTTTAACCATTCATTTTTGGCATCAGTAAGACCTAAACAATAGTTTTGAACAGTAATTTCCTCCATAACAGCAGGAAACTCCCCTCTGCTCAACTCCTCCCTCCGTGGGCGTTCTTCTTGGCTGCAGCGCCGTGTCACAAGCACTTTCCTACCTGTGCAAATGCACTTTCTCATACTCTCGACCTCTCAAATAAATTTCTGAATAGAAATTAAATTACTCTAAATTAGAGCGAAAAAGAAACAAAAAAGAATGGGTTGAAAATCCCATTCTAAAAGCCTTTTATGGCTGTTTCCAATTTGGTGCTATTTTGCAAGGCAACATGGCCTGCTGCACCACAAGCTTGTCACCAGTCTGACTGCCCCGCTGCCGCTGTGCCTGGCTGTGCCTGTCTGCGTGGCCGCTCCCCGAGGAAGCCCGGCTGGACTCGCCCGCCTCCCGGAGCCCTGGCCGAGAGCTCCGATGAAGCCCCTGCGACTCTGGTCATATTTACGCTGCGTGCCTCAAAGTGTGCTCCATCCGCAATCCACCATGCAAGTTTGCAATCCCGCACCGCCAGCAATCAGCGCGAAAACGAAAGCGCCTCCGCCATCCATTTTCATGAGAATGGAAATGGATCACACTGCTTTTTGCTTGCCTTCCTACTTCCTTGTCGCCACTTAGTGGGTCGGTGGAATGGGTTGTACACGTTGTACACGTCCAATACTTATATAAGAGATGTAAAAGGGTTAGATGCACAACCCACCGTCAAAAAAAAAAATTCGATGCCAACGACGTGTTAACACGTCGCTGGCAGTCAACAGCTGGATTCTGAAAACGTGTTTACACGTCGTTGGCAATGAACGTGTTAAGCTGGAAATGAGGACCGTGGTGTAAAAAACCGAAATTCTCCTTTAAGTGTTGCAACTGAGTTAGCTTGAGAAACAAACGTCCATGTAGAAGAATACAGCAACAATGTCCGATTTTAAGATTAATTTCAATATATTTGGACAGTACAAAGATTTTGAAGCATGGGATGCAGCGATGGATGCAGCAGAGGAAAAAGAAAGTGAGAAGAAATAGACAAACGGAAAACGGGATAAGGAACTGACACCCACGGAGCTCAAAACCAAAACCAAAGAAATGGTAATTTCACCAAAACACATAGACATCGCTCCAACAACCATCCACGGAGCTGATGTGGAAATTGTCCAGAACTATAAATATCTGGGAACTGTGTTTGATGACAAACTGAGATTCAGTGACAATACAGATATTGTTGTAAAAAAGGCTCATCAGCGTCTGTACTGTCTTCGTAAACTAAACTCCTTTGGAGTCGACCAGAGAATTCTGGCCACGTTTTATTCTTCCTTTATTGAAAGTATTTTAACATTTTCATTTATCTGCTGGTTCTCATCCCTCTGTCAAAAAGACAAGAACAGACTGCAAGGTGTTGTCAACCTTAGCTCTAAAATTATAGGCAAAACACAAAGATCCCTAGTACAGTGCACAAGTGCTCAAGAAAGCGCACAAGATAATCAATGACTCCACACATGTCCTTCATGTCTGTTTTGACTTAATGCCATCAGGAAAGCGCTTTAGACAGCCTGCCTGCAAAACAAACAGAAGGAAGTTTGGTTTTGTTCCAGAGGCCATTCGACTGGTGAACAGCCACAGTACAAGAAATGGTCAGTTTATCTAGACTAAGTCTGCACCTTGACCTTTTGATTTGAACCCTTGAACAAGTCTAATATGCACTTGGATTGTATTGACTGAATTTAATTTGTATTGATCTGACGCCTATATTCCTTTGTGGTGTTGGATACATTGTAATCATGGATCTTGCTTTATCAGTGTCATTTATTGTATTTATTGTCTTGTTTTTTGTATTGTGTACAAAGTACAGCTTGTTTGCAGTATTCATGCCTTAAATTGCCCCTTGCGGGACTAATAAAGTTTTTTGAATTGAATTGAATTGAATTAAATTGAAAGTGATAGAGGAAGAGAAGGAAATTAACACAAAAAAGTCAACTGGGCAGTCAGTATCCTGACAGACTTTCTCCACCAAAAACAAGCTGGCAGTGTGGCAAGTTTAATGTGCATCTGAGCTGGTATCAACTGCCATGTATCACAGTTCAATATAATAAGTGACCCAGAGTTCAAATCAAGCAATGCTGTCTTTAAAGCCATGTTGAAATGCTACAGGAAAATCGGCAAAGACACCAGTGGCCATCATCCTAGTATAACTGAGTCTGACCTGGGGTCTCACCTATCAAACCTTGCATAGAATCCCTACTAAGGATTCCTAGGACTGTGTTGAAAAGAATGACTAACCTATCAGTGATGGCGCGCACACCTGAAAGCAATTCCCTGTTACCAGCAGCTGCCACAGTGATTACGCACGCGATCTGCCCCATATCCCGTCCCCTGCATACTCAAATCCAACTCATCCTGTCTACTGACAACCAATTTGGTTTTAAACGAAAGCTTGGCACGGATTTATGTATTTTTGCACTCAAGGAAATTGTAAATAGATATAATAGGCAAAACTCTACAATGTCCATGTGTTTTATTGATGCTTCAAAAGCATTTGATCATATCAATCACGAGAAATTATTTGTAAAATTAAGTAAAAGTGGGGTTCCTAGTTTTTTTGTTAGAATACTGGTGTATTGGTATGCGCATCAGACAATGAGAGTGAAATCGGGAAAAGTGACATCTGCTCCCTTCCATGTGTCCAACTCTGTTCGCCAGGGTGGAATTCTGTCTCCTGCACTCTTTAATTTGTATATGAATGACTTATCTTTGTTCTTAAATGCATGTGGTACAGGTTGTAGGGTTGGTGACTTTTTAGTCAACCACCTTATGTATGCAGATGACCTGGTCATCCTTAGCCCATATAGTGCTGGTCTCCAACAGCTTCTGAGAATATGTTCACAGTATGGTGCTGATTCTGGTATAATATATAATGCTAAAAAGAGTAAGATCATGATTGTCAGAAGTAGAGAAGACAGACATTCAACCTTTCCTGACTTCTATCTTGCTGGCACTGCACTCAGTGTGTGCAGTGAGATCACATATCTGGGTCATATTATCTCAGATCCTGTCTGATGACACAACCCGTTCTCACTCTGAGCGCGTCGCATATTGACGCTTTGTCCTGTCCCTTGTGCGTCGCTTGTTACTAACATGGTACCCTTGAGCGACACATGAAACGACTTGGGCTTTCCGACTAAACTCAATGCAAACCCATGGAAGTCATCTTTGACTCTTATGGCAACTGCTCCCCTATTAGCCTAACTGCTCCACCATTAGTCAACTGCTCGCCCATTAGGGTCTGGAGGAGCTAACCTCTCCCAGACCCTAACCCTAAACCTAACCTCTCCCACCCCATGCCTAAACCTAACCTCTCCCAGACCCTAACCCTAACCCTAACCTCTCCCACCCCATGCCTAAACCGAACCTCCCCCAGACCCTAAACCTAACCTCTCCCACCTCCCACGCCTAAACCTAACCTCCCCCCAGACGCTAATGGTGAGCAGTTGACTAATGGGCGAGCAGTTAGGCTGATGGGGGAGCAGTTGCCATAAGCGTCAAAGTTGACTTCTATGGGTTTGCATTGAGTTTAGTCGGAAAGCCCAAGTCGTTTAATGGGTCGCTCAAGGGTACCATGTTAGTAACAAGTGGCGCATAAGGGACGGGACAAAGCGTCAATATGCTACGTGGTCGGAGTGAGAACGTGTTGGATGACAAGGACATCTATAGACAGCGTCAGAAGCTGTATGCTCAAGCTAACATGCTGTGTCGCAAGTTCAGCATGTGCTCTGTACCGGTGAAGATCTCACTTTTTAAAGCATACTGTACACAGTTGTATACTGCCCACCTGTGGTGTCGTGTTAAACAAAGCAGCATCAGAAAGCTCACAGTGGCTTATAATGACAGCATGAGGCTGTTGTTGAGAGCTTCAAGAAGCTCTAGCGCAAGTCATATGTTTGTTAGTATTGGAGTACCTACCTGCTCTGCTGTCCTGCGGAATCTGATGTATAAATGTATGTGTAGGGCATCTGTGTCAGAAAATGACCTCATTGCTGTCCTGACTAACCCTGTACGCAGTTCTGTCAGATTATTTTCCAAACTGTGGAACCATTGGCGAACATGTCTGTATGTTAGGCATTGAACATTGTGGAAGGCCTTGCTTGCTTCCCTTTTGTTATTTTCTTATTTTGTACTGTGCTGTTTTTTACTATTTCTATGTGATATGGATCTCCCTGGGTCTGAAATAAAGAATTGAATTGAATTGAATTATATAGAATAAGGCAGCAATAAAACAAAGAAATCGCAGTGGTAAAGCCATGGTAAATTGACCTCAGAAAGATTAAAAATGAATGAATTCTGCCTCTCTCCATGTGGCAATACAAAATTGCATAATGCTGTGATCTGCGTAATGAAACACTGGCACTGTTATTGCTTATATTATAGGCAGATAATGAGTCCAATTTTAGACGTTCACCAGTCATCATCATGTGTTATGTCCAAACCATGTTTTCGGGTGTGCATGCATGCAGTAAAATGGACATCATCAGATAGATAGGCTATAGAAAATAGCCTGAGATGAAGAGTGTGTGCTTAAAAACAAGCAAGAATTCCATGCAGCAAATTCAACTGATTGAAGATGTTTATGCCATGGAATAGCCTACCGTGTGTGTGTGTGTGTGCGCGTGCGTGTGCATGTGTGTGTGTTGTGCGAAAAAGGCCTAAACAGAATTGTCTGTGGTTCTTTGTGTGCGCTTCAAGATTCAAGATTCAAGATTATTTTAATTTGTCCCGAGGGAAATTTGTCTTGGACATACAGGCTGCCACATAGGTACACAGTGCCATAACAAAAACAACAACAAAAAACAATAGTGCATAGCACACCAGTGCCGACATGTGCAAACACACAACCAAAGTGCAAACATCAATAATTTACAGTACAATCAACAATACATTACCTATGACCTGAGTTTAGGAGACTGACTGATATGGGGATGAAAGAGTATTTGTATATGTTGAGGTGTCTTTTTTTGTTCTTGATTGGGACTCTGTAACGCCTGCCAGATGGAAGCAGTTCGTATTCTGAATACAAGACATGGGAGGGGTCAGCAATGATCTTCCTAGCAATGATCTTCCTAGCTTCCCATCAGGCATTGATTTACATGTGATTGAAGCTTGGTTGACACAGCCGAAATTTATGGCCGCAATCCAGAGATTGGACATTTACACCTACATTTCAGCACCACCGCCGATGGACAGCGACAGCAGTGTAGGTCGGATGGACAGCAACAGCAGACAGCAGTGTAGGTCGGACTAGTGGGAGGTCGGACTAGCAGGAGGTTGTGGCAGGGTCGGACTAGTGCCCGGACCTCGATAAGGTTCGTATGTGCACTTCTCAGTGACTTATCTTCGCCAGGAAGCAACTGGGGGCACTGGACTTGAAGATGGGTCAGGGTTTGCGTAGATTATTTGCGTAAATTGTCTTCTTTACTTTCTAACCTTTTTTTCTTACATCACTATGTCTGTGTGGGATACCTTTGCAATTACCCTCAGGCTCTTCTAAATTTCGTGTTAACACTACAGTTGGAAGAGCCCTCTCATCGACCATAGGATTTTGGTTAGACAATCTGTGTTGGGCATTAAACTCACCTCATTTCTGCACTTTGAAGTCACAGGTAGGGTTGGGTGGACTAATTATATCGGAAGCCTAGTTGCGGAAAAAAGTGAGCTGTTCTTTTTTTTAAGACAAAGTTTGACGTGAATCACCAAGTTGCCTGGAAACAGAGTCCAGACGCATGCACACACACGCACACACACACACACACACAGCGCACTGGCATCATTTTGTCTTGTACATACATTATATGATGCATTTAGACAGACCACCACCGCTCACTTTTTTTTCGGCAACTAGGCTTCCGATATAATTAGTCCACCCGACCCTACCTGTGACTTCAAAGTGCAGAAATAAGGTGAGTTTAATGCCCAACACAGATTCTCTAATGAAAATCCTATGGTCGATGAGAGGGCTCTTCCAACTGTAGTGTTAACACGAAATTTAGAAGACCCTGAGGGTAACCTTTGCAACATGATACTGTCATGTCATGTGTATTATAATATTGCACCTGAAACATCATGTAGCCTATTAATCAAGGCCTATTCACTTCAGTCAGCGGTGTGCCTCTCCCCCCTCCTCTCACTGCCAAATGCTGTCTGTGATTACCGTAACCATGGATTCTGTCGTTACCGATTTCTGCCATTAAAAATTCTCTGTCTGCACTCACTAATTATGTGTGTCAATTAGGCTATGTTCTTATCACCATTCAATCAAAGAGTATAAAACTTAAAGTGTGAATGTACATTTTTGGCAGCTCACTCGCATCGCCTCCGACACCTCTGACATGTTTTTTCGATAGCCTATTGTAGATTGACATGATTATTTTGAAGATAAAGCAGCATCTCCATATACTGTAAGTCAGGAAAAGTAGGACAAAGCAATATAGCCTATTAATGGTTTGTTTCTCTTATGCCTCTTATTGGGCCTATATACATTTATATCATAAGCATTTTATCTTTTAATATTTCATCTTATTGCAGATCATAATTAGGCCTACAACTTTCACCTAATGATTTTCACTTTGATATGCTATATGGAATATCAGCATGTGTTGTCTATTTGGCTAATTTTAAGAATGGCTTTAAATCTGTTTTTGCAAATGAACTATTCATATAGAAATAAATAAGTAAGGGATAATGTATATTGAGGCGGTGATTACGGGGGAAATAATGACCGACAGGTGGATTGAGCCCGACGCGCCAGCGGAGGGCTTAATCGTTCACCTGAAGGTCATTATTTCCCAGTAATCACCGCCTCAATATACATTATCCCGCTTAGAACACGGCCTACAACTAAATCATTCAATAATCTGACAAAAATAATTATTCAAATAGATTTTTTAATAGCGTTTTCAACGACAAAGCGGTTTCATTCGTAATTGGCACACAAGACACCACAGCTGCAACTGGTTGGCCTAATTAGTAGTGTCTTGCTGACAAAAAGCTCTTATCAACTGATTAATCCAGGTGTGGCAGAGCAGCGGTCGGTTGTCGAGAAATAATGACCGGTGAATATTGTTGATTGACCAATCAGAATCGAGTATTCAAGAGAGCCGTGTTCTAAATACCGTAAATGACCATTAACAGCCACATGGCCATTACCACATGGATTGAAATAATTAATCAGAGAGATTGTGTTGGCTGGTAGACTATGCTTGTTCCAACATTCTAAACATGTCCAATGACTTGAGGAAAAACAGACTTTATTGATACAGGAGTGATCATTCAAAACATTTTTTGCGAACGAAATACTTTTCCCAAGCATTCACTGCAAATAAGTTACCAACCATTATCTCCGCTGGTCACAACAAAGGGAGACCGCACACTTTAATTGGACTGCAGCCGGTCAGGCATTTCGGCATTGGAAATAATTTGTGTGGGATAAGGTGCGTATGTGTGCACTTCTCAGTCTTCACCACTAAGGAACTCGGGCGCTGGACTTAAATATGGGTCAGGGTTTGCATAGATTATTTGCGTAAGTTGTCTTGTTTACTTTTAAACAGTTTTGTTTTTTACATCTATAGGTCTACTGTGTGGGATACCTTTACAAGACGATACTGGGTGGTGAAACACGGATTGGATCGAGTAGATAGTCACTGGACAGGTTAGTCATGGTTTTAATAGGGATTCTACGCCAGGATTGATAGAGGAGACCCTTTGTCCTTTGGGGCATTTGAAGTCAGGTTTAGAGGAATAACTCATTTTAAATGAACAGTTGTGATGCCATTCAGTCTTAAACAACAATATTTGATCCGATCTCACTCACTCCTATGTCACCACTTGCTCTCCCTGCAGGGCTTGAAATTAACTTTTTATGCCTCCGCCGCTGGCGATAGCCAGGCCGGATGCATTATGGATCCGGGTTGTCCGTCCGTACGTATGTCCGTCCGTCCGTCCGTCCGATGTTTGTTAACGCGATATCTGAGGAACGCCTTGACGGAATTTCATCAAATGGGCCTTAAACATCCATTTAGGCTCAAGGATGATCTGATTAGATTTTGGTGGTCAAAGGTCAAGGTCACTGTGACCTCTCAAACGCCATTTTCAAGCTTGTTAACGCGATATCTGAGGAACGCCTTCACGGAATTTAATCAAATTTGCCTTAAACATCCACTTAGGCTCAAGGATGATCTGATTAGATTTTGGTGGTCAAAGGTCAAGGTCACTGTGACCTCTCGAACGCCATTTTCAAGCTTGTTAACGTGATATCTCAGGAATGCCTTGACGGAATTTCATCATATTTGCCTTAAACATCCACTTGGACTCAAGGATGAACTGATTAGATTTTGGTGGTCAAAGGTCAAAGGCCAAGGTCACTGTGAATGAATGAAAGTTTTATTTACGTGTCAGGACAAGTTACATGACCCATCCCACATGGGATTATCAGTAATTACCATATCGATTCCGGTGCATAAACAATACAAACACACACAGCACACACAGCATGGACAGCAAAACACAGATTTAACTACAATATGTAGTAAGTAATATATATGAATTATCTATCATATGTCATCTTTTTCTTCCTATCCCACGCATGTGAAATATATTTGGAAAAAGCAAAGATGTTGTCAAAAATAAATTCAAGTATGGCACCTTCTTCAAAATCTAACACGTTTAGCTCAGGGGAGTGAACTTTTTTAAATAGTATCTCTCGTAAGTCATGATACAATGGGCAATACAAAATTAAATTAAATTCATTCTCCACTTCCTTCAACTCACAATATTCACAAATCCTATCCTCCTCCACCGTCCCTCTGTATCTGCCTGTTTCAATATGTAAAGGCAGGATACCACATCGTAACTGAGCACATAAGTATCTCTTGCTTTTAGGTAAATTAAACATAACATATTTTTCACATTTAAATTAATTTTTAAATAAACAATAAGTTCTTAATTTTGGCTTCTGCCAAATTTCTTCAGTCCAAGACTGTAACCAGTTAGCATGGATCTGAGATTTAAACAGCTCTACATTTATACACATTCTTTGAGAGTAATATTCTCCAAAACCACACTCCTGAAACAGGTCTGACATATCTGAGACCCACTCCCCTTCAACAGACAAGTCCCAGAAGAAAATCTGACTAGCAACCCTATTGGATGGTAGCTCCAGCAGCCTGTTCCAGAGGTTCACCATGTTGGCTTTCCATCTGACCACACAGGGGCCCCACCCCATTTCTCCACTAACTGCTGGAAGAGGAGCATATTTATGAAGACCCCAAAAAAAGCAAATTGCCCGGTTCTGGACACGCTCGCTTAACAAAAATCGTTTAACACCCCAAACACCACTGTGACCTCTCGAACGCCATTTTCAAGCTTGTTAGCACGATATCTCAGGAATGCCTTGACGGAATTTCATCAAATTTGCCTAAAACATCGACTTGGACTCAAGCATGAACTGATTAGATTTTGGTGGTCAAAGGTCAAGGTCAGGAACGCCATTTTCAAGCTTGTTAACGCAATATCTCAGGAATGCCTTGACGGAGTTTCATCAAATTTGCCTCAAACATCGACTTGCACTCAATGATGACCTGATTAGATTTTCGTGCTCAAAGGTCAAGGTCACTGTGACCTCAAGAATGCCATTCCCAAGTTTGTTAAAGCGATATCTGAAGAACGGCTTGATGGAATTTCTGCCAATTTGGCTCAAATGTCGACTTGGGTGCAAGGATGAGCGGATTACATTTTGGTGATCAAAGGTCAAGGTCACTGTGAGCTCTCCAACGCCATTTTCAAGCTTGTTAACGCCATATCTCAGGAATGCCTTGACGGAATTTAATCAAATTTGCCTCAAACATTAACTTGGCCTCAAGGATGAACTGATTACATTTTGGTGGTCAAACTTCAAGGTCACTGTGCCCTCACGAACGCCATTCCCAAGTTCGTTAACGCAATATCTCAAGAACAGATAGAACTGATAGAATTTCTTCTGATTTGGCTCAAACATCGACTTGGACGCAAGGATGAACTGATTTCATTTTGGTGATCAAAGGTCAAAGGTCAAGGTCACTGACCTCTCGAATGCCATTTTCAAGCTTATTAACGCGATATCTCAGGAATGTCTTGATGGAATTTCTGCGAATTTGCCTCAAACGTCCACTTGGACTCAAGGATGAACTGATTACATTTTGGTGGTCAAAGTTCAAGGTCACTGTGACCTCACACACCCAATTTCCAAGCTCTGTAACGCAACATCTCAGGAGCGCCTTGACGGAATTTCTTCCAATTTGCCTCAAATGGCGATTTGGAGTCAAGAATGAACTAATGGGGGAGGCATAAGTCCGCGCTGCGGTCGTTCTAGTTTGACCACCTGCCAATATGGCTGCTTGATTTTAAAGTTACCAGCCAATTAGAATATCCACTAGCCAAAATGTTTTTCTTGAAATAAACCAGAATATGAGTGGGTTAATTTAAGCATAAGTATCAGTAAGTGGCCCGGGATTCTCAAAGCCTGTGTTGAGGGTCTCACGAACAAAAATGCAGTCTTGAAGCTAAATAAATCCAAAACCAACAAGTTAATTATTTACATTTTTACTTCAATGTAGAGCAGTCATTTCTTACACATGAGATTACTTTTAACCTTTTAGTCATAAAGATTATTGAAAGATATTCCATATTCCAGACTGAAATGTTATAACAGAAGTGGAGTATTGGCCAGAATGACATGAACATTTGGACACTTATTCAGCAGGTATCTTGCATGTTGCATTCAGGTGCACTGTAAAAAAAAAAAAAAATGCGGGCCACACAGGGGGCGACCACCCCATGACGAGCATCATCGTGGGGACCCCTCATCGGCGCCCAAGTGCGAAGGGGGGCAGCGCCGTGATGATCGCTACATCGACTCCTCCCCGCCCCCGGGACGGGAGGAAGGACGTTGCCATGGTCGAGGTGACGCCCACCCCTTTCTGGATTGGGGGGGGGGGGGGAGGGACATTCGCGACCGACAGATCGAGTCCTTCGCCAAGGACAGAACGCTTTTACCCGACTAACCGTGGAGCAACCCACTACGCGCGAGAAGCTCTGGCTGGTCTGGAAGACCACCGCGAGCACAGCCCGCAAGTTCATAGACATACTTCCCAGTTGGACTTAAAAGAGCTACCGACTCGTTTGCCAGGGCCTCCGAAAGGAGTACCGTCAGTACTCCTGCCCGATGGTCGCAAGAATATATCTGCTGTAAATTCATGTGTTGATTTGCATTGACCATTGGTTGGATTTGAGCATGCAGGGGACGGGATATGGGTCAGGTCCCCATGTTTAATCACTGTGGCAGCTGCTGGTAACGGGGAATTGCATGCAGGTGTGCCGTCACTGATAGGTTAGTCATTATTTTCGACACAGTCCTAGGAATCCTTCGTAGGGATTCTATGCAAGGTTTGATTATGAGACCCCAGAGGTCAGACTCAGTTATACGAGGATGATGGCCACTGGTGTCTTTGCCGCTTTTCCTGTAGCATTTCAACATGGCTTTAAAGACAGCATTGCTCGATTTGAACTCTGGGTCACTTATTATATTGAACTGTGATACATGGCGGTTGATACCAGCTCAGATGCACATTAAACTTGCCACACTGCCAGCTTGTTTTTGGTGGAGAAAGTCTATCAGGATATTGACTGCCCAGTTGACTTTTTTGTGTTAATTTCATCCTTCTTCCTCGATCAGTTTGAGCTCCGTGGGTGTCAGTTCCTTATCCCGTTTTCCGTTTGTCGTTTTCTTCTCAATTTCTTTTTCCTCTGCTGCAACCATCGCTGCATCCCATGCTTCAAAATCTTTGTACTGTCCAAATATATTGAAATTAATCTTAAAATCGGACATTGTCGTTTGTTTCTCAAGCTAACTCAGTTGCAACACTTAAGGCTTTGACAGCTGTGTGCGTGCTGTTTGTTTACAGTAGGCTTTGTTAATTAAACAGCTGTGCAGGTTGGGCAGCTTATGAATTTATATGTGATTAGACTTATACGGTTTTAATGCACATCTGCCGGCCAATCAGAAACGGGTATTCACCCAGACCATGGTATAACATAAATTATAAAACAGTTCTCTCAAATCGAGCAATCTGATTGACTCACAGCTGTCGTATAATGAGCATAAACCACAGTCAATATACCACGGTTAGAGACACTACTCACTGTGTGAAGGAAATTAGGCAAGCTGTTTGGACCTGAGCCAGGGGCCAAATTAAGACAGGCAAGAGGGGCTCAGTGTCAAACAGGTCATCTAATTTTTTTCTCACCGCATTTTTTAAACAGCGATTTAAGACATTTAAATAATGATAATAAAAAATAATAAAAAATAATAATAATACTTTTCATATTGCCATACTTGGTAACCTTGGAGCCTCGCCACTTTGGAGAAAATAAAGCTAGCTTGCGTCCAAGCCTCGCAAACAGGAACTCCGTAATACAATACCCAGTGCCTTGCGCTTGTGTTGACTGTTGTCTCCTGCTAGTGACATAATTATACGACAACTAGGGATGCACCGATCGATCGGCACGTGACCGGAAATGGCCGATTTTCACGTGATCGGCCTCGATCGGTGATCTGCGCCGGTCACTCTAAAATGCCGATTCTGTGAGCCGATTTTCAAGTGACGTGCGCACACCCCAAAGCAGCGAGACCGAGACGGATGAGTTGCAGCCAAAACAAAAGCTGCCACTACACACATGCCACAGCATGTCTTCGTCTGTGTGGAGCCGCGGAGGGGCCGGGTAGGTTGGAGTCCACTCCAGTCTGAGCGGCTCGCTTCACCTCACCGTCCCCTCTTCCCCGACCAGCGTCCACATCACCGCTGCCTGCTGCTGCTGCTATCTGTCCGTCACGTTGTAACGTGGATACAGCCAGGAGAGGACTTTTGTTTCGTATTGCGAATAGAACGATGTAGAACATAATAATAAAACGCATCGGACCAGTGTGCAAGGTTTTCTGTGCGAGATGATTTTTTTTTGAATGGCGGATTAAAAAAATTGCGCTCTGTGTGTAAACTACGATATTCAAACTGAGTCAACTCAAACTAATTTCCTCATGTAGGCTACTCAATAACAGCCAAATCCACAACTGTAGAGTGGGCATGGCTTCAAAGGTCTCTGGGCTCCAGAGCTATAGGCTATAAACTCCTTGTCCATGGATAACATTTTGACGTTTATTTATTTTATTTTATTAGTTTATTTGGCAGGGACATATACAAAAAAAACATTAAACCCCATAGGGGAAGATATGCTTTGTAACAGATTTAGCCATAGGCTACTTTCCATCTGAAGCCCCTGTTCTGTTGCACCTTTTTTCTTTTGGAAAAGTAAATGCATGAAAGCTGTGGGATATACTGGAATTAATTGTTTTATATTCATTGTATTTACACAAAAAAGAACAGCTCTGTCCAGTAACCTGGAACACTTTTATTTTGAGATGTTTTTGAGTGAGATCGTCCTACCTCATGCAAATGATAAGAAATGTGACATGAATGTTAATTTTCTATTAAAGCAAAGTAAAAAAAAAAAAAAAAGTAAAAAAATAACCCGCCAATTATTGTTCTTAGAAAAAAAATCGGAATCGGCAAAAATCGGTATCGGCAAGTCAGACTATTCAAAAATCGGAAATCGGAATCGGCCAACAAAATCGCAATCGGTGCATGCCTAACGACAACTACTAGGCACGGAAATGGAAACATTTAAGGTTAACTTTGACGTCTGGGGTGGCTTATCTATGGACGAGTGGATTGAGCAGTGCCTACATTATCTCCAGAAAATAAGCCTGTTAACGTTAAATGACATGCAGAGGTACGTAAAGAGGAGGTTGACCAGCTGGAAAAAGACCATAATGAACACAACACCGTCAAACAAACAAAACGGCCAGTGAAATGCTTCGAAGACTGGTGCAAGGATAAAGGTGTGGTTATCGACTTTCAGACCTCGTCAAAAGAGCAAGTCAATGGCGTTTTACGAGATTTCTATGCCACTGTCAGAAACAGTAAAGGTGAATGGTACGGACTGAGCAGCTATATAGGCCTCCATGCAGGTCTCAACCGATACATTAACAACCCACCGCTCAGCCTCTCCTGGTGTCTCCTCAAAGACATTGAGTTTACAACATGCAACAATGTATTCACTGGCGTTGTGAAAACGCTGACAAAAAAGGGACTCGATATGACAGTCCATCACACGTCGATATCAGAAGATGATTTCAAAGCTATCAAGAAAGCACTGGATCCCAACACACCGGAGGGACTAGTAAACAAAGTATGGTTTGACGTTCAACTTCACTTTGGGCGGGGAAATGAGGGCAACAGGCAGCTCAAACCCACGTCCTTCACCACCAAAAGAGACGAAAATGGACTAAAGTATGCAACACTGACCTTCAATGAACACAATGAATCACAATGACCCACAGGCGAAGAATGAAGAAAGCACAAGAGGATTCATGTTTGAACAGCTTGGAGATCCTCTCTGCCCTGTTTCATCTTTAGAGAAATATCTCTCCTACTTGCCCTCGGAAGCACCATCTTCACCCAAGAAGAAACGTTAGCATCGGCGTCGACAATGTTTGGTAAGTAAATCAGGCATAGTGCATATTAAGGTGATTGCTAGATTAGGATAGCTACTAAAAATCTAATTTGCCGTGTTGCAGGTATACGCGAGAGCCAATGGGCATAAATCACCTCACCACAATGTTGACCAGATTATGCCACCGGGGTCCACCCGCTATGCCGACCACCCGCAATGCCGACCTTAGGTTTAGGTGTGGGGGTGGGAGAGGTTAGGGTCAGGGTTAGGGTCTGGGGGAGGTTAGGTTTAGGCGCTGGGGGAGGTTATGTTTAGGCGTGGGGACTGGGAGAGCTTAGCTCCAGCCGGTCCACACCGACACGCTGCACGCCGCCTCACTCAGCTAGTTCTGCTTGTGGGCTATCGGCATTGTGGCCTGTCGGCACTGCGGCCTGTCGGCACATAGATGCAGCACCATGCCACCAAGCAGGAAAGCAGCAGAGATACACTAACCACTGCCTCCGCAGTACCATGGTTCAGAAACTGTCAGATGCAGGTCTTGCAACCAGAGCGATTATGGCCATAAGTGGACACAAATGCAAAACGTCTCTTCAAAGCTATTGGCAACTGAAACTCGCAACACACCTTCGCCTGACAAAAAATGCAAGCCTAGTACAAGCAGTTATCCCAGTAATGATGCGGTCCCAGTGCGTCGCCTCGGCTGCTGCCTCGCAGCTGACAGAACTGGTGCGGACCAGAGGAATGTGATTTCTGCCCAGTACTTTAAATGTCAAAGTGAAGAAATTGAATAAAGTGCGGGTAAACGGCCAGAGTAACTATCACTCTCTTAAGGTAGCCAAATGCCTCATCATCTAATTAGTGACGCACATGAATGGATGAACGAGATTCCCACTGTCCCTACCTACTAGCCAGCGAAACCACAGCCAAGGGAACGGGCTTGGCAGAATCAGCGGGGACAGAAGACCCTGTTGAGTTTGACTCTAGTCTGGCACTGTGAACAGACATGAGAGGTATAGAATAAGTGGGAGGCTTCAGCCGCCGGTGAAATACCACTACTCCTATCGTGCCCTGGAAAGTGTCGCGGTTCCGGCGGCGTCCGGTGAGCTCTCGCTGGCCCTTGAAAATCCGGGGGAGAAGGTGTAAATCTCGCGCCAGGCCGTACCCATATCCGCAGCAGGTCTCCAAGGTGAACAGCCTCTGGCATGTTAGACGAAGGTGGGTAAGGGAAGTCGGCAAGTCAGATCCGTAACTTCGGGATAAGGATTGGCTCTAAGGGCTGGGTCGGTCGGGCTGGGGTGCGAAGCGGGGCTGGGCTCAATCTTTTCGGCCGGATTGGCGTGGAGCTCAACCCCAACATGAAGAAGGAACGTGCCAGACCTTAAAGTGCGAAGAAGGATGCTGGCAGAAGGGCAAATGAGGTAGTGACGCAAGATGGTCGAGGGGGTGCGGTCGCGAGCGGTCCTGGCCGCTCACCTCGATCATGGGCACACAGAAGAGCGATAAAGGGGAATTGAGACGGTCCCGCTTTCTGCTAAACACCCTACCATCTGGCCCCGGCGAGCTGCGAAGACCTGGGCTCCCTGAACCTACCAGAATCTAGCTGATGACAACCTCGCAAAAGTGGAGCCTTGAAAGACAAGTGAATGAGGCTTGAAAGTGGTGCATGAGGCGGTCGAGGTTAACACCCGCCTAAACAAAGTGTAAACGGCTGGCGCCTAGCAGCCGACCTGGAACTGGTGCGGACCAGGGGAAGCCGAAGCTTTTCTCGGCCGGATCAATGTGGTTCTAGAGTCAACAGCACCAGCGAGAAAAAACGGCTCGCTCCCTGTGGGTGGGCTGTTTCCGTCTGTGGCTCGTAATAATTATCCAGGCAGGTCCACGTCCTGCCTGTTCTCTAGCCACCACGGGGAACAAAAATGATCGATTGGCAAACAAAACCCGCCATGGGGGGCCCCTACCGGCCGGCCCAGTCGGTGTTCAGGTGGAAGGTTCCCCCTCCTGCGGGCCTGCCTCTAGTCTCAGTCCCATGAAGCAAGACCGAGTAGCCCCGTCTGTCCAAGAAGCCTCGTAGGGCCAGCCAAAGAAATGCCTCCCTGTGGTCATGGTCGAGCTGACCGATTGGTAAAACAAAAACCCACCATGGGGGGCCCCCACCGACCGGCCCAGTCGGTGTTCGGGTGGAAGGTTCCCCCACCTGTGGGTCTGCCTCTAGTCTCAGTCCCATGAAGCAAGACTGAATAGCCCCGTCTGTCCAAGAAGCCTCGTAGGGCCAGCCAAAGAAATGCCTCCCTGTGGTCATGGTCGAGCTGACCGATTGGTAAACAAAACCTGCCTTGGGGGGCCCCCACCGGCCGACCTAGTCGGTGTTCGGGTGGACGGTTCCTCCACCTGCGGGTCTGCCTCTAGTCTCAGTCCCTTGAAGCAAAACCGAATAGCCCCGTCTGTCCAAGAAGTCTTGTAGGGCCTGTCAAAGAATTGCCTCCCTGTGGTCATGGTCGAGCTGACCGATTGGTAAACAAAACCTGCCTTGGGGGGCCCCCACCGACCGACCTAGTCGGTGTTCAATGAGCGAGGCCGAGAAACCCAGTCAGCCTGAGCAGCACTGCAGAGCCTACAATGGAACTTCAAATCGGACCTGGCCTGGCCTGGGCACGATGGGGGAGCCGAACCAAGCCTGGGAGAGCAATAAAACTAACTCCCGAAACCCCTATGTGTCATTTGTCCTAATAAAGAATGATACAACACTTGCAAAGTAGCACGACTCATACTTTGCCTGGCCTGCATGTGCATTACGCTGCTGACATGAATGTATCCCAGCTAGCTACCCTGCCAACCCTGTATGAACGATTGCTTGCTTTCACAGACTAGAGAATGGCGCCAATACGACGAAAGTACGGGGACAGAAGATTGATGAACCCGGGTGCGGCGAGGCGGAGACAATCAACAGACGAGGTGAAGGGGGTAAAGATCCCCGATAAAGTGCCGCAGCGACTGAGATGGAGGGTCGAGGCGGCACTGGGCGTAATCAACGGATACATTAAAGACGAGGAGGTGGTGTACCCCAGGGACGGGGGTCTCTCGGGAGTCGTCCCCGAGGATAAATACCACATGGTCATTCACTTGGAATGGTCAGCACTATTCATAAAGGTCATTCCAATAGACAGAAGCGAGAATTGGGATGCTCCGAGGGCCATGAACCTGGCATCAAATAGAATCATGAGCATGGCAGATCGGCTGAGGCAAGAGGGGAAGCTTAAGGATAAGCAGTATCCTGTCCCCATCCCCCTGATACTGCCGGAGGGCAATTACGTATGTCTCGGCCTTGACAAACTGAAGATGTACATGGGGTGGGGGGAAAGCCTCCTGGAAGATACTCTGAAAGGCATGTAGAAATCTAACACTGCTGCTGGCTTGCTTGCTTGTGCTTGTGTTGTTACTAATGTTGATGTTTGTTTGCCTATGTTCTAAATAAAAAGATGTTCTGTTTAACCCTGTCTCGTGTGTAGTAAGTGTGTGGTCTCAATGCATCAAAGGTGTGGGGAGTATAAAGAGGTCTGTTGGGATTGAAACGGAGTTTGGTGAAGGGTCATACGCCCCTTTTGAAAAGGTGGCAAGGGGTGAGAAGGATGGCAGAGACCTAAAGAAGAGGAGATCGAGAGACTCACCGGAGGACATCAAGGAGGAACACCCACCAGCGAAGAAGAAGAAGGTGGGGCCATGGAGAGGACCGGAGGAGCCATCGACAAGAGACGCCTTCAGAGGAGAAGAGGATGGTGCCATGGAGATGCAAGAAGATCAGAGAAACACCCTAGAGGTCGCCGAGGGGCGACCTGGGGTGAGTACTGAAGTTCAAGATGACGGTGCCCTAGAGGTCGCTGAGGGGCGATCTGGGACAAGTGCATGCTAACATAGGAACCCTAGAGGTCAACGAGGTTGTCCTGGGGTACGAGACAAGCCCACAGATGGGTGATCAGCTGATCACGGGCAAAGAGGAGAGGCCAACACGCTGGAGACGACCAGTGTGGGACTCAAGAAACCCCTGAGTGGGTGAAAGGAGAGCACACTCCTTAACAGTTACAGGAACTTCAGGCACTACAACCCAGGCCGACTCCGAATGGGAACTCAGACAAAAGGGACGACTCACAAAAGTGAGAATGAACCATGACTCTCTCCGATACTGCCCAGGATAAAACGCATGCAAGGCCGAGTGCCTGACAGTCACCTCAAGGTGCCTATCTACCAAAGGACATGTTGAGATGATGATTACTGCCCAACTAACAAGAATGAACGCCCAATAGTTACAATCTCAAATACCAAGAAGTTTGAGACAAAATTACAGAAATGAAAGATGAACGAATGACATACCAGCGGAAACCTTAGCCTCACGAGGCAGAACAAGAAGATGAAGATTGGAGGGATTCCCTCCAACACACAACACATAACTTGAGCTCACTCAAGTATAATCTCAGAATGCCAAGAGTTCTGGGGCCAAAGTGCAGGAGAACAAGATGATGGGAGGACATACCAGCGGAAACCCCCGCTGACTTGACCTCATAAAACGAGAAAAGAGTGCGAAGACCGGGGGGCCAACCCTCAACACACACAAGCAGAACTGGAGTCCAAACTGACCGAATGGCAAATAAGACCCACCTCAAAGGGCCCTCATCGGCTGGCTTCGCCAGTGTTCGGATGAACGGTTCCTTCGGCCTGTGGGTCTGAACGGAGGGGGGTCAAACCCCCTCCAGACAAACAAGAAGAAGCCCAATAAAAGATTCTCAAATGAAATGTCTGGCAAATTATTTTGGGCATGAAGTGATGATATTTTATGTATGGCAATTTATCTTTAGCATGAATTGATGAAGCAGTACCCATTCAATATTCCTAACACCACACGTTCACTGAGTAAATCCGGGCCTTGCCCGGTAACCGAAGTTGTATCTTAATAGAGGGGAATACAGAGGTGGCAATCAGACGAAAGAACATGGTTAGCCTATGGGAATGCAGGGACTAAAATGCAGTCCAGCTGAGAGATCTAGATGTAAGCGAGGGGGTGCGATGGCTGCGGAGCCATCAAGGTGCTGGGAGGATCTGCATCACACGAGTGTTGTCCGGCTCTGCCTCTTAGTAGCAAACCAGAGCGGTGATCCGGCTTAGCCCCCACCTACCCACGGAATCGGAAATGGCACTGGGCGGGAGGGGGCCGACCGCCTCATTGTCTCTAACTGCTGCGGGGGTAGGCACGTCGGTGCCCTCGCCTATCTCATGTGTCCCTCCTCGGAGGGTGCAGGGAGGGCAGGGATTCTCAACGGTGCAGCTTCCCTCATCCACCTCGCTGCAAGCACTAACACAAAAAGAGGAGATAGACAAAGAGTAGATAGACACCCTACTAACCATTCCCCATGTCTACTTTCTGTGCATAGGACTGTTGGGGCAAGCATGAGCGGGAGAAGCCGGAGACAGAGGAGGAGGGCAGACGCGAGGGCGAGAAGGCTCAGGGAGGCAAGAGAGAGAAGAAGAGGAGAAAAGGCAAAACTAGCCTTCATGAATGCGGCCTACAGGAAGGGCTGTAGATTCTTCCTAAGCGAGATGGGGATCACCTGCAGGGACGGCATTAGGAGAAACTTTCCCCTCTGGATGTCCATAGGAACATCTTCTTTCCTGATCAAAATGATCCCAGGATGCGGAGAAAGTGAGGAAGAGCAGCTAGAGGCAAAGCACCAGGCGGAAATCGAGTTGGACCTTATCGCCGAGGCAATGGCGAGCTGGGACATGCCAGAGATCGAACTAGTTTACTATGTGGCGGTCCCAGTTCCCAAAGAGGACAGATCTTTAACGGCCTGGTGCCTATGCGCGTTCCTTATGCTGCTGGGGGTTGGGGAGGAGGAAATGGAAGACGAAATGAAAGAGGTGTGGACAATGGGGGATGTACACGGCATCTGTGTGCTATAAAGAGAGGTGAGAATAGAAACGGGGGACCCTGGAGGATGGGGACGTGAGGGGGAGAACGAGGGCCCGACGTACTTTCAGCTCAAGAACATTGTTATTCGAACGTAAGAAAACAATCCCAATAATACGTACATTTAACCCGTCTATATATGTATCACTTACCTATGTTGCAGGTACCATAATGGCTGACAACAGGAGGGTCATAAGGGGGAGGTGGCACCTTCAGCAGGAGGCGAGAATCAGAGAGCTGGCGAGGGACCTGAGGACAGCGGGTAGAGACGCCACTTACAAACAACTGGCAATTGCGTGCTTCATGGGGGAAGCAATCATCCAAAAATGGGAATACTTCGAGGTCAACAAACCGATGTTAATAGAGGGTGGCCCGGTCAAAATAGACCTCATCATGAGGAAGAACAGGAGGGCCATCATGGTGGGGATAGCCACCAACCCGCCCAGAGGAGAGGGCAATGAGGCAGCCATGAGGACAAGAGCCAGACTAGAAGAGCCAGCCAGACACTTTAGGATTTTCAACCCGTGGCTGGAAAACATTACGACGTTCGGCGCTGCCCTTGCCGAGATCGGCACCGTGGTACTGCCAAGCGCGGCTGACGTGCTAGAAGCAATTGGGGTCGAAGATGACAGATGGGTAGAGGCCCACGAAAACCTCAAATGGCTCAGACCCATGAATCTGGGGGCCATTAGAGCCCATAGATGGAATCTCATATGAGAAACCTCAACAAAACTCTTTACGTTAGCCAATGATTGTTCATCAGAAGGCATGTGTTATTCCTTAATAAAGTTCCTATGTTTAAACTTGTCTGTTGGTGTCACCTTATTTATGCAGGCTGTTTGCGGCAGATCAAACAAAAGATAGGGTGAAGATAGTGAAACGCCGAGTCTGGGAAAGAGCACGCAAAACCAGGACAAGCTACAGCGATAGAGAGAGCCAAGGTTTCATCTAAAATAGAACAGGAACATAGTCTGAGACCCCTTAGAATCTTACCACTTGGGGGGTCGATCCACGGTGTTGTCTGTGGATAGATTTCCCCCGCCAGTGGAAAATTATGAGCGGGTGCAGGCCCATTCATCTAACCAGTTATCAATCGCAGGAACGGGCAGGGAGCGGATACTAATTAACACATTACACAGTCCCCCCACAGGGCGACCTGAAGAGAACGCTGGGCAACCATCAACAATAGAATAGTTTTATTTATGGCCCGTCTTTGTGTCTTACAGGCTTCACAGTGAGAAAGACTCCCAGAAAGAGGCACCACAACACAAGGCCTAGAATCGCCGGAACCAGGGATCGGCAGGGGGTCCAGACTATCGCCAGAGCTAAGCAGACAAAGGAGAAAGCTTGTTTTCGGGGAGGTAAGGGTGCTAGACCCTCTCCCTGAAACCTGCAAGATGAGTGAAGAAAGGGCCATGAGTCACTCAGCACCAGGGGGAAGACACAGCTCCAGACTCGGCACGCCACTGGGCGTAGGGAAGAACGATAGGATAAAGTGGTCGAGGAACAGCACAACACCCAGGGGAAAGAAGTCGAACAGAGCAATAAAGGGGGCAACCACACCTCAGGAGACAACCCCAACAACCCAGGCACAGTCACCAACAGAGAGGGCAAGGAATCTCAACCGCCTCAGAAAGAAACTCTTTCTACCCAGCATTCCGACTAAACCAGTCTTCCTTATGAGCCATCTAAAGGCAGCAATCCCAAAGATCAAAGAGGGCCAGAAAGTCAGAGGCCTGGGCAAAACAATAAAGGTGGGCCTAAGGCTGCCCTTCGAGAGACATGCATGCCAACTTTGCAGAACTTTCCTAACCAACGCCCACACAGCCCGTAATCACTTTGCCATGAAACACAGAACCAGGAACATGGCTTTGTCTGCAGACACTGTTCAAAAATGGGGCCAAACTTGAGGGCCATCGCATGTCACGCGGCCAAATGTAGAACAACCAAGATAGCTTCCCCCAAGAAAGGGACAAACAAATGCATCACATGCGATAGAAGCTTCTCCACAAAAGCAGGGCTGACCAACCACCGGAGGAGGTCTCATCCCACTCTGAATAAGACACAATTAGACACAGCTCCTAGCCCCAAGAGAGCCCCCATAAAAGATCAGGGAAGGCAAACAAGGGAAGCCATAGGGCCTCCAGCATCACCCCAGAAATGCAAAATATGCAGCAGGACATTCGCCACTAGGAGAGGCAAGAACAAACACACCAGCATAAAACATCCAGGAATAGTAAACACACCACAAAAGCAGGCACGCCCAAGCGGAACGACTAAGGCGGAATGGTCTCCCAACAAAACAAAGACCCTGAAATCCATCCTTGACAATAGGGAGAATACCCCCGGACTATATAACTTAGCAAAAAGAATGCTACCCATGTTCACTAGAGATCAAATAAGATACAAGGTCCAGAAAATGAGAAGGGTCAAGGGTGAAACAGAAAACATTCCAACGAGAGAGGCCTCCTGGCAAGACATGGTAGACAACCTAGGAAAGGATGAAACCAGACCCCTACCCCCAGACTTAGCTAGATCCTTACTCATCCAGAACTTGGCAGAAACCACAGAGAGCCCCCCCATACCCCTCAGTAAGCTACCCGCCAACCCCTCCTGTGGCGAGATTAATAAATATCTCAAAAGAATATTCAAGAAAATCAGCCCAAAAAAGAACGCTCCAAGAGGGGCAAAAAGGCCCCAGCAAAGAAACAAAACGTCAAAACAAAACAAAAAACTCCAAGACATGTTTGAGCAGGATAGAGGGGGGCTGGCAGACCTGATCTTTACAGGGGTAGAAAAACTCCAGTGCACCCTTGATCCCTCGGTGGTAGAGGAAGCCTACAGAGACAAGTGGGAAGCCGCGGATAAGTTCAGAAGCCTAGGGCAATTCAAACCATTCGCGGGGTGCGACAACTCCTTCCTGGAACAGCCAATCAGTCAGGAAGAAGTAAGGGCCACCATTAAAAAGCTAAAGAATGGCACAGCACCAGGGCCGGAGGGAGTAACTAAAGAGCAGATAAGGGCATGGGACAGGGACGGAAAGAAACTAGCCTATCTGTTCAACAGAATACTCATACTGGGTAGAATTCCTACCATCCTCAAGGTCAACAGAACCACCCTAATCCCCAAGACCAGCGACAGGGAGAAATTAAAGGATGTAGCACAGTGGAGGCCAATCACCATCGGACCAGTAGTCCAAAGGTTGCTCTCAGGGATAGTGAATAAAAGGCTGGAGAACGCCTGCGACCTAAACCCTAGACAGAGAGGTTTCACAAGGGCGCCCGGCTGTGCAGAGAACCTCATGCTGCTAGACGGCATGATCAAAATGGCCAAACGAGAGGGGAAAAGCATAGCGGTAGTTCTGATAGACTTTGCAAAGGCCTTTGATTCAGTCTCCCACAAACATATCCGCGAGGTGCTGATAGCCAGAGGGGTAGACACCCTCCTCTTAGACTTCTTCAAAACAGCCTATCGGAAATGCACCACGACCATCAAAACGTCCACCAAGGATACTAAAAAGATAAGCATCAAAATAGGAGTCAAACAGGGGGACCCCCTCTCCCCTCTTCTCTTCAATCTGGCAATAGACCCTCTCCTCTGTAAACTGGAGGAGCAGGGGGTAGGGTTCAAATGCGGAGGCAAGGACATCTCCTCCCTAGCCTTTGCAGACGACGTGGCAATCCTTAGCTCCTCCTGGGAAGGCATGGAGGTCAACCTATCTATACTAGAAAAGTTCTGCCATCAAACAGGCCTAGAGATCAATACCAAGAAATGCCACGGCTTCCTTATCGAAGGTTCGTCTAAAGGTTATAAGGTCAACGCACAACCAGCCTGGAGAATAAAGGGGGTCGACCTCCACCTCATAGGCAGAGATGAGTCGGAAAAATATCTAGGGGTGGGTATCAACCCTTGGAAGGGCTTAGTGATCCCCGACCCGATCCAAATAGTGGCTGAAATAATTGACAAACTCTCTAAGACAGCACTCAAACCCTACCAAAAACTCGAGCTGCTCAGAGTATACGGCATGCCTAAGGTGACTTACATAGCCGATAACGGCATGGTGGCAAAGAAAGTACTGGAAGAATGCGATAGGAGAGTAAGAGTGGCAGTCCGGAGATGGCTCCACCTCAGTGAGACGATCTCCAGTGGATTTCTATATGCTAAAATTAGGAGTGGCGGTCTAGGTATCACAAAACTGGCCCAACACATACCGGCCATACAGGCCAATAGAATAGCCACCTTAGCAGGATCCAGTGACGAGACGACTAGGGTAATAACAAAGAAAACTGTCTCACTTAAGACACACGACAAACTCATAGCATGGGCCAGAGGGATGAACAGACCAGCCACACGCCAGTTCGAACCAGGGGTTGAGCGAGGTGAGGGAGAGGGAGGAGGGAAAAGGGCAGCAACGTCGAGACCAGAGGGAGAAAGCCCCAACAACCCTACTTACCAAAAGCACAAATTTAATTGGAGGGAAACCCAATTTGACAGATGGGCAGCCCTCCCCACACAAGGGGAGGGCATAAGCATATTTAGAGACGACCCAACAAGCAACCACTGGATCAGGGACCCAGCCAACAACCACATGACGAGCCCACAATTCATCAGGGCCCTTAAGCTGAGAACCAACACATTTCCGACAAGAGAGTTCAAAAAGAGGGGTCAAGGGGCTAGTATGACCCTACGATTATGCAGACTATGTGGGTTAAGGACCGAGACACAAAAGCATCTCACATGCACATGCAAAGAACTGAAAAAAGCGAGAATGAAAAGACACAACAAACTCTGTGTCCTGCTCAAGACAGAATTAGAGAAGAAAGATTGGAAAGTGGTAAGAGAGACCAGGCTGAGAAGTAGGGAGAGAGTAGGGGTGCCTGACCTCATAGCCCTTAAAGGGAGGGAAGCCTACATCTTAGATGTAGTGGTGAAATACGAGACCTCCAGAATGAGTCTGGCAGAAGCAGCAGAGGTCAAAAAAGAAAAATACACTCCATTCACAGAAAGGGTTAGAGAGAGGTGGCCAGAGGTTGAGGAGGTAAAGGTCGAAGGCTTCCCAGTGGGGGGCAAAGGGAAATGGTACAAACCAAACGGTGCTCTCCTCAAAAAGATGGGGATCCCGACCAGCAGGAGGAAGATCCTGGCAAGACTCTTCAGCAGGAGGGCCCTGCTGTACACCCTGGACATCCTGACGATCTTCAGGAAGAGGGTAAAGGAGAACCGGAACCCAACGGGGGCCCGGTAAGGACTGAAAATAGACTTCCCTGCTCCATGCACAACCAGGGAGAGAACAGACTCTGAAAATCACCACATTCTACTAAACTATGTATAACCTTTGTTATTGTGTAATAAAACTTGTTAACTATACCTGTCAGACTGGAAATTGTTTTATTAAACAGATGCTGTAGAAACGTGGACTAGACTCATGAACCGCCAGGGATCCCCCCTGACGAAAAGAGTCAAGATCACTAAGACCAATAGATTGCTTGGAACGACCCCTCCCAATGGCCTACATGCCCTGGGAGATGTGAAAAGCAACACAAGTATAGCTTAAAGAAAAAGCGGAAGCTAATGGTAAAATATTGACCAAACATAAGTATAACTAGAGATATGATACGGAAGCTAAGGATAGAATTTGAAAAATGACAGGGAAAGCATATTAACTAATAGCCTAGGAATGTATCAATGTGACTGTGGAAGCGTGAAAACCCCGGATGTATCACTGTTGCTGCCAACCTGGGTCAGGTGGAGTGCTGGATAGGGGAAGGCATCCTTGGGCCGTTCTTCATTCTCTATGCAATGTCTAATCTATGGATGGTGAGAAAAATATTTCTCGCGAAAGCGCGGTGGTAGCGTCGAAGCACCCCTCTCGTGCTGACAAGCGGGCAGGTGACTCTCACGGAGGTTGCGGTCCGTTACCTGTCTGACATGACAGCGCCATGGGTGAGGAAAGGGTGGTGGCCCCTCGTCGACGGGAGACGTTAAACTTTCCCGAATGGCCGTGGGAGAGCTAGACCAGTTCTTGGTCAGGCTTGAACACAACCCGGTCAGTCACACGGGCAAATGGGGATAACACGGGCGGTTGACTGACGGGGGTTTGAATAAAAATGTCCGGCATTTCAGGGGTGCCACATCAAGTGAGGGGCTCCGTGGAATGTGAATCTAATGGTCGCCCATGCCCTCTGAATGACATAGTGATGATATTCAATGTGCGCGAGAAAATGGCGAGAGTAACCATGGCCCCCTTAAACTAGCCAAATGCCTCATCATCTAATTAGTGACGCACATGAATGGATGAACGAGATTCCCACTGTCCCTACCTACTAGCCAGCGAAACCACAGCCAAGGGAACGGGCTTGGCAGAATCAGCGGGGACAGAAGACCCTGTTGAGTTTGACTCTAGTCTGGCACTGTGAAGAGACATGAGAGGTGTAGAATAAGTGGGAGGCTTCGGCCGCCGGTGAAATACCACTACTCCTATCGTGCCCTGGAAAGCGTCGCGGTTCCGGCGGCGTCCGGTGAGCTCTCGCTGGCCCTTGAAAATCCGGGGGAGAAGGTGTAAATCTCGCGCCAGGCTGTACCCATATCCGCAGCAGGTCTCCAAGGTGAACAGCCTCTGGCATGTTAGACGAAGGTGGGTAAGGGAAGTCGGCAAGTCAGATCCGTAACTTCGGGATAAGGATTGGCTCTAAGGGCTGGGTCGGTCGGGCTGGGGTGCGAAGCGGGGCTGGGCTCAATCTTTTCGGCCGGATTGTCGTGGAGCTCAACCCCAACACAAAGTAGGAACGTGACAGGCCGTGAAGTGTGAAGGAGGATGCTGGTTGAAGGGCAAATGAGGTAGTGACGCAAGATGGTCGAGGGGGTGCGGTCGCGAGCGGTCCTGGCCGCTCACCTCGATCATGGGCACACGGAAGAGCGATAAATGGGAGATGAGACGGTCCCGCTTTCTGCAAGACACCCTACTATCTGGCCCCGGCGAGCTGCAAAGACCTGGGCTCCCTGAACCTACCTGAATCTAGCTTTCTGATCACAACCTCGCAAAAGTGGAGCCTTGAAAGACAAGTGCAAGAGGCTTGAAAGTGGTGCATGAGGCGGTCGAGGTTAACACCCGCCTAAACAAAGTGTAACAAATGGCTCGGACAACGGGCCTTGGGGAAGGCCGAGTATAAAACCCCTCTGATCGACTGGTAAACAAACTTGCCTTGGGGGGCCCCCGCCAGCCGACCTTGTCGGGGTTGGGGTGGACGTTTCCCCCGCCTGCAAGTCCCTCCCTAGCTCCAGTCCTGGGGAGCGAGACCGAGAAGCCCCGTCTGTCTAAGAAGCCTTGTAGGACCATCCAAGAGAAATGCACTCCCGGGGTCATGGTCGAGCTGATCGATTGGTAAACAAAACTTGCCTTGGGGGGCCCCTACCGGCCGGCCCAGTCGGTGTTCGGGTGGAAGGTTCCCCCGCCTGCAAGTCTGCCTCTAGCCTCAATCCCAAGAAGCAAGACCGAGGAGCCCCGTCTGTACAAGAAGCCTCGTAGGGCCGTCCAAAGAAATGCACCCCTGTGGTCATGGTCGAGCTGACCGATTGGTAAGCAAAACCCGCCAATGGGGGGCCCCTACCGGCCGGCCCAGTCGGTGTTCAGGTGGAAGGTTCCCCCACCTGCGGGTCTGCCTCTAGTCTCAGTCCCATGAAGCAAAACCGAGTAGCCCCGTCTGTCCAAGAAGTCTCGTAGGGCCAGCCAAAGAATTGCCTCCCTGTGGTCATGGTCGAGCTGACCGATTGGTAAACAAAACTCACCTTGGGGGGCCCCCGCCGGCCGGCATAGTCGGTGTTCGGGTGGACCGTTCCCACGCCAGTGAGTCTGTCTCTAACCGTAGCCCCAATGAGCGAGGCCGAGATACCCAGTCAGCCTGAGCAGCACTACAGAGCCAACAATGGAACTTCAAATTGGACCTGGCCTGGCCTGGGCACGATGGGAGAGCCAAACCAAAGTCCTGGGAGAGCAATAAAACTAACTCCCAAAACCCCTATGTGTCATTTGTTCCAATAAAGAATGATACAACACTAGCAAAGTAGCATGACTCATACTTTGCCTGGCCTGTATGTGCATCACGCTGCTGATATGAATGTATCCCAGCTAGCTACCCTGCCAACCCTGTATGAATGATTGCTTGCTTTCACAGATTAGAGAATGGCGCCCATACGAAGGAAGTACGGGGACAGAAGACTCATGAACCCGAGTGCGGGGAGGCGAAGGCGATCGGCAGATGAGGTCAAAGGGGTCAAGATCCCTGACAAAGTGCCGCAGCGGCTGAGGTGGAGAGTCGGAGCGGCACTAGGTGTAATCACCGGCTACCTCGAGGACCAGGAGGTGGTGTTCCCCAGGGACGGGGGGCTTCCGGCAGTCGTCCCTGAGGACAAATACCAAATGGTTATCCACTTAGAGTGGTCAGCACTCTTCATCAAAATCATTCCCATAGATAGGAGTGAAAATTGGGATGCTCAGAGAGCCATGACCCTGGCAACCAATAGAATAATGAGCATGGTGGAGCGGCTGAGGCAGGAAGGAAAGATCAGGGAGGAGCAAACTCCTGTCCCCATCCCCCTGATACTGCCGGAGGGCAACTTCATCTGTGCCGGCCTTGACAGACTAAAGCTGTATATGGGATGGGGGGAAAGCCTCCTTGAAGAGACTCTGAAAGCCCTATAGGAGTTTCGCACTGCAGCTTGCTTGCTTGTGTTGATGCTGATGATGATGTTGATGTTACTATGCCTATGTTCCAAATAAAAATGTGTTCTTGTCAACCCTGTCTCATGTGTAGTAAGTGTGTGGTCTCATTACATCAAAGGTGTGTGGAGAATAAAGAGGTCTGTTGGGATTTGAAACGGAATTTGGTGAAGGGTCATACGCCCCTTTTGAAAAGGTGGCGAGGGGAGAGGAGGATGACAAAGACCTAAAGAAGAGAAGATTGAGAGATTCACCGGAGGACATCAACGAGGCACACCCACCAGCGAGGAAGAGGATGGTGCCAAGGAGAGGATCGGAGGAGCCATCAACAAGAGACGCCTTCAGAGGAGAAGAGGATGGTGCCATGGAGATGCAAGAAGATCAGAGGAGCACCCTAGAGGTCGCAGAGGGGCGTCCTGGGGTGAGCACAAGTATTCAAAAGAGCGAAACCCTATAGGCCGCCGAGGGGCGACCTGGGGTGAGTACTGAAGTTCAAGAGGACGGTACCCTAGAGGTCGCTGAGGGGCGATCTGGGATAAGTGCATGCAAACATAGGAGCCCTAGAGGTCAACGAGGTTGTCCTGGGGCACGTGACAAGCCCACAGATGGGTGATCAGTCGATCACGGGCAAAGAGGAGAGGCCAACACACTGGAGACGACCAGCGTGGGACTCAAGAAACCCCGGAGTGGGCGAAAGGAGAGCACACTCCTGAACCGTTACAGGAACTTCAGGCACTACAACCCAGGCCGACTCCGAAAGGGAACTCAGACAAAAGGGACAACTCACAACAGTGAGAATCAACCATGACTCTCTCTGATACTGCCCAGAGTAAGACGCAGGCAAGGCCGAGTGCCTGACAGTCACCTCGAGTGGCCTGTCTACCAAAGGACATGTTGAGATGATGAATACTGCCCAACTACCAAGAATGAACACCCAATAGATGCAATCTCGAATGCCAAGAAGTTTGAGACAAAATGCAGAAATGAAAAAAGAAGGAATGACATACCAGCGGAAACCCTAGCCTCACGAGGCAGAACAAGAAAATGAAGACTGGAGGGAATCCCTCCAACACACAACGCATAACTTGAGTTCATGCAGATACAATCTCAGAATGCCAAGAATTCTGGGACCAGAGTGCAGAAGGACAAAGTGATGGGAGGACATACCAGCGGAAACCCCCGCTGACTCGACCCCATGAAACGAGAGAAGAAGGCGAAGACTGGGGGGCCACCCCTCAACACACACAAGCAGAACTGGAGTCCAAACTGACCGAATGGCAAATAAGACCCACCTCAAAGGGCCCTCATCGGCTGGCCTTGCCAGTGTTCGGATGAACGGTTCCTTTGGCCTGTGGGTCTGAACGGAGGGGGGTCAAACCCCCTCAGACAAACAAGAAGAAGCCCAATAAAAGATTCTCAAATGAAATGTCTGGCAAATTATTTTGGGCATGAAGTGATGATATTTTAATGTCTGGCAGTTTATCTCTAGCATGAATTGATGAAGCAGTACCCAATCAAATGTTCCTAACACCACACTTTCACTGAGTAAATCCGGGCCTTGCCCGGTAATCGAAGTTGTATCTTAAATAGAGGGGAATACAAAGGTGGCAATCAGACGAAAGAACACGGATAGCCTATGGGAATGCAGGGGCTAAAATGAAGGGAACAACTTAGGGGCCTCCTACGAGGTATCGGCTCAGTCATGAAATTAAGCTTCAACAAGGTATCAGTCCAGCTGAGAGGTCTTGATGGAAGCGAGGGGGTGCGGTGGCTGCGGAGCCATCAAGGTGCTGGGAGGATCTGCATCACACGAGTGTTGTCCGGCTCTGCCTCTTAGTAGCAAACCGGAGCGGTGATCCGGCTTAGCCCTTACCTACCCACGGAATCGTAGAAGGCACTGGGCGGGAGGGGGCTGGCCGCCTCATTGTCTCTAACCGCTGCGGGGGTAGGCACGTCGGTGCCCTCGCCCAACTCATGTGTCCCTCTTCGGAGGGAGCTGGGAGGGCAGGGATTCTCAACGGTGCAGCTTCCCTCATCCACCTCGCTGCAGGCACTAACAAAACAATAGGAGGCAGACAAAAAATAGATAGACACCCTACTAACCAATCCCCATGTCTACTTTCTGTGTATAGGACTGTTGGGGCAAGCATGAGCGGGAGAAGCCGAAGACAGAGAAGGAGGGCAGACGCGAGGGCGAGGAGGCTCAGGGAGGCAAGAGAGAGACGAAGAGGAGAAAAGGCCAAACTAGCTTTCATGAACGCGGCCTACAGAAAGGGCTGTAGATTCTTCCTAAGCGAGATGGGGATCACCTGCAGGGACGGCATTAGAAGGAACTTTCCCCTTTGGATGTCCATAGGGACATCTTCTTTCCTAATTGAAATGATCCCAGGATGCGGAGAAAGCGAGGAAGAGCAGCTAGAGGCGAAGCACCAGGCGGAGATCGAATTGGACCTTATCGCCGAGGCAATGGCGAGCTGGGACACGCCAGAAATCGAACTTGTCTACTATGTGGCGGTCCCTGTTCCCAAGGAGGACAGAACCTTAACGGCCTGGTGCCTATGCGCTTTCCTAATGTTGCTGGGGGTTGGGGAGGAGGAAATGGAGGAGGAAATGAAGGAGGTGTGGACGATGGGGGATGTACACGGCATCTGAGGTGAGAATAGAAACGGGGGACCCTGGAGGGTGGGGACGTGAGGGGGAGAGCGGGGGCCCGACGTACTTTCACCTCAAAAACAGTGTTATTCGAACGTAGGAAAGCAATCCCAATAATACGTACATTTAACCCGTCTATATATGTATCACTTACCTATGTTGCACTTATGGCTGATAACAGGAGGGTCATGAGGGGAAGGTGGCACCTCCAACAAGAAGCAAGAGTCAGAGAGCTGGCGAGGGACCTGAGGACAGCGGGAAGAGACGCCACTTACAAACAATTGGCAATCGGGTGCTTCATAGGGGAAGGGATCATCCAACAATGGGACTACTACGAGGTCAATAAACCGCTGATAGTGGAGGGCGGCCCGGTCAAAGTAGACCTCATCATGAGAAAGAACAGGAGGGCCATCATGGTGGGGATAGAAACCAACCCGCCCAGAGGAGAGGGCAACGAAGCAGCCATGAGGGCGAGAGCCAGGCTAGAGGAGCCAGCCAGACATTTGAGGATTTTCAACCCGTGGCTGGAGAACATTACAACATTTGGCGCTGCCCTAGCTGAGATCGGCACTGTGGTGCTGCCGAGCGCGGCCGACGTGCTGGAAGCAATAGGGGTTGAAGATGACAGATGGGGAGGGGCCCACGAGAACCTCAAATGGCTCAGGCCCATGAATCTGGGGGCCATTAGAGCCCATAGGTGGAGTCTCCAATGAGAACCCTCAACAAAGACTCCTTGTGTTAGCCAAGTGCTGGTTTGTCAATTCAAAACTCTTTATGTTAGCCAAGTGCTAGTTTACCAAAATGCATGTGTTATCCTTAATAAAGTTCCTATGTTCAAACCTGTCTGTTGGTGTCACCTTATTTATGCGGGCTGCTTGCGGCAGGTCAAACAAAAGATAGGGTGAAGGTAGTGAAACGCCAAGTCTGGGAAGGAGCACGCAAAATCAGGAAAAGCCACAGTGATAGAAAGAATCGAGGTGTCATCTAAAAATAGAACAGAAGCATAGTCTGAGACCCTTAGAAATTTACCACTTGGGGGGTCGATCCACGGTGTTGTCTGTGGATGGATTTCCCCTACCAGTGGAAAATTATGAATGGGTGCAGGCCCATTCATCTAACCAATTATCAATCGCAGGAACGGGCAGGGAGCGGATACTAATTAACATATTACACAGTCCCCCCACAGGGTGACCTGAAGAGAGCGCTGGGCAACCATCAACAATAGAATAGTCTTATTTATGGCCCGTCTTTGTGTCTTACAGGTTTCACAGTGAGAAAGGCTCCCAGTAAGAGGCACCACAACACAAGGCCTAGATTCGCCGGAACCAGGGATCGGCAGGGGGTCCAGACTATCACCAGAGCTAAGCAAACAGAAGAGAAAGCTTGTATTCAGGGAGGTAAGGGTGCTAGACCCTCTCCCTGAAACCCGCAAGATGAGTGAAGAAAGGGCCATGAGCCGCTCAGCGCCAGGGGGACGACACAGCTCCAGACTCGGCACGCCACTGGGCGTAGGGACGAACAATAGGATCAAGTGGTCGAGGAACAGTACAACACCCAGGAGAAAGAGGTCAAACATAGCAATAAAGGGGGCAACCACACCTCAGGAGACAACCCCAACAACCCAGGCACAGTCACCAACAGAGAGGGGAAGGGCATCAACCGCCTCAGAAAGAAACTCTTTCTACCCAGCATTCCAACCAAACCGGTCTTCCTTATGAGCCATCTAAAGGCAGCGATCCCAGAGATCAAGAAGGGTCAGAAGGTCAGAGGCCTGGGCAAAGCAGTAAAGGTGGGCCTAAGGCTGCCCTTCAAGAGACACGCATGCCAACTTTGCAGAACATTCCTAACCAATGCCCACACAGCCCGCAACCACTTTGCCATGAAGCATAGAACCAGGAACATGGCATATGTCTGCAGACACTGCTCGAAAATGGGGCCAAACCTGAGGGCTATCGCATGTCACGCAGCCAAATGTAGAACAACTAAAATAGCTCCCCCCAAGAAAGGGACAAACAAATGCATCACATGTGATAGAAGCTTCTCCACAAAAGCAGGGTTGACCAACCACCGGAGGAGGTCACATCCCACTCTGAATAAGACACAGGTAAACACAGCTCTTAACCCCAAGAGAGCCCCTATAAAAGATCAGGGAGGGCAAATAAGGGAGGCCACAGGGCCTCCAGCATCACCCCAGAAATGCAACAGGACATTCGCCACTAGGAGAGGCAAGAACAGACACACCAGCATAAAACACCCAGGGTTAATAGTTAACACACCACCAAAACAGGCACGTCCAAGCGGAATAACTAGGGCGAAATGGTCTCCTAACAGCTTGTTAACGCGATATCTCATGAATACCTTGACGGAATTTCATCAAATTTGCCTCAAACATCTACTTAGACTCAAGGATGAACTGATTCGATTTTGGTGGTCAAAAGTCAAAGGTCAAGGTCACTGTGACTTCTCAAACGCCATTTTCAAGCTTGTTAACGTGATATCTCAGGAATGCCTTGACGGAATTTAATCAAACTTGTCTCAAACATCGACTTGGACTCAAGGATGATCTGATTAGATTTTGGTGGTCAAAGGTCAAAGGTCAAGGTGAGCTCTCGAACGCCATTTTCAAGCTTGTTAACGCAACATCACAGGTGCGCCTTGACGGAATTTCTTCCAATTTGCCTCAAATGGCGATTTGGACTCCAGAATGAACTAATGGCGGAGGCATAAGTCCGCGTTGCGGTCGTTCTAGTTTTCTTCACTCATGTGATGACAGAGGTATACTTGACTATACTGTTGATTCTCTCTTTGTTGTATGACATATGTAGTCTATGACTTTCACTCCTCTGATTGATTGTTATTATACACAGCTGCGTTGTTCAATCATGTGACCTCTTTACTATCAGGTGACTACTGTATTTAAGATGGCGTCTCACCTCTGTATAACTGTCTGACGAAGAGCTAGTTAGCTCGAAACGTTACCACTGCACTTGGTGCAATAAAGCTATCCAAAAGGAGTCCTTGTAGTGTGCGAGCGATTTTTCTGTCTGCGGTGACATCGGCAGTGATCACCTACCCATACTTACTTCACTCAACTTTGAAGTCCAGTACACAAAAAGACAAACCAGATATGACTACAAATCAGCAAACTGGCAAACATTCAAACTCTCAACAACCAACCAAAGTGTCCACCTTCTTCCATGTGACCCAGAACCTTCAGCTATTGATCAGAGAGCCATTTTGCTAGGGCAGATACTTCTCACAGCCAGAGAAGACTCTGTGAGCCTAAGAGGGGAACCTAAAGGCCCCAAGAACCTCCCCCCTTCCCTGTTGCAGCTTATTAAAATAAAAAGAAGACTGAAGAGAATATATGAAAACAAGGTCTCCAGAGATTAAACAAAAAGTTAATCAAATACAAACACAAATACGGAACGCAATCAAGAAGGAACGAGAACAAACATGGAATAGATTTTATACAGATTTAAACAATGACCCCAACCCCAAAACATTTTGGCAGATAATCAACCAGATTAATGGAAAGAAAAAAAACTCAAGAATTTCCGTTTTAACACATTGAATGCCAGCCATGTTTTCATTCCTGTAGGTAAGTTGTGCCAGGGGTGTTTTTGACGATTCTGGCTCATTTTAGAACAGCCGAGGATTCTTTTCTGTTAAGAATTCATGAACATCAATCATCTAAAAATAACTAATAGAATGTGTGCTTTCTCTGTCTAAAAGAGTTAGTTTGCAGAGTTAGTAGTTATGTAGATATTAGCCGTTGAGTACAGCATGGTTTCAGCGTCTGGAAATTTATTCAGAGATAAATGGCTTTTTGTGAAACAGTCACTTTAACCATTCATTTTTGGCATCAGTAAGACCGTCAGACATTCTAAACAATAGTTTTGAACAGTAATTTCCTCCATAACAACAGGAAACACCCCTCTCATTCAAACTCCTCCCTCCGTGTGTCTTCTCCTCCTTCCTCCTGGCTGTACAGCGGGCGTGTCAGAAGCGCTTTTGCTGCTGCCTGCCTGTGTGCCTGCCTGCCTGCTTGCCTGCGTGCGGACGCTCCTTGTGCGAGTCAAGATGGGCCGGGGAATGCGTGGGCGATGGGCAGATGTTGATTCTGGCCTTTCTGAGGTGTTTCAAAGTGTGTTTCACCTATGATCTATTTTGCAAATCGCTCTCCGCTCTCTGTGTGCTGCTGCCGGTGCGCGGCCGCTCTCAGGCAAGACAAGTCTTGAATGGATTACTGTAAAATCGCCACGGCATTTCCTTGAACGGCTTGGTCCCGCGGCAGTTTTTTCTTTGATTTCGGTCGTCTGGGGGAGCACTGTCAACACTTAGTGGGTCGGTAAAATAGATTATACACATTATCTTGCTCCAATAGTGATCTCGAAGATGTAAAAGTTGTTGATTGATGTCCCACCGTCAAAAAAAAAAATGTTTATGTAAGACGAGTAAACTCGGCTCTGGCACTTAAGCGTTGGATTATGTAAGACGAATTATTTCGGCTATGGCACTTAAGGTGTTAAGACACAATGGCCGAATGGTTGAGGAAGATGATGAAAAAGCCCATGTATTTGAAGAGCACCTCAAAAATGTCCACTCATGTCCGGTAGACCCCCTGTTTGACCCAGAGTGGAAGGAAATAGTAGAGCGCCAAGTCAACCTACATACTCATCTACCAATAGACAACCTAGAACTCAACTATCCTCTCATCAAAGTGGTCACAATAACTGAGCTTCACGAACATTTCAAGAAACTCAAACCAAAAGCCCCCGGTGAAGATACAGTAGACAATCAGCTCATCAAAGAAGCATCAGTAGAGTTTCTGACCTCACTTGCAGACCTCTACACCCTTTGCATCCATACTAGTTACTTCCCCAAACCCTGGAAATCAGCCCTAGTGTCCATGGTTCCCAAACCACACAAAGACCCCCACCTGCCAGTCAACTACAGACCTATCAGCCTCCTGAGTAACCTGGGCAAACTCCTGGAGAGAGTGCTGGCTGACAGGCTACAAAATCACTTTGATGCCCTAGGCGTTTTGGGGGTCCACCAGGCGGGATTTAGAAAGGCCAGAAGTACAACGGACAACATCCTAAGGCTAGCAGAAGACGTTCAGCGGGGATTTAACAAGAAAGAGGTGACAATTGCGGTCTTCTTCGATATAGAAAAAGCATTCGATAAAATGATGGACCGTAATCTTAAACTTCCAAAACAAATGGTGGTTCTTTTATATAGTTTTTTAACAAACAGACAGATTGCAGTGAAAGTGGGAGCATCAACCTCCAGCAGATTTACCCCAGAAGCTGGCGTGCCCCAAGGCTCAGCCCTCAGTCCCCTGTTGTTTTTATTATATATAAGTGACATCTATTACCCACCCAGAGGAGAGGGACAAGTCTCCCAGTTTGCAGATGACCTCTGTTACTGGGCATCATCCATAAATGTAAAATATGCTGGCAAAAAATTACAGAGATGCATCACTGAAATAGAAACCTGGGCAAATATGTGGAGAGTAAAACTCAACCCTTTAAAAACACAATGTGTGATCTTTTCAAAGCACCCACGCAAAGACAAGCAGATGGATCTCAAACTGTACGGAGAAGTTCTTCAGGCCACCCCCACAGCAAAGTTTCTAGGTGTGACTTTCCAACAAAACATGAAATGGACGGCACACATAGCTGCGATAGAGAAAGAGGCGAGGCGGAGACTCAACCATCTAAAAGTGCTCTGCAGAAAGCAAGGAGGAGCAAACCCTGAAACTGCTAAGAGGGTGTACCAGTCCTACATCAGACCACTATTCGAATATGCAGTGCCTGCATGGTGTAATAGGGACATCACAACTCAACAAACTCCAGCTTGTACAGAACCTCGCCATCAAAATGTGCTACAGACTTCCCAAATACACTAGTAATAACTACACCCACCAACTCTCTGGCCTGATGACACTGCAAGACAGATTCACCGTTTTGGGCAAAAAATACCACCATAGAGCAGAAACCAACCCATCACTGCAACCGACCATAGAAGAGGAAAACATTAGCCCACCCAGATACATCTGCAGCACTCCCCTGTCTGTACTACTTCATTACTGAAACCGCAATCTGTCAGAGACACCACCTTTTTAATTACCTTTTTAATTATTTTAAAGGTTAGGCCTACTTGCTGTTACGTTTTTATTGTTGTTATAGGTCTACTTCTTTTAATAGTGGGGCAATCTTACAGCGTTGTATTATACTGTTATAGCTCTTTTATACAATTTTTATTACTTATGATAGGCTACTAATATATTTTTACTTGTTCGTCTACTTACATTTTCTTATATTGAGTAAAAGAAAAAAAAAAAAAAAAAACTAAAAACTAATAAACAATAAAAAATAAAAAAATACCATGGTATTGGTGCACTGATTTGACTGTGATTTGATGTGAACTTGTTAACCTTTCCTGTGTCTCTCCCCATGGAATAACTTTGAGTGGAAAACAGGGACTGAAGAGGACTGCCAGTCCTGAGCTGTCCCTACAGGATCCACTTAGTAGTAGTAGTAGTAGTAGTAGTAGTAGATCAGTCCAGTCACTTCAGAGTTGAGACAAGACCAGAACCTCACTCCAGACGAAGGATTCTCCAAAGACCTTTCCTCTCCGGATATTTACAATGGCTTCTGCTAGGTAAGTCAACAATGACTGGACTGAGTTGAAAAACTCAAAGGAAAGCTTGTTTTCATATTTGGTAGCCTGGGTCATGTCCATAAGCTGGTTGTGAGCGGCCTGTCTGCCTGCTAACCTGTCTGTCTGTCTGCCTTTTTTACGACCAAACAAACAAACATGTTTTCTCTTCTTTGTTACATTTGAAGCATTGTGAATGTCTGCGTGTGTGTGTGTGTGTGTGTGTGTGTGTGTGTGTGTGTTACTCTGTCTATTTCTGTGGATTTCACTCTGTTTTTTCTGCCTCCTTACTTGTGACATTACTGAGTTTTGGATAAGGCCTAACTTGAAACTTACGTAATTGCAGTGCTGCACACCGTCACTTCCTCCTCTGTCCTGTATGTCACAAGACACAGCAGGCCCTTGGAGTTCACCTACGCCATAGCTAGATGAAGGATGCAGGAAAGGAGCCCATCGATGAGGCCGTTTTAAAGGCAAAAGGCGATGTCCATGAATTGCTGCCCTCTGGCCGGGTTTTCACCTATGATCAGCTCACTGGAATACTTGATTCCAGGGACCCGCTCCGCAGGTATGTGGCAAAAATCTTTACATTTTTTCTGCTAAGGAGGGCAGCCAGGGTAGAAGTGAAAGCAGTGGGGAGACCTTTCAATGGTAAGAACTCATTATCTTCAACAAACCACTGGTATTCACATTTGTATGTGTGTGAGAATTGACATGATCTTTATTGTAATTGTCGTTGTTTTTTTTCTAATTGCAGTGACCGCGCCCCAGCTTATAGAGTCAACAAGAGGGCGTTAATGAAAAATATGGGACTGTACAAAAGGCACTCCCTTGACCATCCTATGCTGATGTCATTTGCGGCCCATCTCAAAAAAGATCTCAGTGTCGAAAACCACAAGCAAGAAGTGAGAACTAACATCAACTGCTGATTAATACATACATAGCCATGACTGCAAGGTCATTAAGTCTAAATGTATAACATTTGTATTGTGTCTCCCCTCAGGTGGAAAATGTCGCAAGGTTTCTATATTACATGGATCCAGTCGAGCCATCCCTCAAGTTTGTTCGTGACAGAGTGAAGGCCAAGGAATACATCAGGAAGCTGGATGAGGCCAAGCTATCAAACCAGACAAAAACAAACTACTTAAAATGCGTGAGGAGGTTCCTGCGCTATAACATAGTTGACACCAATTTGATCCACAGTGATAAAGACCTCCACACGGATGAAGTACACTACAGGGAATTCCTAGCTTCCCAGATTAGGTTACCTCAGCAAAGCGGTCAGCAAAGAAATAGTTGCAAAGCGGTAAGTTTAATGACAGTTGTTTCATATTTACTACACTGTTTAAAACCTTGAGCCAATAGAGTAATGTATGTTGTACTTTTACAGTAACATGGCCTTCCGTGAGGACAAGGACATCACACCGCAGGACTGCTTGGCTGTGCTGAGTGCGGCCAAGAACGATTTCCTTAACATTGTGGGGAAGATTATTGACCCTGAGCCGACCTACAGCCTTCAGCTCGAAAGTACTGAGTGCCTCACCGTCTTGAATTACTTGGAGGCCATCGTGATTCTCAAACATCTGCAGAGGCCTAGTGTTGTCGCAAACATGACTGTAAGTGTTGTACTATGATTTTCATTCATGCTTTTTTCATGTACTGTACCAAAGAAACTGTCATCATCTAATGCAATGTCATGTGTGTGTTACCCAGATTGAGGAGCGGAAAAACAGGACAGATGTGGGCGATGGGTATGTCTCCATCGCTGTCAAAGAGCACAGGTGGCGTGCTTTATCCTCGACGCAGAAGAGGAGACTGTAAGTTGACTGAATTTATATGATTCACAATGCAATGTCAAAATGTCATGCCTGGAATCTAATCTCTGCACTCCTTTCTCCAAACAGTGGTTTGTCTCATATTTTGATGTGGTGAGGGACCAGATGAAGACTTGCAAGAGGTTCAGGAAAAGCAAAGAGGCGGACAAAGTGGAAGAAGACCCCAAGGAAAGGTTTTTCCTGTCCACAAGTGGTTTGCCAATTCACAACCCCTCCAATGACATTTGCCACTTCCACTTGAAGTAAGTTGATTATTATAATGTGATTTCGTCCGGAGCTGCTGCTTAATATCTATGATTGATGTCATTAACGTTTTATTCTTCATTTTCATTTTAGATACAAGGTGAAGCCAATTGTGAACAGCCAGCAGGCGAGGCGGGTGTTTGAGACGGAGATGAAGCGATTCTCAGATGTGGAGAAGTCCCTAGTGGCTGACTACCTGACCCACTCGGAGGCCACTGCTGAGAAGCATTATCGTATGAAGAAGGCAAAGAACATCATCTGCCGTCTTGGAATGACTGGATCTGAGTTGAGGTAAGCACATCAGCTTTAATGCAAACATTGTGCCCACACAGTGGACCTTAACTGCATATCAGCCTGGACATTGACCTAATACTGTTTTTCTTTCATTTAGTGGAGATTCTGGGGAGGAAGCCCCCGGCATATCTGAGCAACCAACTACATCTGGGAGGTCAAGAAATGTGCAGAAAGCGCCCAGCACATCTGATGAACCAAGAGACCTGGGACCTGGGAGGTCAAGAAATGTGCAGATGGACTTCCAGGCCATTTGGGAGAAGTTTGTGGAGGAGCATCCGGTCACTGTGGACAGAGAGGTTCCTAAGCTGCAGGAGCGAATTGCAGCTTACAAGGACCACAACCGCCAGATCTATGAGCGCTGGCTAAAATCTCAAAAAAAGTTGAGGGTGCAGGCTGTCCTCTGTAAGTATATCATCCTATTTAAATAGCTCTATGACAGCATATTATAAAACACTGCTGCTACCAGAATTCACGTTTTGCTAACTTTGTTTGTTTTTATTCTCTCATCGTCGCCAACCCAAAGAAACATCAGTAGAAACCTGGATTCAAAAAAGCTGGAAAACCCACAAGCCCAGCGCCAAAAATATCGTGGAAGGGTGGAAGCCCAGTGGCTCAATGCAAGATCTGGCTTCTAGCAAGGAGATTGATAGGATTTCTCTCCTCAGATCCCTGGTTACGTGATAAGATCTCCTTTTTTCCTAATTTATAACCAAACATTTCTTCATTAAGTCCAGATTGGATTCAGCAGGAGAGGCGGATTCAGCACGGAGGCCCTGCTGGAGTGAAGGGCAATTACAGAGATGATCTTATCATTTGTTAATTCAAATATATCTTTGATTATGTTATAAATGTTCTGTTCCTGAAGTACACTTGTAGGTCATCGGGTGAGCTGCGAGTGAGGAAACTTAAAGATAAACGTCTCTCCCTCTCTGCCAGGACATGCTGGCCCTGAGGGGGTTAACCATCAGATGGTTTGACAATCTTTGATGTTAAGCCCTGTTTATTGCAGGTCTGAAAAACATTCCCTAAAAGGTTTTTTCCAGATGGTCATATAGGATATGGTCAGTTAACTTTGGAGCAGAAGTCACTGAGATCTGCCGGACATGAAGGCCATTCCCTTGTGGGACAAATGGAGAGGAAGAACAGCACTGTGTATTTTGGAGTAATGAGTGATGTTTTTACCATGCATTGACCTTTCCCCCCAGAGAGGACAGGACCTGCTCTGGAGACGCAGCGCATTGTGGGGGGAGGGGTTCCGGGTTCGAGTCTCATGTGGCAGGTTTTGGTCTCTGGGAAGATTAGAGGCTCAGTGGAATGTAAAGTGGTAATAGAGAGATGACTGGTTATCTTATGAAATAAAGTTTTGAGCATACACTAGATGCGCTGACTTTTCCCCCAGAGAAGAGAGGATATGCTCAAGGACACAGCACATCATGAGAGGAGAGTCTGATGTTGTATTTTAAATATTAGCCTATTATTGCTGCAACTTTAGGTTGGGAAAATAAATGTATAGTCAAAATCATAGTCATATTAAAGTTGAATCTGCCGACCGAATTGGCAGGTGGTCGTCAAATTAGTTGATAATTGGTAATTGATAAGAGTTTCCTCATCCTGGTTAAAATAGGGTGAGGTTTTCTCTGGTTTGTTGAATTTAACTTAAGAAGCTACCATCTTACTCTTTTTACACCCATAGGGTGGTTTTAGACCAAGAGGTAGTGGTCTGGGCTGTATGATGTTTTTTCCAGTTCAGACTGGGATTAACCCATGATTAGTTGGATTTGATCTTATCCAGGATGTAGAATTAGATAATCTAGGCTAAGAGTAACCATAAATAAAGTGCTATAGGATTTTAAAAAGAGAAAATAGCTAAATTAGCTGACCCAAATTATAGGAGTTAAAATAGGAATTTAAATGTGTCAAGCTGGTAATATTAGCAAATGTATTGACAGTTGTTTGGTAGACAGGGAAGTTAATAGATGACTATTTCAAGTGAGGGTTAGTGCGTGTGACCTCCAGTGGAAGAGCCAGGTCATGTGATGAGGACCAAGGAGGAGAAAACACTCCTACCATAAGAGTGACAGAAGGAGAGATTGCCTAACTACCAATACCAGCCCAGCAGTGAAGGGTGTCACTAGATGGAGGAGGAACCTTCGGGGAGAGACCAGCCCACACCAGAAGAGAACGCCCCCAAGGAAATGCACTTTAAAAGCCCACGCAAAATATTAGAATTGGTTGGTTTTCAAGGGTCTTTTTCTTGACCTGCTACATATTTGCTGTTAGGAAAGACCACTGGAAATCCACCACAGAGATCTCTGAGGGGGTAATATATCACTTGACTTGCTCTGTACCATTATGCAATATTCTCTATATAAAATAATGTTCTAAATATCAGAATTGCTTGTTGTATTGGTTTTTCATATATCTGGAATAATTGGACACGCTGGAAAGGTATTAACATATGTCAACACCTTCTGATTGGAGTGGGCAGTTTTATCTAGGTTGAACCAGGCACCGAAAAATCCTTTCCTATCAAGATCGCGAGGCTTGTAAGCAACCAGCGGTGGAAGGGACTCCACGTGCAGGACATTGAGGGCAAGGGAAAATGCGCTGTTACCCTTCGTCAGTTTCAGCCCGGGGAGGTTGTCTGTGATTATCATGGTATGGTAGTCACTAAGGAAGTGGGGGAGGCTACCCATTCTACCACAAGCCCAGAAGAGTCAGGCTACATGTTCTTTTACACGAATGAGAACCGTCAGGAGATGTGCATCGACGCTCACACCTCCAGATGCAGTTGCCACCCTGACCGGGTGACATATGGCGGGATGGTCAATCACTCTAGGAAAAGAGCCAACCTCAGACCTCGCTACTACAAACTTAAATTTGATGGCGGCAAGGAGAGATATGTTATCCTTTTGATAGCTCAAAAAGACATTAAACCTGGAGAGGAACTTCTCTTTAATTACGAAATTTCGAGGAAAGATTTATGTGGGGAAGGCCTTGATTTGGAGTGGCTATGATTACCCACCCTCTCTCTCCCTTCCATGCAAAGGCTGCTTTAAGTGGCCCAGCCCCGGGGACTTAAAGTCACATATTGGAAGACATTTTGCAAAAGTGGGAGGGTGCTGTGGGCCAGGAGGTTTTCTGCTTTAATCGAGTGAAATTGATATTGTCCACCTGTGTATGCACACAGTTATTGTACACATTTTTTTAATTTTTTGTATATATTTTTTTTGTATATATATTTTCTACACTTTTGTTGCTAAGTTACTTCAACTAACCTGTGCAAGGTGAACTCCACTTTGTTCTGTGATATTAGTTTTTTATAACTATTTCTATAACTTTTTTATTGTGTAATGGAGTTACATATTTTAGTCTGTAATAAAGCTCTTACATAAAATCAATGCAATTGACCAAACGTTTTTCTTTTACATTGTGACATCATCACATAAGCATAATAGCATCTAAAAACCCAATGTGTTTTGAATAAAGCTGTGGAGCCACACACACACACACACACACACACACACACACACACACACACACACACACACACACACATTACATGGGTAAAGATTCATTTTATTTTAGTGATTGGACAACAGTTTTACGAGCCTCTTATATGTACGAGGCTGATGACCATTAACAGCCACATGGCCATGACCACATGGATTGAAATAATTAATCACGGAGATTGTGTTGGCTGGTAGACTATGATTGTTCCAACATTCTAAACATTTCCAATGACTTGAGGAAAAACAGACTTTATTGATACAGGAGCGAAACAATGTTTACAACGAAATACAGGCCCATTATGATAGGTTAGGCCTACTTTTCAAAACGCATTCACTGCAAGTTACCAACCATTATCTCTGCTTGTCACAACAAAGGGAGACCGCACACTTCAATTGGACTGCGGCCGGTCAGGCATTTCGGCTTTGGAAATAATTTGTGTGGGATAAGGTGCGTATGTGTGCACTTCTCAGTTTTCGCCACTAAGCAACTGGGGGGCTGGACTTAAAGATGGGTCAGGGTTTGCGTAGATTATTTGCGTAAATTGTCTTGTTTACTTTTAAACTGTTTTGTTGTTTTGTTTTTTACATCTATACGTCTGTGTGGGATACCTTTACAAGACGATACTGGGTGGTGAAACACAGATTGGATCGAGTAGATAGTCACTGGACAGGTTAGTCATGGTTTTAGTAGGGATCCTACGCCAGGATTGATAGATGAGACCCCTGGTCTGTCCTGGGTGATATTCTGGGAAGAATCGTTTTAATCGTTGCAGGGCTGCCTCCATGGTGAGGGTGGTCCTGATCTACTATGAATCACCTCATTCAATGGAAAGGAATTGTTTCAAAATGTCCCCATTCTCTGGGATGGAATCTCTACAGTATGGACCACCTTAGCTAATTGTTTTTGACATGGCAAAATGAAGCTCACTTCGTTAGTTGCTATTGCTAGCCTTGCTCCATTGCTCTCACAGTGAATACATTAGCCTGAAGAAAAAACAGAGAGTATTATTTCCTCCAGACCTCGCGTTCGCGTCACTAGCATGCCGCTTGCATCTTCCTATCTTCCACAAAATCGAGGTAATCTTATTTTCTAACGTAATTGCATAGCATGACATCAACGCTAGCTACATGTCCATTTGTCATTACAGGAGGACTAAGGTTAGACTAGAGTAGCAGAAGTTAACGTTATACAACGTTAAACAGTATTGCATGCTGCACAGATTCGGACGTAGACGGAAAACAAACGCAGTTCTGTTTACCTACCTCTTTGAGATGAGGCAGACTCGGAGCATATATTCATCATCTACCAGCTATATCGTTTTACATCTAGCTAACGTTAGATCAACTATCAAGCAATGAGGGGGAACAAGGGGGTTAAACTCCTCTGGATAGTTTATCCACCTCTGCATTTACAGTATTTACCAATCGCACGTAGTGTTGGGTAAGCAAACATTGACGTGTAGTTTTGGTTACACTCTACACATTTGGTGTAATGTACACTTGCTCTACTGATACAGTAGCACTGTGTGGTGTTTATTTGTGGTATAGTGTTGGTGTGGAGTTCAATTGGTGTTAGTTGAAACCTAATAGTGTTTATTTGATGGTTGAGTCTACATGGTCCTCATTATACCATGCTACGTGATTACGTCTGCAGCGTAACGTAACATTAGGCACGCCCATAAACTTCATTTCGGCGGACTGAGCGGAATTCTTTCTTTCTTTCCGCCAAGCTTCGCGTGAGATGCACGGCCTATTGCTGTCCCGGAGAAATAAAACAAGTAAGATGGAACAATCATTTCGGTTGGTTAGTATCATGTTTTAGAAAACCATGATAGTTAGCACTAGTTTTAGTGGGGGGACTTTACCTAGCGTGGCTACCTAGCCTGGGCTGCTACCTTGCCCGACTTGTTCAGCTAGCTAGCAGAATGAGTCCCAACGGGGCAAGGGGCTACTAGCCTGGTTAAACGTGGCATCGGTGACGAACGTTACTTTAACGTTAAATGAGGAGAATAATCGAAGGGGGAATATCAGCATGAATTCAACTTTTGAATGCAGTATTCGTAGCGTTAAATAGCCCTTTCTTTTCCATAATACCTTTAGCCAATGGCAGGTTCAGCTAACGTGACACCGACCAGGAAGTAGCCTTATCCAACCTCGCTTGGTTAGCCAACAGCCTGCATAGGCCTACTCTATAATAACGATACTAGTTAGCACTTGCTCACTTAAAAGCTAACGTTAATTTGAGCCACCCAACAAAGTAAAACGTAATGGTAACGTTACATTATGGACGTGTTGGTATACAGAGCTTTAACTAGCTAGCTTGCTAACACGTGTTGGCAAAGGTGCTTGCTGCAGTCTGCAGAACCAAAATCCCATCAAGTGTATTTGGCTGCTTCTGGAGGAAATGGAGTGTAACAAGTTAACAATTCAGTCAATCAGGCTGGCCCTGGATAGTTCCCAGTGAATATCATACTATGCTTGTCTGAAATGCCCGTACATGACCCCCAAAATGTCTTTTCACCATTTGAGAAGTACCAATAACATAGTATTCCTCACAGATGCACCCTTTCCCCATCTGAAATTATAACATCCAGTCACACTGGAAATGTTAAACTTACAGTTCTTGTGCATTTGATACATTTGTGTTTTTATCTGATTTCATAGGCAACCACGACAGCAGCAATGCTGTTCGGAGTGAAATACCAAGGGAGGAAGTCTTACCTCAAAGTAAATGGAGGCTCATATTCATCACTTCTCAAGGAAGGTAATGTTTTTATTGACCAACTTGATAACTTGATAAATTGCCTTGTGGCTCAGGGATATACGGCCCATCCTTTGTAAAGTCTTTCTACCAAGACAAAAATGTCGTTCCGGGTGCCTTTGAGATCAGTCCTGTCTCAGTGGAAAGGGTAAGGGCGTGTCTTTCTGCTTTACCAACAAACAAAGCGACAGGTTTGGACCTCATTCCTGCTAGATTTCTGAGGGACAGTGCAGATGTAATCGCTAGTGTGATTACTCATATTGTAAACTTGTGTATTAACCAGGGTAAATTCCCATGCGAGCTAAAAAGTGCTAGGGTTGTCTCCCTTTTCAAAAAGAATAGTAAGTCAGATGTTGGAAATTACAGACCAGTATCAATCTTAACAACCGTTTCTAAGGTCTTTGAACGTCTTGTTTATGAACAGGTTGAGGAGTATCTGGTTAAAAATAATCTCCTGTGTGAGCTCCAGTCGGGTTTCAGAGCAGCACACTCTACTGAAACCTGTCTTATAAACTTGTTTGACTTTATTAGAAGTAACTTTGAGGATGGTAAGTATGTTGGCATGATCTTGCTCGATCTACAGAAAGCTTTTGATACAGTGAATCATGCCATACTGCTATCAAAACTACAGTGCATGGGTTTCAGTCAGACTGCTGTCAAATGGTTCACTTCTTACCTCACAGGAAGAACTCAAGTATGTGATGTAGAAGGTACTAGATCTGGGTATTGTATGTGGGGTGCCGCAGGGATCCATTTTGGGCCCTCTTTTATTTCTCTTATATATTAATGATATGCCAGCGGCTGTGAAATGCAAGCTTTTGCTGTATGCTGATGACTCTGCATTGTTGGTCCCCGGAAATGATGTAAATGAGATTGAGAGCATCCTGAGCACTGAATTGGAAAGTGCCAGAGAGTGGCTCATTGACAATAAGCTCTCAATACATCTGGGTAAAACAGAATCAATTCTCTTTGGAACGAAGAGAAAGTTGTCTAAAGTAAGTAGCCTTAAAGTATCCTGCAATGGAGCCGAAATTATATCCCAGACAAGTGTCTCGTATTTAGGAGTAACACTAGAACAGACACTCTCTTGTGAACCAATTGCTGCTAAAATCTTAGGTAAGTGTGCAGGTAAAATAAAATTTCTGTATCGAAAGACAAGGTCTTTCGATCTTCCTATAAAGAAACTTTTGGTTTCATCCTTGGTTCAGTGTAATTTTGACTATGCGTGCTCTGCCTGGTATAGTGGCTTGACTGCAAACTTCAGGAACAAACTGCAGGTGATGCAAAATAACATCATTCGTTACTTATTAAATGCACCTCCTAGAACTCATGTAGGGAGTCACGAATTTAAGAAGGTGGGCCTGCTGCCAGTGCATCACAGGGTAGAACAGCTGAAACTCAACCACATGTATAAGATTATAAATGGTACTGCTCCACACTACATGGGTTCGCATATAGGCATGGTTCATACCCAGCATGGACACGACACCAGGGCCAGTGTGCGCTCATGTGTAGTGCCACGGGTGAACGGTGTAGCTCGGAGCTCCTTTTTTTACACAGGGACATTACTGTGGAACAGCCTTCCACTAGGCATTAAACTCTCAGTCTCCAGAGGAGTTTTTAGAGGTCGGGTCCTTGCTCATCTCTGGAGCAAAGTGACTGGGTAGGTTAGTATGGCCTAATTCTTGGCGGGTCCTGTGAGTATGTGTTTTACTGTGATGACTGTTTTATTTTATTTATTTTTAACTTGTGTTTTTGTAGTTTCTTATGCAATTTTGAGTGTGACTAATAATGGATGATTTTAGGATAAGTTATTTTCAAGTACCATATTTATTGGTGTCTAAATCTATTTTATGTTTGTAATGGGGATTTTGTTACTGATTTCTTAGATGACTACATGTTTTCTGTTATTGTCTGTCCTGTGTTTAGAACATCGGGGACCATGTTGGAAATAAGTGTTTACACTTTTACATGCTATCCCTTGGATTTTGTATTTGTTTCTCTATATCCATTAATAAAGTCAATCAATCAATCAATCAATCAACTCAAGATCATCCAGTTTAGATTTTAGATTTGAATTTCACCGGAACTCACTTGCCCCCTTAGCCTACACCTTATAAACACTCAGGGTTCAAGGGTCCTTGAAATCCTTGAAAGTTTGTAAATTTGAAAAATAAAAATCAATGCATTAAAAACGTTTTTGATAGTAGACATGGGTCATTGAAAGTGCTTGAATTTTAGGTTTTTCCTGCATAGAGAATAACAAGCATTGCAGTCGGTGGGTTTCTGTCATTTGGAATTCGAACTAACACAGCACAGTTGAGAAGTGTTCACACATTCAAGCCTCTGTCTTTGTAGCAGTAATTAACCATGATCCTTGTCTCTATGTTGTGATGGGTCCTTGAATTTGGGGAATTGGGCCTTGAAAATCCTTGAAAGGTTCTTGAATTTGAAGTTGAAGGACGTGTGGGGACCCTGAATTATGTTAACATTACATAAATAATAAAACACAAATAGGTATGGAATGGCACATGACAGTATTCCAGTGCATTTATTTTTATGATCTTAATTGTGTATTCTCAGCCAAAGAGAAGTTCAGCATCCCCGAGGCCAGTCGTGTGTATCTGACGGATGACACAGGATTGGAGGTTGATGGGGGTCATCCCTATGTTCCCCGGGTCCTATGTTCCCCGGGTCCTATGTTCCCCGTTTTTAACACTCTCCGTAACATTTGGGGTGTCTATCCGCTATGCCGACCACCCGCAATGCCGACCTTAGGTTTAGGCGTGAGGGGTGGGAGAGGTTAGGTTTTGGGTTAGGGTCTGGGGGAGGTTAGGAAGGGTTCTATGTTCCCCGGTCCCACAAAAACGGGGAACATAGGACCCGGGGAATATAGGACCCGGGGAACATAGGTACGCTCCCGGTTGATGAGGAGGTGTTCAGTGACGTCCTAGAGCAAAACACAAACATGTTTTGGACTATTGTTGATCCCAATTCGGTGATTGGTAAGTACAGGGTCCCTGCGGGGTCTTAAAAGTATTTAAAAAAAGTATTCAATTTGAAATTCTCAAAATAAGGCCTTAAAAGTATTGAATTTAGTTTACAAGGTATCAAATTTGGTTTACAACGGTCTCTTTTTTCCCCTTTGAATAAAGGAATAACTTAACGTCATCAAGAACTGTCAAATGTATAAAATGTTTTTATGATGCGACAAGGATTTTACAGGTAACATTGCTGTGTTACATCGGCACATTGTGGGATGTGGTTTTATGCAGGCAAAGATGGTGGGACTAATGTTGGCTCACCTCGTGAGTCGCAGGTCGGGTCAATGGGCAAGTGCCGTTTTAACCCGAAGTGGCAGCAGGCTCTAACATATGAGTGGGTTAGGCCTGTTTCAGGCAACGACCACAAGGCTTTTTGTGCCGGAAAGCGTTCAAGCTGGGGACGTTGGGACAAATGGCATTTGTGAGATGTGTGAGATTTTATTTCAATAGCCTATACCAGAATTGTCCACTCGGGTTAAGCTATTGTTGCATGGTGCAATTGCAGGGAGAGAGGTTACTGTATAGCCTACATGGCTGGTGGTGTGTCAAAAAGTGATTTGCTGCCAGAAACCAATTTTGATCCGCGGGACAGCGCACGGCGCTGCCTCAGTGCAGGGGCATTTCTACGGGTGGGCCTGGGTAGGCACAGGCCCACCCACTTCTTGCCCTGGCCCACCCCAATTTTTTTTTTTTTTTTTTTTTGGTTGTTTTCTAGAGGCAAACTTGCTGCTGCCTTGCTAGCTAATGGTTTTGTAGCTTAAAAACGCAGGGCACATCATCTCCAGTGTCTAATGCATGACGACTTCTTCATGACATTTAGGAATTTTGCGCACTCCCCGCGCAAAATTTCGTCATCCAATTGCCCCACCAATTTTATCCAGGCCCACCCAATTTTATCCAGGCCCACCCATAATTGAATTTCTGCCTACGCCCCTGCCTCAGTGCCTCTACCCACCCTGTGCACTGGCACACTAGCCGAACACAAAGCACCTGTAGGGCGTAGGGAAAGTAAATGCTAGAACTAAGTTCCTGGCCAGAAAGTCAGAGTTCCTGGACAGAGAAAGTCGCAAACTTGTGGCATCCAACCTAATTCAGTGCCACTTTGATTATGCGAGCACAGCCTGGTACTGTAGTCTTCCCAAGCTGTGGAAGACAAAGCTCCAGGTCTCTCAAAACAAGCTGATGAGAGTGGTCCTTGGTCTCGGGCCCCGTGAACACATAGGGAGGAACCAGTTCATGCAGCTAAACTGGCTCCCTGTAGAGTCCAGAGTGACACAGCTCAAACTCTGTCAGGTTCATAAAATTGTAAATGGTAAAGCCCCAAATTATTTATCAAACTTTTTCCCACAGGTCAGAGAGGCTCACAGGCACAACACCAGGTCGAGTGTAGCAAATCTGACGCTGGCAAGGATCAGTAGTCAGATGGGTAAAAGTTATTTTAGATACTCGGGTGCCCAGGATTGGAATAAGGTTCCCAACAGCATTAAACAGACCACCAACTTAGTCACGTTTAAGGCAAAACTGAAACAATGGCTTTTAGATAACGTACCTCTTTAACTCATTGAGTGCCAGCCACTTTTGGAGAACGGACGCTCCCAGTGCCAGAGTTTCAGAGCGTTTTCAGTGATTTCTCGAGGCCCACAGAATATTGTGTGATATTACTATGTAAACACCGAACACGCACAAAGAACGAGGAGACTCTATTGTATCATCAGCAAAAAAAAGTTTATTGATACCATTTTCCATTCTTTAGTTATCAGCCGGAGAGGATAGGTTGTTTTGAGCAAAAAGAGACGTTTCAAATTAGAAGCTGAGATATTCAGCCTTTTGTGAAATGAAGCATTTCATGCACATTCACTGACTCTGAAGCTAATATTTTCTGATGTGACACCTCAAAAATAATTTCCTTCAATAAAACAGTGAAAACAAAGGAATTTTGTTTGGCAAAATAATATTTTTTAGCTGCAACCAGCAGCGCTGGCCCCTGCGTGCGCTGCTGGTTGCAGCTTCTTGCTGGTCTTGATTTACTGCTGGTGGGCATCAGATATTCTAGCTTGTTTGCCTGTCTCTGTCCATCGAGCCTGCTGTCTGGGTCTGTGTTTACTGTCAATGGTTGTATGCTGCCCTGCGTGCCCCACCCCCCTCCTCCTCCTCCGTGGGAGTGTCTCTGGTGGCTCTGCTGCGTTTGCTCTGCGTTTGCTCTGCACTGAAAAGTGCGCTGCACCCCGCTTTTTCACAGCGTGTCACCGGCTCCCAGCTGAGAATAATGTAACTTTTCAGAAAGACGCTGGTGTCGGCAACTAAATCATATGGAGGGGCTATCGCAGCGGGGACGGAGGGGCTCAATTGTGGCAGCAGATTGACTGCTGTTCACAGGCACAGCTAACGTTATGCTTCATGCATATCGATGCATACCAATGCCGTTTCCGTTTCCATAACGACTTCTTCTCTGTTTTTTACTCAACTTTCTCTAATCTGGAGAGCACTGTCGCCACCTAATGGGTCGGTAAAATAGGTTATACACATTCAACATCCACCATACTTTCACAGGAGATGGATCTGGCTTTGATCCACGTCCCACCGTCAAAAAACGCAATTGACGACAATCGTCGTCATTGGCACTCTACGTTAGTATTCGAATTGACGACGATTGTCGTCATTGGCACTCAATGAGTTAAAGACAGGCTTGTAGGCAGGGTTGTTTGTAACCCATTTAATGAACTAGTTTTAACATAATAGTGTCTGAATGATTTGTTCTTGTGAATATTTTCTGTATGCTTTTGTGTTTTCATATATGATTACGACCTATGTTTTGTTTTGCTGTCTCCATGCACACACACACACGCACGCACGCGCGCACACGCGCGCGCGCACACACACACACACACACACACACACACACACACACCTCACTACAACAAGGACCACAATGGAAATAAGTTCTGTAACTTTTTGTGTTATCCTTGATGTTCTTTTAACTCATTCATGGCCAAAGACGTCTTTAACGTGTTATCAGGAATGTGCCTCCCAGCCAAAGACGTGTTTGACGTGTTTTTGTTTTTATTAGTGCAGCGCGTAGTTCAAAGACTTCCCCAGCCTGTGACATGGTACCAGGTCCCTGGCCTCAAAGACAAGCTGACAACACGTGAACAAACAACTACCGCAGCTGTTGTTTTGAAATGGAGCAGGAGGAAAAACAGAAAACGGAGAAACGCTGCCTGTTGCTGAGAGGAGAAACGCCATTGAAACGCCCCTCGGCGCGCTGCACGAGCTGGTCGCCTTGCTGCAGGGCAGAGCGAACATGGTTGAGTTGTTCGCGGTAGTCAAACCCGTGACCAACATGATCGATCCTGGTCCCGGACCCCGTTCCTGTGTGCCAGCCCGAAAGAGACGAGACGGAGTCACACGCAGCGGGTCGGTCATGGAGGGGCGAAGGAGTCCAGGCAGTGAGAGGGAATGATAAATCCAACGGGAGAAAGTAATCCAGAGATTTGTTGATCAGCGGAGGAATGCAGGAATGAGGAAATGATCGATCAGTTTGACGGGTAATCCAGAGGGTGGTGAGGACGTTTTGAATAGCCGAGGGGAAAACGGGAACGATCAAACAGCAGGGAGGATAGGACAGGGAGACATGGACGAGGACGGCTGGACCAGAACAAAACAAAATAAACACACGAACAGCTAACACTAACGAAAAGTAAGGAGGCGGGCAGAAGCGGCAGTCACAGCAGCAGACGCCAGCAGTACTCAGACCCGGAAACAACGTAACGAAGATAAAAGGGGGATCGTGTGTGTGTGTGTGTGTGTGTGTGTCTGTCTGTCTGTCTGTGTGTCTGTCTGCACACTCACTCACACTGAGTAAACTGTATTGTTGAATGTAAAAAAAGCACTTAATGTATATATATATATATATATATTTTGTCATTTGTGTCATAACGAATAATATTTACATGTCTGATGTCAATACAGTTCAAAATAAAAGAATTGAGAGCGAGTTCTGCCTGAGATTGTGTCCTTTACAAAAATGGCCTTTTCTCCTGTTTCTCTTCTCAGAGAGACCTTTTTGGTGAAAACAGGGTGTATATAAATGGCTATAAGTAGAGTACAGAACATGCTAAAAGCTCACTTTTTTTTCCTGGTGAACCCAGAGACGTACATCTTCATTTTGAGGTATTGCAAATCACTTTGGTGCTAATAGATAATTTACTGTGGGTCTTGAAAGATGACCAACAATTATGAAAATCTTTGGCCTGAGCTAAATATTGGCAGTCCTAAACTGGCCATGAATGAGTTAATTGTGCATGTATTCTGGTGTTGCAACCATGGAAGTGTCCTTTTAATTTGAATTGTCAAACAAATAAACTAAACTAAAAAAAAAAAAAAAAACTCCCTGCGCTACACACAGACTCCCACCCCGCCAAACCTCGTTCCCCTGGTAATCAAATTCAAAACACAAATCACTTTTTCCCACAAAACCATGACAAACAAATTCTCATTGTTAAGTCAATGTGTGTTTTTTTTCTGCAGTGTAGGTTAGTTGAAAATCAATGTGGCATTGGAGGGAAGTGTGTCCGCGCACGAGCCGTGCGTAATGGGCCTATCCAAGCAAGGATTTCTTGCACTGCGCCGGCGAATTAGTTGGAAAGAGAAAGGGTTGGAATTGGGGGGTTGGATCACCAAATAATTCCTGAGCGCGGCAATGCTGCTGCTCACCGCTCCCCCAGGGGATGGGTCAAATGCGGAGAACAAATTTGCCTGAGTGTGCGACAATCAGTGGGACTTTGACTTTGAATGCTGTCTGCGCTCAGGCGTATGCCTGGCGTAGTGGGGTTGTTTGCACTAAGACCAGCTATTTGCTGGCGTTAAAATTAGAGATGCACCGATTGCGATTTTCTTGGCCGATTTCCGATTTTTGAATAGTCTGACTTGCCGATACTGATTTTGGCCGATTCCGATTTTCTTTCTAAGAACAATAATTGACGGGTTATTTTTAGATTTTTTTTTCTTACTTTGCTTTAACACATTCACAATGATGTTTTTTTTTACTGTAGGTAGCTTCTGCCAAGGTTTTTTTTGAGGATTCTGGCTCATTTTTCAAGAGCCGAGGATTATTTTCTGCTAGGATTTTGTGGACACAAAATATCTCAAAATAACTAATAGAATGTGTGCTTTCTCTGTCAGGCAGAACAGTCACTTTAACCATTTATTTTTGGCATCAGTGAGCCATCAGACATCTAAACAATATCGTTCTGAACAGTAATTTCCTCCATAGCACCCGCACCCCCCTCTCCTTCAAACTCCTCCCTCCGTAGGTGTGTCTCTGGTGGCTTTGCAGTGTTTGTCTCACAGGCGAGTTTCTGCTGCCTGTTTGTCTGTGCTGCTGCTGCTGGCGCGGCCGCTCGTCTGGCGAGTCTGGATTAGACTGTAAAATCGGGCTCGTTCGTTTCTGGGTTTTCGGTTGTGAGCTTTGATGAAGCTGCATGCGATTCTGGTGTTTCAAAGTGTGTTGCACCCATAATCTATTATGCAAATTTGCAATCCCCCACCGCCAGCTCCCAGCGCGAAAGCGAAAGCGTTTTCGCCAATCCATTTTCATGAGAATGGCTTCCTCACGCGGCTGTTTTTTCTTGGCTTTCTCTCGTCTGGAGAGCACTGTCGCCACTTAGTGGGTCGGTAAAATAGATTATACACATTCAATACCTCCCATATTTTTATAGGAGATGTAAAAGGGTTAGATCCACGTCCCACCGTCAAAATTTTTTTTTTTTTTTTTGGACGAGATATCTCGTCCACGGCAGTCAACCGTTGGTTTCTGCTTGACGAGATATCTCGTCCACGGCAGTGAACGTGTTAATAGAAAATTAAGATTCATGTCACATTTCTTATAATTTGCATGAGGTAGGACGATCTCACTCAAAAACATCTCAAAATAAAAGTGTTCCAGGTTACTGGACAGAGCTTTTCTTTTTTGTGTAAATACAATTAATATAAAACAACCAGTATATCCCACAGCTATCATGCATTTACTTTTCCAAAAGAAAAAAGGTGCAACAGAACAGGGGCTCCAGATGGAAAGTATCCTATGGCTAAATCTGTTACAAAGCATCTCTTCCCCTATGGGGTTTAATGTTTTTTTATTATGTCCCTGCCAAATAAACGAATAGAATAAAAATAAATAAACATCAAAATGTTATCCCTGGACAAGGAGTTTATAGCCTATAGGTCTGGAGCCCAGACCTTCGAAGCCATGCCCACTCTACAGTTGTGGATTTGGCTGTTCTTGAGTAGATGAGGAAATTAGTTTGAGTTGAGTTTACACACAGAGTCGGTTTCTTTTAATCCGCCATCCGAAAAAAAAATCATCACGCACAGTAAAGCTTGCACACTGGTCCGATGCGTTTTATTATTATGTTTGTCGTTCTATTCGCAATACGAAACAAATAGTCCTCCTCTCCTGTATAGACGTTACAACGTGACTGACAGACAGATAGCAGCAGCAGCTGACCTGCAGCAGGCAGCGGTGATATGGACAGCAGCTGGTCAGGGAATGTAACCAGGACACAGGGCTCGATAGTACCCTACCTTCACTTCGCCAAGCCGGCTGTGTTGCGCTGTGGCCGGGTAGAGAGATGGGCCAGTGAGGTGAAGCGAGCCGCTCAGACTGGAGTGGACTCCAGCCGAGCGGGACTCTGCAATGTACCCTGCTCCTCCGCGGCTTATTTTCAACTTGCATGTGTGACAAACTGTACAATTTCCACAATGAGGACGACATGCTGGCGTGTTTCAGGGACTCGGTCCCCGGGCATCGGGGGGGCCCCCCGGGCATCGGAGTGGACGCAGGCGGCCAGGACGGGGTCGACGCATGGGGCCAAGACGGGGTCCCCAGCCCCATACACACCCAGGACAGCCACCCCGCCCTCCAGGCTGCCTATCCCGACCTCCAGACTGCCTCTGCCCAGGCTAAGAGCCCCTCTGTCGGCCCCAGTCCAGGCTGCCACTACCGACCACAGGCGGCCCTCTCCCGGCCCTACACACCCAGGACAGCCACCCAGACCTCCAGGCTGCCACTACCGACCATAGGCGGCCCTCTCCCGGCCCTACACACCCAGGACAGCCATCCAGACCTCCAGGCTGCCACTACCGACCATAGGCCCCCGTCTCCCGGCCCTACACACCCTGGACAGCCACCCAGACCTCCAGGCTGCCACTACCGACCACAGGCGGCCCTTTCCCGGCCCTACACACCCAGGACAGCCACCCAGACCTCCAGGCTGCCACTACCAACCATAGGCCCTGCCCAGGCACTGCCTGGATCCTGGAGAAAAAAACATATTATTTTCACTAATTTGGGTAGAACAGCATATGTGTTTACATTTATCAAAATCAGTAAGGTGAACTACAACTCAAACTAGGTGTACTTGGACTGTAAAAGCTACTGCACTGGAGCTGGCCAGCACTGTTGTTCAAGGCCCTGCAAGTTCAAGAAAAAAACATTATTTTCACTAATTTGGGTAGGACTGCATATGTGTTTACATTTATCCAAATCAGTAAACACAGCCTGTGTGGAATTCAAAGGCCAAGTCACTTTCTGTTTCTGTCTCACCCCAGGTAGCTACCTGGCTCTATATATATATATATAGTATAGGAATCTCTAGCTCTATCACACCCCAATGAAATATATTTGGAAATCCCTCTGGTAAGGTGGCTATCATGGCATATATATGTAACAGGGTTGCCTTTAGGACCCAGGGGAGGGAAGCTACCCTATCCAGAGAACCGGGAAACACTATAAATGACCGACAGAGCACACCAAACTTTTGTTGAATCTTGATGTTCAGATCCTCTTTGCATCTAGTCTGCCAGAAAGCAATCCGAAGAAGTTCAGAACCTCTTTTTCCTCGAATGAAAATGGCTTATGCAAGGTAATAAACAGCTATTTTACTGAATTGTTTGTCTGTCTGTCTAGGGCTGTATGAAGTCAAACTTATCAACAATCCAAGATGGCAGCCAAGTCAGTACTGTTTGTGTGTTAGTGCCTAAGGTCTGAGTTGGGTAACCCTTTATTTTACAGGTACCCTAGTTACATATGAACTATTTGTAATTACACATGAACACCAAATGTAATTACACAGTAATTACCAATAGTTATAAATGATGTTCATATGTAGTTACATTGTAACAGACCTGTAAAATGGAGTGAGTCTGTTCAACTGTAGTTTATATGTAGTTACATTGTAACGGACCTGTAAAATGGAGTGAGTCTGTTCAACTGTAGTTCATATGTAGTTACATTGTAACGGACCTGTAAAATGGAGTGAGTCTGTTCAACTGTAGTTCATATGTAGTTACATTGTAACGGACCTGTAAAATGGAGTGAGTCTGTTCAACTGTAGTTCATATGTAGTTACATTGTAACGGGCCTGTAAAATGGAGTGAGTCTGTTCAACTGTAGTTCATATGTAGTTACATGGTAACAGACCTGTAAAGTGGAGTGAGTCTATTCAACTGTAGTTCATATGTAGTTACATGGTAACAGACCTGTAAAGTGGAGTGAGTCTATTCAACTGTAGTTCATATGTAGTTACATGGCACCGGACCTGTAAAGAAGCTCTGGCCTGGGACAGAGATTGCTAAAAGCCAGTGGTGGATTCGAACCACTGAACTTCAGATTGCAAAGCAGGCGGCTTTAACCACTCAGCCACGAGGGCTTTCCAACTTTCTTAGTTCTTAGTTTGGGAGGATAACTGTAGGTCAGTCAGATGTAGTTGTCACTTCCTAGCTTTGTTATTATAAGCATAGACTTGGGGGAAAATGCTGATACTTTGTTAGTTGTAGCTTGAAAGACAGGCAATATTGACTAATGTGAATGCATTTCTGCAGTGTGACTGTACCAGCCCCCCCCCCCCCCCCCCCCCATGAGCTGTAAATGGCTCATGGGACTATTTACACCACAATTCAGAAAATTATTAGAATGTAAAATCTTTAAATATAACTAAATGTTTCTATAGCACAGTGCATACAATTTATTTAGCAAATAGGGGGGAGTTCCCCTCCTTAGACTTGGGGGGGGGGCGGGGGTATAGACTTTGGGGAGAGATAATCCGGGGGTCTGGTGACCAAAGGGGTCTTTGAGGGGCTTCGACTGGTTCCCCAACAAATTTAGAAATTGGGAAATTGATGGGGAAATGAGCTAACAATTAGAATGTAGAAGAATGGCTATTTTGATTATAGTTTCACTGTTACCTCTATATCTACAATACTTTTATTAGAATTTTTGTATGGGAATTCTGGACAAAATCATAAATAAAGTATCAATATTTTCCCCCAAGTCTCTGTGTATAATAACAAAGCTATGAAGTGACAGCAACTACATCTGACTGACATACAGTTATCCTCTTAAACTCCACCATGAAATTTGGATTTGCATTCACATTAATCAACATTGCTTGTCTTTCAAGCTACAACTAACAAAGTATCAACATTTTCCCCCAAGTCTCTGTTTATAATAACAAAGCTAGGAAGTGACAACTATCTGACTGACATACAGTTATCCTCCCAAACTCCACTGAGAAAGTTGGAAAGCCCTCATGGCTGAGTGGTTAAAGCCGCCTGCTTTGCAATCAGAAGTTCAGTGGTTCGAATCCACCACTGGGTTTTAGCAATCTCTGTCCCAGCCGGGAGCTTCTTTACAGGTCCGGTACCATGTAACTACATATGAACTACAGTTAAATAGACTCACTCCACTTTACAGGTCCTGTAACATGTAACTACATATGACCTACAGTTGAACAGACTCACTCCACTTTACAGGTCTGGTACCATGTAACTACATATGAACTACAGTTGAACAGACTCACTCCACTTTACAGGTCTGTTACAATGTAACTACATATGAACTACAGTTGAACAGACTCACTCCATTTTACAGGTCTGTTACAATGTAACTACATATGAACTACAGTTGAACAGACTCACTCCATTTTACAGGTCTGTTACAATGTAACTACATATGAACGTAATTTAGAACTATTGGTAATTACTGTGTAATTACATTTGGTGTTCATGTGTAATTACAAATAGTTCATATGTAACTAGGGTACCTGTAAAATAAAGGGTTACCCTGAGTTTTTTATGTTTTATGTGAGATATTTTATGTCATCTTAACCTGAATGAGTGATATTTCCATTTGAGCTGTTGATTAGGGCCTGGGGCCTGGGCTTACAAAGTTAGCCAGGCTGCTATAGATTGCTATAGATTGAGCCAGGCTGTTATAGATTGAGCTGGAAACTAGACTGGTAGCTAGGCTCACTGCCAGGTGGATTCCAGGTAGGCCTTGCCCTCGAGGCCTACCTGGCTAGCCAGCCTGGCCTCGTTCTCGAGGCCTACCTGGCTAGCCAGCCTGGCTAACTTTCTAAGCCCAGGCCCCAGCAACAGCTGTGCCTGGGCTTAGAAATTTAGCCAGGCTGCTATAGATTGCTATAGATGCTATAGATTGAGCTGGAAACTAGACTGGTAGCTAGCCTGCTATAGATTGCTATAGATACACAGCAGTGAGCAGTCCCCACTGTTGAAGTTCTGGCAATCCAATAAAATCTAATAAAGATTTCTCTCCAGAGATCTCAGACTGAAGGAGAGACAATCTTCATGGAAAAATAAAAATATATGCACTGACTTTTGGACAACTAACAACTAAAACTACTGTTTTTTTATTGCAGTGCTTCCCATCGCCACTTTCATGTGTGCCCTGTGTGCCAAAAGCCGGATGGGGCACTTGGAGTTCACCTCCGCAGAACCTGCATGAAGAAGGGCACAAAAGAGGAAATCGATGCAGTTGTTCAGAAAGGAAAAAGTGAGGTGCATGAGCTGCTGCGATTTGGGCGGATTTTTCCGTATGCCTTACTCCATGGAATTGTGGAGTCACGCGACCCCCTCAGCAGGTATGTGGCAAAGATCTTTACATTTTTATTTTAAGTAATCAAGAGCATCCATAAGACCCTTGGACTTGAACACTGCTAACTGTTTCTTTTTTTTTCTTTATTAAAGGCTGACTGAAGAGTTGCGGAAGCGCAACCTTGTTGTCACCAATATCCCAGCCACAACAACAGTCATCCCCCAGCCCACTGAGAGTCAGGCCACTCCTGCTGCTGAGGAAGGCAGTGGGGCAGAGGGTGGGAGTGAGAACAGTGGCGAGACCTTTCAATGGTAATAACTCAATCACTTAAACAAATCACTGGTATTCAGATTATTTTGTGTGTGTGTGAGAGTTAGCATGATCTTTATAGTAACTGTGGTTGCTATTTTTTCTAATTAAAGTGACTGCAATCCAGAGTGGGTCGTGAAGGCGAGGGCAAACCTGCAAGAGATGGGCCTGTATAATAAGCACTCACTTGAACATCCTATGTTGAAGGAGTTTCAGGTCTTCCTCTCCAATGACCTACAATATGAGAATTGCAAGCAAGAGGTGAGTATTGACAATGTTAGCCATAATTACACATGTGATCTGGATCATCGCTGGAGTGCTCAGCCCTCCTGTGCTCCGGGGGCTGTGGGGACTGCCCCCTAGTCCGACACCTCACGAGACCGACACCTCATGGTTTTGGGTTAGGGTCTGGGGGAGGTTAGGTTTAGGCGTGGGGGTGGGAGAGGTTAGGTTTTGGGTTTGTGGGGGTGGGAGAGGTTAGGTTTTGGGTTAGGGTCTGGGGGAGGTTAGGTTTAGGGTTAGTGAAAAACGGGGAATATAGAACCCGGGGAACATAGACATGATCCCCTGTCCAATGCCTCTTTTTTCGGACTCGTGAGGTGTCGGACTCGTGAGGTATCGGACTAGTGCCATGGCACCGGGGCTGTAGCCTCTCACTCGTCCACACATAAATATTGTCTCAGCAGGATTTGAGTTGAGAGGGGGTGGGGGGTGGAGGATTTAATCATGATGACGACTTTCTGAGCAAGGAAAGAGGAGGGGTCACTTCACCCATACTACACACATATACAAAGGGGAACAGAGAGACTCCTGTACATGTATGAATAACATTTGTGCATTGTTTCCCCTCAGGTGGAAAATGTGGCTCGTATACTCTATTTCCTGGACCCAGCCCAGCCCTCCCTCCTGTTTGTCCGGGACAGAGAAAGGACAAAGAGCTACATCAGGAAGTTAAATTTGGCAGGCCTCACCAAGCAGACGCAGATGAATTACCTGAAGAGCTTGAACAGGTTCCTCCATTACAATGTCAACAGCACCAACCTGCTCTTTGATGATGCATACCTCCACAACCATGCAAAAAATTACATGGATTTTATTGGAACACTGCAGTCGCAGCTCAGCAAAGGCGTCAGCAGGGAGATTGTGGCCAAGCGGTAAGTTTAATGACAGTCATTTCATTGCAACGGCAATGTGTAAAACATTGAGCGATTTGAGTAATGTATGTTGTACTTTTACAGTGAGAGAATCGTCCGCGGGGACATGAACATCACGCCTCATGACTGCTGGGCAGTGCTTAAGGCTGCAAAGACTTCCTGGGAATCATGGCCAAAATTTTTGAGTCTGCGCCGACCTACAGCCTTCAGCTGGATAGTGCAGAGTGCCTGACTGTCCTGTATTACCTTGAGGCTGTCATAGTTTTGAGGCATTTGCAGAGGCCTGGTGTGGTGGAGCACATGACTGAGGGTTTTACTTTGATTTTTATTCCTGCTTTTTTCCTGTGACAACAACACTGTCAACAACTAAATGCCATGTCATGTGTGTTTTATGCAGGTTGAGGAGTGGAAAAACAGGACCCAGATGGAGGGGGGCCATGTCTCTGTTGCGGTGAAAGAGTGCAAGACAGCGGCGCAGGAGGTGGCCACCTTCGTCCTCTCCCAAGAAGAGGAAACTAAGTTGACTGAATGATATGATTCACTATGCAATGATAAAAATCTTCGGCCTGGACTCTAATCTCTGTACTTCTTTCTCCAAACAGTGGTTCATTTACTATTTCGATGTGGTGAGAGACCACCTTAAGAATGCCGAAAAGTCCAGGAAGGAGCCGGAAAGAGAGCGTGTCGAAGAAGACCCCCAAGAGAGGTTTTTCCTGTCAACATCTGGGAAAGGGATCCACAACTGTTCAAACGACCTTAGTCGCTTCCACAACAAGTACGTACAGCATTATAATGTGATTTCCTTCAGTGCTGCTGCTTGATGTCATTAACGTTTTACTCCTCATTTTCTTTTTAGATACAAAGTCCCATAAGTGACCAGCCAGTTGGCGAGGCGGGTCTTTGAGACTGAGGCAAAGAACAGCCTGAACGATGTCGACAAGTCCCTTTTCGCAGACTACTTGACCCACTCCACGGCCACTGCTGAGAAGCATTACCGGATGAAGAAGGGAGCCAGCCTGTTGAAGGGGTCACAACTCATCCGCAATCTGGGGAGTGAGTCGAGGTAAGCACATCAGCTTTTATGAAAACATTGTGCACACACAGTGGACCATAACTGCATATAAGGATGGACATTAACCTAATGCTGTTTTTCTTTAATTTAGTGGAGACTCATGCGATGATGCACCCTCCTCATCTGCGAAGTCCCAAAATGTTCAGATGGAATATCAGGCCGTCTGGGACAAGTTCCTTGTGAATCATCCGGTCAGTGTGGATGGGAAGGTTCCTTCATTGGATGAACGAAACGCAGCTTCCAAGGAACATCAGCGGAAGCTGTACGAGCACTGGCTGAAGCACCAGATGACAGCATTTTATAGAACACTGGTACTGACAGGATTCAGGGCTAAACTCTTTTTTTGCTAACACTGATTGTTTCTTATTCTCCATCACAGCCAACTTCAACCGTCGCTGCCCCACAGAAAGCAGAGTGGACTCCTGGATTGCCACGCAGGGATGGAAAAGCAACGTCCCCACCACTGCCAGTGTCCTGGAAGCGTGGAAGCCCAGCGGCACCCTTCTAGAAGTCCCATCTTCCAGACATATCCACCAGCTCGTAAGCAACCAGAGGTGGAAGGGACTGAAAGTGAAGGAACAGGAGGACAAGGGACTAGGCGTTGTTGCAGGTCGACAATTTAAGGCTGGCGAGGTCATCTGTGACTACCATGGCTCGATAGTCACAGGTACAGAGGGGTTGGCCACCCATAAAACCACCAAGCCAGACGAGATGGGCTAAATGTTCTTTTACAAGAACAAGAATGGTGAGGAGATGTGCATTGATGCACACATTCCCTGCTTGTGCCACCCCGACCGGAAGACATTCGGCAGGCTCGTGAACCACTAAAAAAAAAGGTATAATGTCAGACCTCGCCTGTATGAACTCGAATTTGATGGCGAAATGAGGGCTGTCATCCTCTTCATGGCTCTTAGGGACATCAAGCCTGAAAAGGAACTCCTCTTCGACTATGGAGTCAACAGGAAGAATTTCAAAGGAGAGGGCCTTGATTTGGCCTGGCTCAATGAGTGATGGTTGGTGATGTCAGTATGTCTTTAGTAATCAAGTTTTTTGCAGCCAGTGACATTTTGGCTGGGATCCGTGTCTGACACTTGTGAGCCAGACTGCGAGGACGTCCCTTGGCCTCCTCAAAGACCCTGAGGCTGAGTTATATTGGGCCTTTTTGTTTATTTCTTTAATTGTTTTCATTCAATACATTTTTGTACCTTACGTGTGGCGTGATTGTTTTCATTTAGTACCTTACGTGTGGCGTGATATTTTATATCCCATTTGTGATTTTTTTACGTGTGCCGTGATATTTTATATCCAATTTGGGGTTCAGTCTCTTGCCCAAGGACACTTCGACATGCAGACTGGAGGGGCCGGGAATCGAACCACCGACCTCTTTTATCCAAAGCGATTAGTGGACGACCCGCTAAACCTCCTGAGCTACAGCCGCCCCAGCCGCTCCATTACTCGGTGCACTTTACTGGTCGTTTGTGCACAGGGAGGCCATGTCTCTGTTGCGGTGAAAGAGCACAAGACAGCGGCGCAGGAGGTGGCCACCTTCGTCCTCTCCCAAGAAGAGGAAACTAAGTTGACTGAATGATATGATTCACTATGCAATGATAAAAATCTTCGGCCTGGACTCTAATCTCTGTACTCCTTTCTCCAAACAGTGGTTCATTTACTATTTCGATGTGGTGAGAGACCAGCTTAAGAATGCCAAAAAGTCCAGGAAGGAGCCAGAGAGAGAGCGTGTCGAAGAAGACCCCCCAAGAGAGGTTTTTCCTGTCTACATCTGGGAAAGAGATCCACAACTCCTCGAATGACCTTAGTCGCTTCCACAACAAGTACGTACAGCATTAGAATGTGATTTCCTCCAGAGCTGCTGCTTGATATCTATGCTTGATGTCATTAACGTTTTACACCTCATTTTCTTTTTAGATACAAAGTCCCACGAGTGACCAGCCAGGTGGCGAGGCGAGTGTTTGAGACGGCGGCAAAGAGCCTGAACGATGTCGACAAGTATTTTATCGCGGACTACTTGACCCACTCCACGGCCACTGCTGAGAAGCATTACCGGATAAAGAAGGGAGCCAGCCTGTTGAAGGGGTCACAACTCATCCGCAATCTGGGGAGTGAGTCGAGGTAAGCACATCAGCTTTCATGAAAACATTGTGCACACACAGTGGACCATAACTGCATATAAGGATGGACATTAACCTAATGCTGTTTTTCTTTAATTTAGTGGAGAATCATGCGATGATGCACCCTCCTCATCTGCGAAGTCCCAAAATGTTCAGATGGAATATCAGGCCGTCTGGGACAAGTTCCTTGTGAATCATCCGGTCAGTGTGGATGGGAAGGTTCCTTCATTGGATGAACGAAACGCAGCTTCCAAGGAACATCAGCGGAAGCTGTATAAGCACTGGCTGAAGCACCAGATGATGCTGAGGGTGCAGCATGTCATCTGTAAGCATACTATACACTGCTACTGACAGGATTCAGGGCTAAACTCTTTTTTTGCTAACACTGATTGTTTATTATTCTCCATCACAGCCAACTTCAACCGTCGCTGCCCCACAGAAAGCAGAGTGGACTACTGGATTGCCACGCAGGGATGGAAAAGCAACGTCCCCACCACTGCTAGTGTCCTGGAAGCGTGGAAGCCCAGCGGCACCCTTCTAGAAGTCCCATCTTCCAGACATATCCGCCAGCTCGTAAGCAACCAGCTGTGATATTTTATATCCAATTTGGGGTTCAGTGTCTTGCCCAAGGACACCGCCGACCTCTTTTATCCAAAGCGATTAGTGGACGACCCGCTCTACCTCCTGAGCTACAGCCGCCCCATTACTCTGTGCACTTTACTGGTCGTTTGTGCACTTTAATTGCTACCTCACTTTATCGGTCGCTGCTTGTCTGTGCACTTTACTGATCGATGTGCACTTTAATGCTACCTTGCACACTTATCGGTCACTGTGTCGCAAACAAGGTTCCTGACGTTTCACTAAGCCTTTTATTCTTATTCTCAACTACATGTATGTAACATGTAAACATGTCACTTGTGTTGTTCTTGTCTGTGTCTTTATCTGTATGCCTTATCTGCTGCAACTCAATTTGCCCTTTGGGACACTAATAAACTTGAACTTGATCTGTCGCCCAGCCCAGACCTTTGCTACTGTGTATCGAACACGACTGTCATCTACTTGCCTTTTTATTTGGAAGTCATCGCTGATAGCACTACGGTGAAAAACGCTACCTGGCTCTATCACACCCCAAGGACCAAGTCAATGCTCCAGTTAGGGTAATAATGATGACATTACAAGTTGGAGAAAAAAACTCATTATTTTCACTAATTTGGGTAGAACAGCATATGCGTTTACATTTATCCAAATCAGTGAACACAGCCTGTGTGGAATTCAAAGGCCAAGTCAATGCTCAAGTCTAGTCAAGTGCTTTCTAATAACTAACAAAACTTACTTCAAACAATGCATCTGTACATGCAAACACTAAGGGAAGAACAACGCAGCCTCCGCCACTGCTGTCTGGAGCACACACTGAGTGTGGAGGCTCTTGTTGAAACCAGGTTTGATGGTGTCAAGCACCTCCTAGGGGTCAGAGGACATATTACATTGGTAAACATTAATTTGATCACTGGACAGATTAAACAGGTACTTAATCATTCAGAGACTTGGTCAAAACAGGTTTGATTGTGTCTAGTACCCCCTAGTGGTCAGATGACACATTACATGTCATATTTCTGTAGCTTTCACTTTAACTGTTTTGGCTGGATGCAACACACATGTGACATGTCCACAGTGCAGTTAGTTAGAGAATTTTAGCAAAATGCTTGGACCATCTGTGAAAAAACTTACTACCAATAGCTTTCTTCACCAATGTGTTCTTATAGGTGTCTAGAATCACCTCAATTAGTGCAAACCCAAATCCTTGTGGAAAATCCTGGTGATTATACACTGTGCTTTACATAACAATAACCAATATACCAATATCATATGGTCAGGGAGACATTTTTACTCAAAAATAATGTTTGGAATGGATTCAGCACCCCTGAAAACCCCTAGTTAGACTAGTTCATTTTAGACTTTTAATTTTTATCATATTTTTCACCCAAGCCCTCGGGGCACCTCAAGATTTTTATTGTCACTCCATGGTACAGTATCACATGTGAAATTCTTGTGCTGTGGACTCCGTTTACAACATAGTACAAATGTAGGCATATGAGTGCAAAAACAACAAGAGACACAACAAGCAATAAGGCAGTATAGTGATAAGACAAGTCAGAGACAGTGGCATATTCACTGCACATAGGTGCACATGTCCTGTGCATACTTTAGCCGTGCTTAAACATTTTAAATTCGGCGTATTTGACATATAGGTGCAAACCTTAACTTTGATTGGCTCTCCAGGATTTTCCACGAGGATTTGGGTTTGCACTAATTGAGGTGATTCTAGACACCTATAAGAACACATTGGTGAAGAAAGCTATTGGTAGTAAATTTTTTCACAGATGGTCCAAGCATTTTGCTAAAATTCTCTAAGTGCAGTCTGCATCAGGGCGGTGTGCATTTTCGCAGAAAACTTTTTTCATTTTTTTTTGGTGGCTCCAATTTTCACCAGATTTTACAGGCAAAATATATGTTGGGAGATGTCTTGAAGCACAAAAATTCATGCAGTTTGGGCCTTTTTGCTAGGAGTTATGAGCATTTGAGTGTTAAATGGGTGGGTATTTTTATGGCTGTATCTCCGGAACGGAAGGTCGCACAGAAAACGTACAGACACCGTTGGAGTCCTCGTCAAAAAGTACATCGCGACTGTCCTGCCAATTCACTCTGAAAGCTTTGATTTACGAGATTTTCGCAGAAAACTTTTTTCATTTTTGGCTCCAATTTTCACCAGATTTTACAGGCAAAATATATGTTGGGAGATGTCTTGAAGCACAAAAATTCATGCAGTTTAGGCTAACAGCCCCTCTCTCGGCTCCACACACCATGCACAGCCACCCCGACCTCCAGGCTGCCTATCCCAACCTCCAGACTGCCTCTACCCAGGCTAACAGCCCCTCTCTCGGCTCCACACACCATGCACAGCCACCCTGACCTCCAGACTGTCTATCCCGACCTCCAGACTGCCTCTACCCAGCATATATGTTGGGAGATGTCTTCACAAACAAACATTCATGCAGTTTGGCGCTTTTTCCTAGGGGTTATGAGCATTTGAAGTTGTAACTATTTCAGGTAATAAAGGGTAAATTGCTCATATTTTGCCAACAGAAAGCCCCACCCACTTGAGACCACTTGCGTTGGATTCCTTGTCCAATTTCACATGTGAATAAGTGGTGTCGTTCTGGAGATATGGCTATTCAAAGTTAGAGGTTGGCCCCAGCTTGAGACTCCCGAGGGAGCTCCAGGCAGTGAGGGGCCATGCCTGGGTGTTGTATTTCGCCCAGGGGTGCACTGAACCTGGGGACCCCGACTTGGCCCCCGGCATCCAGCCAGAGGGCCGCGGGCCACAGCTTGGGACTCCCGAGGGAGCTCCAGGCAGTGAGGGGCCATGCCTGGGTGTTGTATCCCGCCCAGGGGTGCACTAGGCCTGGAGACCCCGACCTGGCCCCCGGCGTTCAGCCTGAGGGCCGCGGGCCCCAGCTTGGGACTCCCGAGGGAGCTCCAGGCAGTGAGGGGCCATGCCTGGGTTTAGTATCCCGTCCAGGGGTGCACTGGGCCTGGGGACCCCGACTTGGCCCCCAGCGTCCAGCCCGAGGGCCGCGGGCCCCAGCTTGGGACTCCCGAGGGAGCTCCAGGCAGTGAGGGGCCAGGCCTGGGTGTTGCAGCCCGCACAGTGTGCACCAAAATCGGGTAGAAAAACATGGAAAATTGCACAAAGTGTTGAGACCAGAGAGGCTAATAGCACAGGCAGTCAGTGCGCTTTTAGCCTCTCTGGTGTAACACGGTGCTGGGGGGAATTGCAAAGTAGTGCCGGTAATTTTGCAACACAATTGTTGCACTCCAGAGTGAAAATTGAAAGTTCTTATACATTTTAAGGTATTTGGAGGCATAAATGTGTGGGGATTAAAAATCAATCAGGCTTTGCAGGCTATGTGCTGCGGTTGAAATTCTTCCCCAACCTGAGGTGCAACACAGTTGTTGCATACATCTTCATGATTTTTCAGATCAAATAAAAGCAGTGTGCTGGTGTGATATTCAAAAGCTTAAAGGAAAGTGTCATACAAAAATGTATGACACACTTGGCTGAGTTTCTCATACAAGAATCCTCCCCGGCAGCAATATTGTTGCGAAAGTGTGCCATTTGTGAAAAAAGTTGAAAATGCACAAAAATTGGAGGCCTAATATGACAAGAAGTGTTGACAAATGTTTCTTTGTGCATTAAAAGGTGTTTAAAGTTGCTTTAGAGCCCTGCAACCTATGTGCTGAGCCCTCTGCGACAACTCTGCTGCAGTTGCGACAGAGTTGCCGCAACTGCAGCACAGTTGACTCTCTCTCAGCCTCTCCTCTCTATCGCGCCGTTCCGCTTGCTCTCTCCTTTCAACCCACTCTCTCTCCCTCCTCTCATTGTATCTTCTCTCTTCTTCTCTTCTTTCTCTCTCCCTTTCTTCCGCTCTCTCCTGGAACTCCCTCTCTCTCCTCTCGTCCCTTTCTTCTGCTCTCTGTTCTTTAGCATCTTCCCTCTCCTGGAACTCCTGAAGGATCGAGCCCAACTCCAGATCACGCCTCCTCCTGGCTGGAGTGCAGCTCTCTTCCTGTGGAGGAGAGACCACTGCTACAGCTGTTGTAGCTGATGCGATGAGGTTTGATGGGGCTATGGATGGTCTGTGCCCCATCACTTCTTCCATCGCATCAAACCACTTCCAGCTTACAACAGTGGCCTCTCCTCCCTCCGTGCTCACACCCGTGCATGGTGCCTTCAATTCCTACAAAACAAGACACGGGGTGGGGGGTTGGATATTACGATAAACATAATGCACCGCTTTAACAACAGGGTTCCCACTGGTCCTTGAAAGTTTGTGAATAAAAAAAAATCAATGCCATAAATGTTTGTAAAAATAGGCTCATTGAAAGTGCTTGAATTTAGGGCAGCTATGTTCCGCTCTCTGCAATGTCTTTTGTGTCCAGTGAATTACAACTTAAAGTGCCATATTTGCAGAGCTAGACTGTATATAAATACGCAATGCACTGTGCACATTCTAGAAACAGCAGCTCTACATAAGAAAGTTCAGAGGGGCGGGGAGCTCTCAGAGGTTGTAACTCAACGGAGCTACTGCGCAGACTCTGGTTCTCTTGATCTGAGAAGATTTTGGCTTCAATAGACCATACAGGGAGGAGATGGAGATCCTGGTCCCTATCGTTGCATCGGCGCTGTTTCTAGGCCGAGCGCCTGGCGCAGCGCAAATCAGTGGGCGTGGACCAGCGCACTTGATATCGTCGTGCTGGCGCTAGACGCAGCCTCAACCATTACAACCACGCCTTTTAAGCGTAAAATTATGCACCGTCATGCTCATTGGATAACTGCAATAAACGAATCGCACGCTTGCCTTTTTAGCTCCAATTCCAGTGATCCCGCAAAACCAGACGAAAGCCAAACGCTCTGCCCCCCCCCCCCTGCCTTCATCCAGTCTGTCTGTCTGCATTATAGGCTATTATTCCATATTATTATGCTTCTCAAACCAATCTAACTGCAGTTTCAATACTGCAAGCATGTAAATACGCTACACTATAGCAAGATCAAAGTGAAAAGAATGTTCTAAATGCATCGGATAGAAAATTATATAGCCTATGGCTGGATGTCATGAGATTAGATGAAAGTTTGGGCAGAATGATATCGTTTTATCTCTTCTCCCCCACTGCACGATGCAACATCCTCTGAATGACACCTATCACTTCTACTGGATCTGATTACTTTATATTTTATTTACAGGATTTTATTATTGAGTAATTGTATTTTATTTGGCCTATATATGTCCCCCCCCCCACCCCCTGCCCACAGGCGCTGACAAATATGTTCATTCTCAATAAAATCTTCAGTAATCAATCAGAGTGGCTTTAAAAGCCAGATTGGCAGCAGCTGGCGCAGTGTGGTCAATATGGCAGACCAAAACCGCTCCACTAAATTCACAGCAGAGGAGAAGATGGTGCTGGCGACTCAGGTGATATATCTGTCCACCATTCATTTTGAATAGCTACAAAACAACTCTTTACTTAAGTCGTTTATTCATCTATCCATCCAGGTTCAAATATACCAAAAGGTATTATTTGGGGAGGGGAATCACCCCGCCGGGAGGGCTGAGGCCTGGCGGAGAATAGCTGCCATCGTCAGCTCGGCGTCTGGCACTGTCCGAACTGGACTGCAGTGCAAAAAAAAGCATGACACTGTCAGACGCCGAGCCAAAGATAAGCTGGCAGCCTCTCGCCGGGCCCAGACCCAGACCGGCGGGGGCCCCCCTCCAGATGACAGCGAAACGCAGCTAAGCCCCAGTGAGGAGGTGACGGCAGCAATCATCCCCCCGGAGATGGTGGGGGGCTTTGGGGGACCACAGGTGGGCGGTAAGTAATCCAATTAACTCTTCATTTATTCCCTTTGTTTAATTATAGGAATAATACCATACTAATCCAATAACTATCGATAATCATATAGGCTAGCGGGAGACTACCACACTATCATTAGAACCTATCAATAAATGTGTATTCAGTACAGAGTAATCAGCAGTGTCCGGTGTGCGTAATGACTGCAGGCACATTTGTTGGACACGTGCTTTGCGCACTGATGGGATCAAGCACACCATTGTGGAATGGAGCTCCTGTCAGAACAGCAGATGTAGTAGAGCTAATCAGTGCAAATATTCACATAGAACAGTCTTCATTCAGAGTCGGTGACAAACAGATTGAGTGCTCATACAATTATTTTATTTACAGCAGTGGACAACACTGAATCGGAGGGCGAGGGCTCTCCTCCCATCCCCTCCCCCCCCCCCCCTCCCCTCCACCGGGACCGGGACCATCTGAGGTGTGCGGCCGCGGCGGCCGCTCCCGCAACCGGCCTGGGGCGCAGACAGGCCGCTCCCCTCCCAGGCACCCCCATCCTGCAGCAGCCAACTGCATATAGCCTATGCAGTCAACTGCATACTGCATACCTCGGTATGCAGTTGACTTCACTTGAATTATTGCTTTTTATGATGTATTACATGAACTGGTCATTCACATGCACTATATTTACCCATAAGCAGATTGTTGTAGTTTCATTATGTCAATGTTGTTTTCTGTGTGTTCCACAGAGAAGTTCGACACACTGATGCAGCAGGTGTGGGCATGTGTGCATTGTGAGAAACCAGCCGCCTCCTCTTGCTGACTTTATCAAATATCGTGTGACCGCCAATTCGACCCGTGTCACCCGGGCCATTACGAACAAGGTCTGTGAGGTCCCCTTTAGAAAAACTTCCTTTAGTCAGAGGACCCTATCCTTCATGGGAAGCACTCTCTGGAATAATCTACCTCCCTCGATCAGAGAATGCCCGAGTCTCGCCACCTTCAAAGGCCAGTTGAAAATATGGCTCAGATCTAACCAACAATGTGATCACAATTAACATTTGCCATGTTTTGCAGCATGCTCTGTGTGTTTTATTTATTTTATTTATTTTAGGTTTTACTAACCTTTTATACTATTAATTTTTTTTTTTGGTATTATTAACTGTGTGTTTTAATCATTTTTGGTTTTACTAACTTTCTGTACTTTTAATCTTTGTTGTATTATTAATTTTTCTTTCGCTTTCATGATTACACCAACCTGCCATGGGACTACAGGTGGAAACTAGCCCTTGGGCTACAACCTGACATATTTACTGTACGGCTGTACTGTTCATCAATGTGTAATGTCCCATTCTTTAAATAAATGAATCTGAATCTGAATGATTAATCGGCACATATTAGCCACACTTACATTTTTTATGTTTTGTTTTGTTTTGTTATGTTACAGTATGTTTGGTAGGGGTTTTCCCTAGCCCTACCCCTTTCCTGACCACACCCCCTCCCACCTCCCACATACACTCCCCCCGATACACCTGTCCATGCCCCCTACCCACCTCTCGAATCCAGACTCTCTACGACCTTCCTATCCCTAGCAACGGACTCTTTTCCCTAGCCCCGCCCCCTCCATTGAGCCGCCCGGGATCGAATCCGCCCCAAAATGTATGTAAGTTTAAGTTTGACACTTGATAGCTGTTACATGTCCGGGTGTCAGCTGGAGCGGTGACGCGGTGGGATCAGAGATGGCCTGCTGCTGCACCCCCATCCTCCATCTCCAGGAGGCCGGCTTCAACATAATGGAAGTCGGTTTTAACCGTCTAGAGGCCGGCCTCTTGGGGGTGAGGAAGGACCTCCGGGAGGTCAGGGAGGAGATGGCCTCCCGGAGGCAGATGCAGGACGGCCACCTGGGGCGGCTCACTCAGGCGATCCAGGACTGGGCGCGGGGCGCGCTGGCTGCTGCTGTCGCTCCTCAGTCAGCTCCACTGCTGCGCCGCCCGCCTTCAACACCACCAGCACCTCATAGCGCGCCAGCGCTGCTCCGATCCCCTCATCTCCTCCGTGATGCCCGGTGTCCTGCAAGGAGAAGAGGACGGCCCCCTGGTCCTGGAGGGAAAGGAGACCGTCGAGGACGCCCCTATTAATTTCATATTTTGCTTTGTCCCTTTTGCAGCCTAATTAAATATCCCCCTCCCTTGAGATCGTTTTGTGTCCAGTTTTTCTTGCACTTAATGTAGGCTACACGGGGTATTTCCCAAAAAGGGGAAGAGTCATTACAATTCAAAGCTTAAAATGCATTAGCCTACACTACACCCATGTGAACAAAACAGTTTGCTTACCATGCGCTATCTCACCAGCCTGCCTGCCAGCTCATCCCGAAGTGCCCGTGCTGCTGCTGCTTCGTTGGGCCCCCCTCTCCTCGGCCCACGCAGTTCAGCTTCACGCCTCATAATGTCCTGTAATGTCTCCTCTTCTATGTCAACGAGCAATCCTTCACGCATGGCAATGTTATGCAACACACAACATGCCACGAAGAATGCTGCGACTTTCTGAGGGGTGTATTGTAATGTACCACCTGACCTGTCCAAACATCTGAAACGCATTTTCAGCAATCCAAACGTTCTTTCTATGACAGCGCGTGCTCTCCGGTGTTTTGCATTGTAGGCCATAGCACGCGCTGTTGTTGGCTGGATGTATGGGGTCATCAGCCATGTCTTCAATGGATAACCATTGTCCCCTAACAGCCACGCATCCAGGGGGCGATCCCCCTGGAAGACTGCAGGAATGACAGAATTGGTTAATATAAAGGAGTCATGGCTACTTCCAGGATAATTTGCGAATGCATGAGTGATGTTACAATGAGCATCGCAAATTACCTGGATATTGATGGAATGGGTCCCCTTACGGTTCATGTACATTTGTGCATTCAGCGACGGGGCACGCAGTTGCACGTGGGTGCAATCGATAGCACCCAGAACCGCAGGGAACCCATACTTAGCCATGAAACCCGCTTTTACCCGGGCTTGGCGGTCAGGTGTGCGGGGCCATTTGATATACCTGCCTGCATGTCGGACTAGGCTTGCTGTAACTGCGTGTAAGGCCGAGCTGATGGTGGATTGTGTCATGCCTCCAATGACACTGAGGGGATGTTGGAATGACCCAGAGGCATAGAAATACAAAGCAGCAGTGACTTTTACTGCAACGGGTAGTGCATGGGGAGAGCTGGAATGAGGCTGCAGATCAACTGCCAAGAGATGGCAGATGTCGGTCACAACCTGACGGGTGAGGCGCAGGTCCCGCCGGCACTCCTCCTCGCTGTGGGCAAGCAGATAGGCTACTTTTCACAAACTGATTGCAGGGTGCTTTTACTAATACATATGCAATGGGAATTAGGAGAAGCAAGGCAGACTTAATACATGACAAGCAGGGTATTTTTACAGGGCAATATTTTCACAAAGCGTGTGTAGGTCTACCTGATGTTCAGGTATGTGGTCCTAGGCCGGTACACCCTCTCGGCCTCCTCCCTCTGCTGCCTCATCAGCATGAGGGCAAATCTAAGATCCATTTTGACTTAATTGGATAAATAGTACAATAGATTAGCTAATGCACGACATTTTACCAATGAAATCAATGACTGATTGAAGTCTGTTCAACTTACAAGGAGATCAGGGTTTCTTTTCTGCTATTTTATCTTTTGTGTGCTTTTTTTATCCTGCTTTTCATTCAGGCTCAGCAGGTTTGAGAGCACAGAGGTTATATAGGCTTCTAAACAGGTGAAGGGCGTCATTGTAAATTGCTATAGATTGCCACTGCTCTCCTATAGGCTGCCCTGTTGTGCTGTTCTTACTAGAGCGGGAAACAGGCCGACGTCTATTGTTCAGCACCTCGGACAGCTCCGCTGCCACAGACGGGGGAAACATTTGAAATAATTCTAACTACTATGCTTTGCACACTAGAAAAATATAAATACCACAGACAATTCTGTAATGAATAGCTGTAATGAAGTGGGGTTTGAAGAAGCGCTACACAACAGTTTATCCAGTTTCTCTCTTTCTCTCTTTCTTTCTCTCTCCCTTTCTCTCACATTAAACGATATACATGCCTATAATGTCAATTATCTGAATGAAATAATAATACATATTAATTAGGAATATTAGTAATATTAGAAGCCTAGCTAATTTCGGGGGGGGGGGGGGGGGTAATAAAACGTTGAGCTATATTAATACAAAGTTCATATTGCTAATCAAAATGTTCCTAAACGATTTTTTTATACATCAAATATGTGTAGTTAGACAGCTATCCCATTTGAAAAAGATCTGACAGATATAACTCTGCTGCTGTCTGGATGCTGCACATAAATGGGGATTATTATGATAGCCTAAACTAAATAAATGAAACTGTGCATTGCAGCTTCACCCAAAGCCTGAGAAGGGTTGCCACTGCATGCTGTAATCTTCCAATCTTATATTCTATTGTATTCTAAACTGTATTTTTCTATATATTCTTTCTCCATTCACTATCGTGTCCCCTGCGCACTGAATAGGCCTGCTTTTCAAAAGCGCAAGGCGCTAAATTTAGGCCAGCTCGGAAGATATCACTAGGCCGGTATTTAGCGCCGACACGCCCACTTTGGCCCATTCTGGGACCGCCACGCCCATTCGGCCTAAAGCGCATTTGGCAGCGTAAAGCCATATTGATATCGTCCCAAAACAGGCGCAAGGCACGTTTTTTTGCGTTTAAGGCCCGTTTTAGCACCGAAGGCTTGTGGGAGAATAGGGCCACCTCTCTCCATTTTTATTTAGCTCAGTGCTTCAGACGTCTCCCTGGGCGGGGCCACGTTTAAAGCCAAAATGTCACTGCCTGCAAAAAATGACATTACTAAATACATAATGACTGATGTCATCATCACTCTTGGAGCCAGTCCAAATCAAGTCCCTCTCATTTTAACTGCTTCCTGGGCTAGGCCTTGATTAATAGGCTACATGATGTTTCAGGTGCAATATTATAATACACATGACATGACAGTATCATGTTGCAAAGGTATCCCACACAGACGTAGTGATGTAAAAAAAAGAGGTTCAAAAGTAAAGAAGACAATTTACGCAAATAATCTACGCAAACCCTGACCCATCTTCAAGTCCAGCGCCCCCAGTTGCTTCGTGGCGAAGATAAATCACGGAGAAGTGCACACATAAGCACCTTATCCCACACAAATTATGTCCAAAGCCGAAATGCCAGACCGCCGTCCAACTGAAGTGCGTGGTTTCCCTCTGTTGACACAAGCGGAGATAATGGTTGTTTGCCATGAATGAGTTTGGAAAAGATATGTAGACCTAACTTATGGGCCTGTATTTCGTTGTAATTTTTTTTTGAATGATCTCTCCTGTGTCAATAAAGTCTGTTTTTCTCCGTGTACCTTGAACATTGGAAAAATCATAGTCTACCAGCCAACACTGGAATTTTAATGTCTGTGATTAATTATTTAAATGTGGTCATGAATGGGCTGTTAATGGTCATTTACGGTATTTATTTATTTCTATATGCATATTTCATTGGCAAAAACAGCCCAATAGACAACACATGCTGATACACCATAGCCTATCAAAGTGAAAATGAGTAGGTGAAAGTTGTAGACCTAATTATGATCTACAATAAGAACGAATATTAAAAATTAAATACAATAGAAATATATAAATTAAATTAAATCATATAGGCCCAATAAAAGGCAAGATAAACATACCCATCATAGGCTATTGTTTTCATTGCACCTTGCTTTATCTTCAAAACTGCATAATAATGTCAATGGAATGAAAAGAAAAAATCTAGGCTACAATGGCTATCATAACATGTTGGTTGTATTCTTTGATTACATCATTAACACACATAATTAGCAAGCAGATGACAGAGATTACAGAGAATTTTATGGCATAAATCAGTTAGAATTAAGTAGAGAATCCATGGTGACAGGCTGCCTGTGTGTGCGCATTTGGCACAGCGGCAAGATGAGGGGATGAAAGGCACACAGCGCGCAATGGTGTGCCTCTGTGCTGCTGACTGAAGTGAATACAGTGAGTAATACATGTTTCAGGTGCAATGTTCTAATACACATAACATTCTCGCACCAAATCCCACTTTTTTCCCCTCCATCTCTGAATCGGACAGGTTTTATTTCCTTTTTTTCCTCTGTTGCGCTCACTGCATTTACTGTAGCCAGCAACATGTTTGCCACTCTTTTTCTTTTGAATTGATAATCAGGCTCATTTATATGCGCCGTGCGTAATCACTGTGGCAGCTGCTGGTAATGGGGAATTGCGTGCAGGTGTGCGTGCCGTCACTGATAGGTTAGTCATTCTTTTCAACACAGTCCTATGAATCCTTAGTAGGGATTCTACGCAAGGTTTGATAGATGAGACAACTGCACCGGGTCAGAGTGAAGGCGACAAAGGAGAAAAGGCTCGTCCCGAAGCAGCACCTTTTGACCATATTCACCATATTGCGAATGTTTACTATGAAACTGTGCATTCATGGGGTCAATTGCATAAATCAGAATATATGGGACTAAATACACATTTGAATGCATCAAATATATATTTATTTTATTTGATATATTTATTTTTTCGGTATAGGACCATGTTTGTCGTGTGTCGTGTGTCGCATGGACATCTGGCACTCCCTGTCTAGTGGCTAGATGACATGAAAAATACAACACACATTGAGTTAAAAAATATATAATGACACTATTTAAACACATGTGTATTGCATCTTACTTAAGTAAAACGTATTTGTAAGTGTTATATAATTTAACTTTTAGTAGGCTATTTTAAACTGGCCTCTCACTGATCACTGCCACCACCGTATTGTGAATGTTTACATGAAACTGTGCATTCATGGAGTCAATTGCATGAATCAGAATCTATGGCACTAAATACACATTTGAATGGTGATTGGCTCGGGATCATGTCTATGTTCCCCGGGTTCTATATTCCCCGTTTTTCACTAACCCTAAACCTAACCTCCCACAGACCCTAACCCAAAACCTAACCTCTCCCACCCCCCACGCCTAAACCTAACCTCCCCCAGACCCTAACCCAAAACCTAACCTCTCCCAGGGAACATAGCGGGGTTCTATGTTCCCCGGTCCCACAAAAACGGGGAACATAGAGATGACCCCATTGGCTCTAAGGGCCGGGTCGGCTGTTAGGGTATATACTATATTTTATGTTATACCATGGTCTGGGTGAATTCTCGTTTCTGATTGGCCGGCAGGTGTTCATTAAAACTGTATAATGCACACGTAGTCCGGCTCAAGTCTAATCACATGCAAATTCATCCGCTGCCCAACCTGCACGGCTGTTTAATTAACGTAGCCTACTCTAAACAATCAGCACGCGCACAGCTGTCAAAGCCTTAGTCTCTTAAAACAGACTGTCTCATCTACATCCGGCGAATGCAGCTATATACAGTCTGTACGTTACACCCCCAGAACATGCACAAGGAAGTTGGGAAAAAAACCTTCAGACAGGAAAGAAGTTCGACAGAATCCGACCAATCACGACACGTGGGTCCACGAAAAATGCGGCATATTGGATTCTGATTGGACTAATGAGCGGAAGACCCGCCTTTCTACTTCCCATTCCGGTTGGTGCATGATTCTCCCCTACGAAGTACAGACGGTATGGCGGAAGCATTTGAAAATTGCGGAAGCCAACTCGTCTGTTCTAAGAGACTATCAAAGCCTCAACTGCTGCAACTGAGTTAGTTTGAGAAACAAACGCCCATGAAGAAAAATACAGCAACGTCAGATTTTAAGATTAATTTCAATATATTTAGACAGTACGATTTTGAAGCATGGGATGCAGCGATGGATGCAGGAGACAGAAAACATTTCAGTGAAAAAAATATGACGAGACACATCTCGGCAATTAAATGTATATTTATTACTTTTCACGACTCTCTCTGTACTGCGGTGCGCTCCAAAACCGCAAATCCCCAAATTGAATTTAGTTGAATTTCCTTTCATTGTACGATTACAACAAAACTTGAGGTAGCCCCTGTCAGACAGGCAGTTAAAAACTCAGTGCAGTTAAAAACTTTAGTTAAAAACAAAACTATAAAATCAAAGTTAATATAAACTAAGCTAAGATTAAAAAAAATACAGACACAAAACCACAACAAAAAAACATTGATAAGTATTGCACAGACAGCCATATATTTAAGCACACACGAGAGGGAGTGCGGTTGTTGGCTAATATCGGCACTGCTGTGATTCGGCCGAAGATAATCACAGCAGTGCCGATATTAGACAACAACAGCACGACCTCGAGTGTGATATTGCTTTTATGCAACAGTTCTATTAAACAAAGCTGATTAAAAAAATTACAAAAAGCTGAGAAAATATATGCTTTCTCTATTTATTCCTCGGCCAACAAAAATAGTTCCCTCAGCTTTCTGCTTTGCCGCCTAATCAGCCTAATTAACTGCAGGCTGTCTACTTAACTACTGTCTACTCTACAGCTGTGAAGCATTTTGTTGATTAGGGCAGCTGTGAAGCGGAGTGATCTACACACAGTGAAGCGCCAGTGCATTATCATGAAATATTGGCACTGGTAGGATCCCTCTTGTCCAATCAAATTGCCTGGCCGGAACTAACTGTTGTATAATTAAGCAATATAGCATGAGAGCCAGTGTGTTGTGAAGAATATATCCCCCTGATCAGCTGTTATCCCACGAGGCCGCAGGCCGAGTGGGATAACTGCTGAGCAGGGGGATATATTCCACAACACACGCAGCTCGAGTGCTATATTGCTTTTATAAAACGGTTTCCAAGTATGATAATATAATAATAATAATAATACTATAAGTCCGACTCCGACTGGCATGTCATTCTGATAGTCATTTGAAACACTACTGTAAGGCGGGACCGCAAGAATGCGGTCTGCGGCCTCGTGGGATAACAGCTGATCAGGGGGATATATTCCACAACACACGCAGCTCGAGTGCTATATTGCTTTTATAAAACGGTTTCCAAGTATGATAATATAATAATAATAATAATACTATAAGTCCGACTCCGACTGGCATGTCATTCTGATAGTCATTTGAAACACTACTGTAAGGCGGGACCGCAAGAACATGCGGGTGATTTGATTGGATCGTTCTGGAGACTGAAGTTGACATTGGCCAATCCTGGCGCTTGCTGAGTAGCTGAGAGCTTTCTGGAAACCCCGACAGGCAGGCAGCTCGAGCGCAGCGTTGCATTCTCAGCGCTTGAGAAGCTGAATGCTTTCTGCAAAGGCCGACACCAACTAACGTTACGGGGTTAAATGCGGGGTTAAATGCGGGGTTAACAGCCTTTCTTTTGCAAAGAAGACATTAGCCCGCATCTATTCTTGTACAAAACATCATTTTCTGCGAAGTATTAGTAAAGTTATAAGCAAAGATCGATTCACAAGGATCTGACAGCTGTCTCCGCCATTTTTTTTTCTACGTTGTCATTTGAGGTAAGCCTTATTATTACTCTTAGTAAGAGAGTTGCCATGGCAACCAATAACCCATGGCCATGGGTTATTGAACTCGGTTACTGGAATTATACAATGGCTGTGAACCAATCAGATTGCTTGATTTGAGAGAGCCGTTTTATAATGCACATTAGAACACGGCTCTCTTGAATACTCGATTCTGATTGGTCAATCAACAAGATTCACCAGTCATTATTTCTCGACAACCGACCGCTGCTCTGCTGCTGGTTATACTGATTAATCCAGCTGTGTCAACACTCACACATACACTACTAATTAGGCCAACCAGTTGCAGCTGTGGTGTCTTGTGTGCCAATTACGAATGAAACCGCTTTGTCGTTGAAAACGCTATTAAAAAATCTATTTGAATAATTATTTTTGTCAGATTATTGAATGATTTAGTTGTAGGCCGTGTTCTAAGCGGGAAATAATGACCTTCAGGTGAATGATTGAGCCCTCCGCTGCGCGTCGGGCTCAATCATTCACCTGTCGGTCATTATTTCCCCAGTAATCACCGGCTCACTATACATTATCCCTTACGTATTGCACACCCTGGTTTTGCACTAGCTCCTGTCTCTGCCTCTCTGTCTGCATTTGGGTCCACACCTCTACACAAACCATGTCATGTACTCTTCTACCAGGGGTAGAACATTTCATTGTTTTTTCATAAACTTGAGATGTCCCCTTCATGAAATGGATGGCCATACTTTTTAATTGTACTGTTTAAAAAAATAAACAGTGCAAACATGCCTTCCCTGAAAGAGGGATTATCAACTTGCTTCCAACTCATTTTCTACCTACTGGTTGCATTTACATAATATTTGTACACATGGGGCCCTATCTTCCCCCTGGCCTTAGGCACTAGACTGGCCTTAACTGCAAAAAAAACACGCTTTGCGCCTGACTCAGGAAGATAGCATAATGTTTTTAGGCCTTGAAATAGAGAGCTCCAGGAACGAGTCCGGAACTCATCGATGCTAACAGCCCTGGTTCTTCACAGTTTTCGCCTATGGGAGTTTTGAATGGGTTTTTGGCGCGATGCTTCTAATAATCTCTCTGGGCAACGCTGGCTTAATCAAACGCGAACCAGTGTTTAGTAACATCATCTTCACACATGAAGACCACTTTTATGAGTTTTGAAGCTTTTATGTGCCGTTAAAAGGGTGGCTAGCTAGCAAACGGCTAAATGAGACTACAATGTCGACGCGGATATTATACGTCATCACGAGTGAACGCGGAAATTCTTTCTCTCGCAATCAATGCGTGGACGCCTATGCGACACTGTGTGTAGTTCTGGATTAGCTTAGCACAAGCTTTTTACCTCTAGGGCTCGCATTTACGCTTCAAAACTCATGAAAGTGGTCCTCATGTGTGAAGATTATCCCGCTGAACCTTGGTTCGCGTTTGATTAAACTTGCGTTGCCCACAGACATTTTTGAAGCATCGCGCCAAAAACCCATTCAAAAATCCCATAGACAGAAAGGCAGTGTACCTATGTTCCCCGGGTTCTATGTTCCCCGCTCCTGCTAAAAAGGGTTCTATGTTCCTTGCTCCCGAAAAAGGGTCCTATGTTCCCCACTCGTATGCGTAAAGTCGGCGAGTGCAAACCGCAATATATCGAGGTTGTGAAACTTCATTGACAGACTGCATGAGGGAAACCCCCCTCCCTCCTACAGTAGCACACCGCCGCACGCCTCCACAACCATCCTTCACTTCACTTCACCCCCAACACCCACTGCCCAGAGACAGCGCACCTTTTTCAGCGTGACTCCATACTACAGTGCACTGCCTCGGGTCTCTGGCTCTCTCTGGCTCATCTTGAAAATATGGGGTTCGGCTTGCAAAAGTTCCAGTTTCAGAGCCGCATTTAAACGAGAAATAAATACACAATTTAACTTTTTTCCAAACTTAGTGGTGTAGTATAACCAGCAGGTCATTGATGTGTGACATGATTTTGGTGAAGCTACACTGTCAGTGTTGCCAGATGGCAAATGTTGAATTATCGTACCAGAGGGTCAAAATTATCGTTTTTGGAGTGAAATTATCGGGGGACTGCCCCCTAGTCTGACACCTCACGAGACCGAATTTGGGTTAGGGTCTGGGGGAGGTTAGGTTTAGGCGTGGGGGTGGGAGAGGTTATGTTTTGGGTTAGGGTCTGGGTGAGGTTAGGTTTAGGCGTGGGGGTGGGAGAGGTTAGGTTTTGGGTTAGTGAAAAACGGGGAATATAATGCCTCTTTTTTCGGACTCGTGAGGTGTCGGACTCGTGAGGTATCGGACTCGTGCCATGGCACCAATTATCGTACGCCCCCTCCCCAGCGCGGCGCGCCTTCGGCGCGCCAAAGTCGGGGGTACTGCGGCTGATCACAGGCTACTTTTTGGACTTGGCATGATCTTTCAACACTGTGATCTCAGCCTGCGTTGCAACAACAACAAAACACCCTGCGCGTATTGGCTGCAAATATGTTGTTTGAAGAGATGATTGTATAAACAGATAGAGTGATAGACGTAGGATTCGTCTAAGTGTCACAAAATGATGAAATTATCGTACATTTGGGGGATTTTTGGATTATTGATCGTACATCGTACAGAGGTCGAAATTATCGTACAAATACGATAATTATCGTGCGTCTGGCAACGCTCTACACTGTACAACAGTGAATTTATTGAATATTTTTGTAATCTGTGTTGCACTTTGTAGACGGTCCCTAAGCACTCGCCTGACCGCCGCAGCACATAGAGACCAATGTTATTTGTCCAGCTCGGAGGATCGCTCATTTAGGTGAAAATAAGGTTGTAGCTCGTTGTCTACCTTACTAAGATGTGAAAGAGGCGTCGTGTGTGCAGTACAAATGCTTCGTTTATGAGCTATTGATCCGGGAAGTGCGAATCTGTCAATATATTTCCAACTTCACCGAACTCCTTTTTTTTGCGGTTTGCACTCGCCGACTTTACGCATACGAGCGGGGAACATAGGACCCTTTTTCGGGAGTGGGGAACATAGGACCCGGGGAACATAGAACCCTTTTAGCAGGAGCGGGGAACATAGAACTCGGGGAACATAGGCATGACCCCGTGCAATATACTGCTGTCTGTGTAATATATGGCTGTCTGTGCAATACTTGTGTTGTGTAATACAATGTTTTTTTGTTGTGGTTTTAGGTCTGTATTTTCTTTTATCTTAGCTTAGTTTATATTAACTTGGTTTTGTTTTTAACTGCACTGAGTTTTTAACTGTAGTGTGCACCGAGTCTGACAGGGGCTACCTCAGTTTCGTTGTAATCGTACAATGAAAGGAAATTCAATTCAATTCAATCTGGGGTTTTCTGGTGTTGGAGCACACCGCAGTACAGAGCGATGCAGATGTACTGTTTCACATGGAGCAGACCGCTGACAAACAATTCAGTCGTGAAAAGTAATAAATATACATTTAATTGCTGAGATATGTCGCTTGCCTTTTTTTTTCACTTAAATGTTTTGTGTAAATGAGTCACTATGTATAGTATAGTATTTGAGCTCTTCACAGAAAACAGAGAGACACATGACAGCAAGAATGATCCGACAAGACTGACAGGGGAGACAAGACTTGATATAGGCTTCACAAGGAGGTGATTACAAAGTAGACACAGCTGGGCCAGACAGAGGACATGGCACACAGAAATAAATGAACTAGACAAGGCACGAACACACAAAGAAATGTAATCTTTAGACACTGGATGATGGCCAAAGTCTCGACCATTCTAATCCTAATGTACTGTACATTAGGATTAGAATTGAGTATTTTTCAGAAAAATTGATTTTTCCGCCTATAATAAGGCCTTATATAAAAGGCTGTTATTCACCATAGAATAGAATAGTCTCAGCCAACACTGGAATTTTTTATGTCTGTAATTAATTATTTAAATCCATGTGGTCATGAAGTAATGGTCATTTATGGTATTTATTTATGTATTTATATATGAATAGTTCATTTGCAAAAACAGATTTAAAGCCATTCTTAAAATTAGCCCAATAGACAACACATGCTGATACGCCATAGCCTATCAAAGTGAAAATGATTAGGTGAAAGTTGTAGGTGTAATTATGATCTACAATAGAACAAATGTTAAAAATTAAATACAATACAAATATATAAATTAAATAAAATGACAGGCCCAATAAAAGGCAGGATAAATGAACCATTCATAGGTTATATTGCTTTCATTGTACCTTTCCTGTGTTCTCTGACTTAGCCTATAGGGAGATGCTGCTTTATCCTCAAAACTGCATGATAATGTCAATGGAATAAAAAAGAAGAAAGAAATATATCCTACAATAGGCTATCAAATAACATGGTGATGTCATGGGGACTGCCCCCTAGTCCGATACCTCACGAGTCCGATACCTCACGAGTCCGACACCTCATGGTTTTGGGTTAGGGTCTGGGGGAGGGAGAGGTTAGGTTTTGGGTTAGGGTCTGGGGGAGGTTAGGTTTAGGCGTGGGGGTGGGAGAGGTTAGGTTCTGGGTTAGGGTCTGGGGGAAGTTAGCCTCTTTTTTCGGACTCGTGAGGTGTCGGACTCGTGAGGTATCGGACTCGTGCCATGGCACCGATGTCATGTTATGGGCGCGATCGCAATGGGGTGTGAGTGCCCAAATGCGACATTTACACTTCAAAGTTGTACTCTGAATGGTGATAAGAACATAATTGACACGCATAATTAGCGAGCAGATGACAGAGATTACAGAGAATGTTTAATGGCAGAAATCGGTTCGAATTAAGTAGAGAATCCATGGTGACAGGATGCCTGTGTGTGTGCGCATTTGGCACAGCGGCAAGATGAGGGGATGAAAGGCACACACTGCGCTGAAGTGAATACAGTGATTAATACATTATGTTTCATGTGCAATGTTATAATACACATGACATTCTGATTATCGCACCAAATCCCCCTTTTCCCCCTTTATCTCTAAATCAGACCACTTTTATTTCCCTTTTTTCCCTCTGTTGCGCATACTTCATTCACCACAGCCAGCAACAGCCACTCTCATTTTCTTTTGAATTGATAATCAGGCTCGTTTGTATGAGCTGTAACTTCATGTTGTGATTTGCAATGACCATTGGTTGGATTTGAGCATGCAGGGGACGGGATATGGGGCAAATCCCCGTGCGTAATCACTGTGGCAGCTGCTGGTAATGGGGAATTGCATGCAGGTGTGCGCGCCATCACTGATAGGTTTAGTCATTGTTTTCGACACAGTCCTAGGAATCCTTCCTAGGGATTCTATGCAATGTTTGATGATGAGACCCCAGGTCAGACTCAGTTATACGAGGATCACTGGCGATTATACGTTGGTGCACCGGATGCACGTGCAACCCCTAGTGGCCAGATTATTTTTTATTTTATTTCTACATAATTAACTATTTAGATGTCCCGCATTTGCGCGAGATAGAGCGCGAGAGACCGAGGCAGGTAGAGAGGGAGAGAGAGATAAGGAGAGTGAGAGAGAGATGAGACATGAGAGTGGGGGAGGGAGAGTATCATGCCCTCAACATCCTCTGCCTCCTAGTTTCTCTCCCCGCGTTTTGATTACAGGATTGGAGCCAGGTTTGTGGGAGCTGGGCCCCAGCTACCACTCATCACTAATTGTCTGCTCTTCATATACCTCGCCCAGACTCCAAGACAGCACCAGATTGTAGACTCAGCATGTCAGTTAATGTCAATGTCTTGATAACTCTCCAGCCAAGCCTAACCTTTTTCTTTGTTGAAGACAAAAACCTGACTTTGGTCTTCTGTGCAGATTCCTCCTGCTGCCTGTCAGTCCCCTGCTTTCACCTGCCTGGACCTCCGCCTGTCAGCTCTCCATGTTCATTCTGCCGTCTGGACCAAACTCCATGCAATAAATTGACAATTCTGAACTTACCATCTAGCCTCTGTCTGTCTCTGCTCTAGAGTCCCAAATGCCCACGCCTAACAGAGAGAGAGCCACGGCTCGCACCCTGCTACTTGTTAACTTCACTTAATGACACTACTGCACAGGGGCGGCTCCAGGATTTCAGTTTTGGGTGGGCTCAACAAATGTAGGCTGGGCCCATCTTGGCGGCACGCGTTTTGGCGGCACCCAAAGGGTGCCGCCAAAAAAAAATTTGAGGTCTTTTTTTTTTACATTTTTAGCGATATTTAGAGGAATATCTCATTTAAATTAATGATTTGAGGGCTTTTTTTGACCTTTTTTAGCTACACTGTACATTACAACAACAACTGAAGCGCCAAATTTAAAATGAGTCAGAGAAAACATGTCACAAGACATGGCATTCTTATGTCTAATAAGTGGGAATGAATAAATGGCCACAATTGAATGATATAACAATTTAATGTAGCAACAGTGCATTCTTTTTTAACAAGTGCTTCAAGCCTTTGTAAAGTGCTTATAACCTTCTCACAACACAATACTGAATCAAGTTGTTGAAAGAGAAACTCACTTATTGTGCAACAGAAGAACAGTGTTACTATTTTCAAAGTGCTTCAAGACAGACATATACTGTAGATGACTGTACACAGTTGTGCTTATAAGCTTCTCACAACACAATGCTGAATCAAGTAGTTGAAAGAGAAACTCACATCTTGTGCAACAGAACAATGCACTATTTTCAACAAGTGCTGCTTCAAGACAGAAATACAGATGACTGTACAAAAATTTAAAGTGCTCATACTGTAAGCTTCTCACAACACAATACTGAATCAAGTAGTTGAAAGAGAAACTCACATCTTGTGCAACAGAACAATGCACTATTTTCAACAAGTGCTGCTTCAAGACAGAAATACAGATGACTGTACAAAAATTTAAAGTGCTCATACTGTAAGCTTCTCACAACACAATACTGAATCAAGTAGTTGAAAGAGAAACTCACATCTTGTGCAACAGAACAATGCACTATTTTCAACAAGTGCTGCTTCAAGACAGAAATACAGATGACTGTACAAAAATTTAAAGTGCTCATACTGTAAGCTTCTCACAACACAATACTGAATCAAGTAGTTGAAAGAGAAACTCACATCTTGTGCAACAGAACAATGCACTATTTTCAACAAGTGCTGCTTCAAGACAGAAATACAGATGACTGTACAAAAATTTAAAGTGCTCATACTGTAAGCTTCTCACAATACAATACTGAATAAAGTTGTTGAAAGAGAAACTCACATCTTGTGCAACAGAACAATGCACTATTTTCAACAAGTGCTGCTTCAAGACAGAAATACAGATGACTGTACAAAGCGTTAAAGTGCTCATACTGTAAGCTTCTCACAATACAATACTGAATAAAGTTGTTGAAAGAGAAACTCACATCTCGTACAACAGGACAGTGCACTATTTTCAGCAAGTGCTTCAAGACAGAACTACAGTAGATGGCTGTTGTACAAAACATCCTATTCAAATAATTTAAATGTTTTGTTTGTAAAGTGCTTATAGCTTCTTAGTTCTTAAACTAGTGAATCAAGTTGATGAAAGAGAAAATGGCATCTTGTGTTGCTCACTACAGGAGTAGTCTGCGGGGTCTGTTTTTGAAAATGTGAATAATTTCATCATAGTCTAGAGTTAGTGTCAGATCTCTCTCAAATGTTAGCAGACATAGTGAGTTCAGGCGAGTGGTGAGCATAGAGCTCCTGCTAGCAGTTTTAATTCTCTTAACACTGGAGAAGAGACGCTCAACTGAACATGATGTCATTGGTACAGTGACCAGTGCTTGTAAGAAGCAGTGAACATTGGGGAAGATGTCCTCATGGCATATGTTCATCAAATTAACAAGACTTTTAAACCTCTTGCCGTTTTCCTTGCGACATACTCGAGAAACGTCGAAAGCTGGCTCTCTGTCACGCTGACATGGAACAGCTTTCCTGCATCATTCAGACTTTTTGTCACGTCAGTCAAGTCGCTGTCAGCAGAGGGCATCAACAGCTGGGCTGCTGATTTCATCAGGCCATACGAGTCCTTGTGGAACCTGGCACTGAGTTCATGAAGCTGACAGTCTAATATTTGGTTTAACATAACCCGCAAATCATTGTCATTCCTGACCCTTGTAGATTTCCCCAGTGAGGCTGTAATGATGCTTTCATTGAATCTACTTGGCAGCTTTCGTGAGCGCGAGGGCAAAGCTATATCCCAATTTTCAATGTTATTATCCTCCATGACCTGATCAGTTATTGTCAGCATCTTGAGGAATTCCCTGTCACTGGAGCGGATATCTGTCAGTGTTTCTTTAAGATTTTCAATCAAATCCACAGTGTCTGTCACTGCGATATTGATGGACTGTAAGCCTTTGGTTGCAAAGTCTGATTTGCTGAACAGTTGTTTGAATAGCACAAGGAGGAATATGAATTTCTTTGTTTGCATTTGCTGTAATAATGACTGTGCATCAATTTGACTCTGCCCTCCCCCTTCTGCATATCCTGAGAGTACTTCATGGATGACATCATAAAGAGTGAACACTTTACTCACTGCTGTGGATCTGGAACTCCACCTTGTGTCACACCCTCGCTCCAATTCCAGCGGTCTCCTATCAGGGTGCATTTCTCTCTGTGCATCCATGAAACGAGCATGTCGTTGACTGCCACCCATGAAGCTGTGCAGGGAGTTAACAGTCTCGAAGAACGTTGACGCATCAGCTGATGTCCGTGCCACAGCTGACAGGACTAGATTCAGTCTATGAGAGTGACAATGCACGTAGATCGCATTGTGAAAGGTGCGCTTGAGGATGGCTTGAACACCCCCCTTATGTCCAGCCATAACCGACGCACCATCGAATCCAAATCCAACACATTTGTTTGGGTCCAACTCAAGCGGTGCCAGAACTTCCAGTATCTTCTTAGCAATGGCCTCCGCTGTCATCTCCCCTGTATCCACAAGGCCGATCGCTCTCTCCTTCACAGAGCCCTTGTACACATATCTTAAACAGACGGCCACCAGCTCCATTTTTGATATGTCCTTACATTCGTCAGCAAGTATTGCATAGAAACCCCCTTTTGATCCAGTCACTTCTTTTTTTATGTGGCGTAGCATCAGAGTGGATGCAGCATCTAGCAAGTCATTTTGGATGTCGTGATTGATCATTTTTGCATTACCCGGAAGATCATCAAATCGTTTTTGTATATCTGGATTATGCTTGCAAATGAGTTTAAACAACTCGAGGAAATTACCAGCGTTTTTGTCCTTGTCATTTTCTCTGTATCCACGTAAAGGTATCTCTTGCTTTGCACATGTGAGCACAATGTCAAGCATAACTTTTACATGTTCACGATTTCTTTCTGTTATGCTTTGTCGGCTGTCGGGGTGGTGGAGAAGCTGATGAATGATCGTGCCGGACTCAATGCTTTCTTTGTAGTTGTTGTATTTATCCACCGCATGCTTATGAGCCCTACTGCTTTCATGTTTAGAAAGAGAGCTGTTCATGTGCTTCCAATCCTTAAAGCCATGACGCCTGAATTTATCTTCTATGCTTCTTTCTCCAAAATGCCGACACATTTTACAATAGACTGCATCCTTGCTAATGCTGTACTCCAAAAAACCATACTTCTCATACCAGTGTGCAGCGAAGCTCCTGGTCTTATGTCCAAAGACTGAGACAGGGTACCGTTTCAGTTTGGGTTGTGCTGCTGGTTGGTCGATTGCTGACAGGTCGACTGGGGTCAACGAGGCAGTCGCATTAGTGTCAGTGGTGGAGGAGGAGGACGATGAAGAAATACATTGTTCAGTATGAGGAGGAACACCTGGGTCTGCCGGTGCCGGTTCGTCATCTTCTTCATCTGTACCTGACGAAGATTGCAGGAATCAGAATCAGAATCAGAAAGACTTTAATAATCCTCGGGGGGAAATTGGTACATGTTGCAGTTGCTCACACTCAGTTTTGCTACATGAAGATATCAACAATAACAGAGTCAAATGACAAACTAAAAAACAAAAGAGAATAAGAATAGAATAGAATAAGCTCAAGTAGATAAAGTAAAATATGTCAAATCGTGGTTACAACCTGTGTACAGTGCGTGTCAAGTAGCAATTACTGCACACGGATTGGGTTACGTCAAATCAAAAAGTAAGTATTGTGCCAATGTACAGTACTTATCATATATATAGCCATTATTGCACCTTTGAAATCAGCAGTCAAAACTGTCAGGTATGATAATAACAAAAAACAACGTCTTTTCATAGGAAATATCTATTGCTGTAAACTAAGTCAGACGTCATGAACCTTTTTGGATGTATCTGTACCTGTATCAGCTGTGAGTTCTTCCACATCCAATGGAGTCAACAAGGTAGCTGCAGCAGCAGTCGTGGTGGAGCAGGACTCGGGTGATGAAGTACTGGGAATAACGTTACATCCTTGTTGAGATTGAGAATTTGACTGACAGTGACTTGTTTCACCTGGACGAACTGGGAGCTGGAGGCCGGCTGGTCCTTCATTTATACCCTGTCTGTCTGTACCCCCATCTCGCGTGGAGCACACATTTTCACTAACATGCAGAAGTGGCGGTGCCGGTGGTCGGGGCGAAATTGCGTCACAAGCCGATTCTGGCGACTCAGACCTGACTCTCTTCTTTAAGAATTTAAAAATGGACATTTGTTGCGCCATACTGCCATTATATTGTAGCGATCCTGGTCTGATCTTGATCAAACTTGCGACTAGCAATTCACTTTCAAACTTTGAAACTCTCTGCTGACAACGTGACGTATCGTATGTGCGCGCCAGCCGACAACCCAGAGCAATGTAGTAACAGAGTGGCGACGGAGGAGGTCCAACATCAGGAAGGGGGCTCGCACTACGTTTTGGGTGCATAAAATAATTACAATTTTTAAACGTTCGACCCTTTCAAAGTACATCACAAATGGTGTTTATTTCTGCAACATGACAGCACTGCTTAATCCAGGACCTAACTTCCTGAAACTTTTGTGAGGTAAAAAACTAGTCCATTGGAGTGAATGGAGGTGTCGCAACTCTTTTATCTGAATAGCTCTGGGGGTAGTTCTGAGAGTCCGATTTACTCCCGTCAGTACTTGAAGTCTAATATAACAGTTTTATTTTTCTTTTATTGTTAGAAAGAGTCAGGAAACGTTTTTGTGTGTTTATTTTGTATTCAAATGTTCGTTTTAAAAATTAATTAATTAAAAAAACATATATATATATTTAAAAAAAAAAATCTGATTGGGCCTGGGGAAAAAGTGGGTGGGCCTAGGCCCGCCCAGGCCCAATACTGGAGCCGCGGCTGCTACTGCAGCCTGAGAGACTCCCCAGTAAAAAATAATAAGAATACCAATAGCATGCAAATTTATAGGCTACTTAACCATAAAATAGGATACCAATATTAATGCAACAGTGGGCCTGTATCTTCTTTGCACAAAGCTCTCCAATGTTGTTTTAGCACAATTGAAGAGAGCCTCAAATATTTCTCAACAGCATCCTGTCTTTGAGATGTCATTTGCAGATATTTAGGCCATGTCCACAACATCCTCAGGGCTCCACACAGCTGACTCTTCCCATCCACCCCTCCCCTCCCTTCATCGGATATTTCCCAGAAGGCTTAGCGGCGGCTACATTTTTACAATAACACAGAATAACACATGTGTTGCTTACTGTAGGCTATTTACCTAGCCTGGGAGTTGGGACAGTAGACCCTTTTCACGGGGGCCATTTTTTGTCGAAAAGGCAGGGTTAACACAGGTGCAAGCAAAACACTAATGAGGGCTTCAAACTTCCATGATTGGAATTTGGAAATCCTCATTAGTGTTTTGCTTGCACCTGTGTTTATTAGACAATTTTTTTCATCATTGTAAAGCCACAGCACAGTGAAGAGGATATTCATGTGATGTGTGTAGTTCTTCATATCTACTAGCATCTTCATTTTGCTCTCAGAGTGCATCAGATTCGGGTTCCATGTCGCTGTTCCGACCTCTCGCTGTTCCGACCTCCCCTCTCCCAGCCCCCATGCCAAAACCTAACCTCTCCCACCCCCACCCCCACGCCTAAACCTAACCTCCCCCAGACCCTAACCCAAAACCTAACCTCTCCCACCCCCCACGCCTAAACCTAAGGTCGGCATTGCGAGTGGTCGGCATAGCGGGTGGACACCATCAGATTCATGCATTTTACTTTAAAATGTACAAAATGTATTTGTCCACAGTCCCCCCTAGTAGTCACACTACTATTTTCATCCTGCTGGTGCTACCCCTGTTTGCAAAGCCTAGAATCACCTATGACGAGGATGATGGCTACTGGTGTCTTTGCAGTTTTTCCTGTAGCGTTTCAACATGGCTTTAAAGACAGCATTGCTTGATTTGAACTCTGGGTCACTGATTATATTGCACTGTGATACATGGAGGTTTATACCTGCTCGGATGCACATTAAACTTGCCACACAGCTTTAGTGGACTGAACCGAGGCATAAAACTCACGCAAGGTGTCTCATACTTGCAGAGTATGTCTCCAAGTCTGCCCCCTTCTGTTTTTGGTGGAGAAAGTGTCAGGATATTGACTGCCCATTTTGTTGACTTTTTTGGGTTCATTTCATCCTTTCATCAGTTTGAGCTCTGCGGGTGTCAGTTCCTTATGCCGTTTTCCATTTGTCTTTTTCTTCTCAATTTAATTTTCCTCTGCTGCATCCATCGCTGCATCCCGTGCTTCAAAATCGTTGTACTGTCTAAATATATTGAAGTTAATCTTAAAATCTGACATTGTTGCTAACTCAGTTGCAGCAGTTGAAGCTTTGCCAGCTGTGCGCGTGCTGATTGTTTACAGTAAGCTACGTTAATTATACAGCTGTGCAGGTTGGGCAGCGGATTAATTTACATGTGATTAGACTTGAGCCGGACTATGTGTGCATTATGCCCTTTTAATTCACACCTGCTGGACAATCAGTCTGGGTGAGTATTCACCCAGACCATAGTATAACATAAAATATAGTTAATATACCCTAACAGCTAACTAACAGCCCGACCGACCCGGCCCTTAGAGCCAATCGCCATTCAAATGTGTATTTAGTCCCATAGATTCTGATTTATGCAATTGACCCCATGAATGCAGTTTCATAGTAAACATTTGCAATACAGTGATGGCAGTGATGTACCATCGGTGAGAGGCCAGTTTAAAATACTAAAAGTTCAATTATATAACACTTAAAAATAAGTTTTACTTAAGTAACACGCAATACATATACCGGTACATATGTGTTTAAATAGTGTCATTATATATTTTTAAACTCAATGTGTGTTGTATTTTTCATGTCATCTAGCCACTAGACAGGGAGTGCCAGATGTCCATGCGACACATGTAGTTGCCACACGACAAACATGGTCCTATACCGAATAAATAAATATATCAAATAAAATAAATATATATTTGATCCATTCAAATGTGTATTTAGTCCCATAGATTCTGATTTATGCAATTGACTCCATGAATGCACAGTTTCATAGTAAACATTTGCAATACGGTGGTGGCAGTGATGTACCATCAGTGAGAGGTCAGTTTAAAATACTAAAAGTTCAATTATATAACACTTAAAAATAAGTTTTACTTGAGTAACACGCAATACTTATACATATGTGTTTAAATAGTGTCATTATATATTTTTAAACTCAATGTGTGTTGTATTTTTCATGTCATCTAGCCACTAGACAGGGAGTGCCAGATGTCCATGCGACACATGTAGTTGCCACACGACAAACATGGTCCTATACCGAAAAAATAAATATATCCAATAAAATAAATATATATTTGATGCATTCAAATGTGCAATACGGTGAATACGGTCAGAAGGTGCTGCTTCGGGACGAACCTTTTCTCCTTTGTCTCCTTCACTCTGACCCAGTGCAGCGTGACGGTCCTGGATACCACTTTATTGGTCCGCCTGGAAGCGGACTTCCTCACGTGGACAAACTCCAGGAAGTGAAGTGAAGCCACCTGTGCATAGATACATCAATGTATAACTGTTTTGTTTCACAGGTACGAGGTAAGTATACCAGGGGTCTCATCTATCAAACCTTGCATAGAATCCCTACTAACGATTCCTGCGACTGTGGAAAAGAATGACTAACCTATCAGCAACTGTGTGCACA
>NC_139642.1:5565015-5567515 GCF_964638095.1 Poromitra crassiceps
GGTCGTCCGGTATGTGTGCGCGTCATGCTGCCGAGACGGGTCTGATCTTCGGAGCATGTCTGCGCACATTCCAAAGTGCAGGTTCGGGGGGAGGAGAGGCGCTGGTCCTGGGGGGAATGAGCAGCAATGTTTGTTCTGCCCGAAAAGATGTCGGTCCAACCGCGGTCTAACATCCGTGCGCGGCACCCAACAAGGATCATTGGGATAGGGCGAGATTGGATGCTGGAGCAGCCACATGGACCACCCCCGGGCTCCCTGACCTTTCCAGCGGTCGATGCCGCCTGGAAAGGAGTGCTGCTTAGACTCAAGCAGCCTGCTGTATACGAGGACCCCCCAGATGAGGCAACGGGGCATATACGCACGGGTCTGGCCGATGTCGCTGTTGAGGAAGTGGAGGGGCACCCGCCCTTCTTCTCTCCCACAGCTACTCCTAAGGAAACCAACTGCCAGATCAAGAAATTGGTCGGGATTCTAGCACCAAGGCGGATTGGTCTACCTGGCAGAACTAGGATTATGCTTTCGGAAGGAAGTAGGTACCGACGTCTCCAAGTGCTGTATCACAAGGATCGGGGCGGCCTGGCCAAACTGATTTTTGATGGTGCGGCCTCCTCTAAATGCGCAATTCCGCCTGCAAAGGTGGAGGCGGAATTTAAGAGGAAATGGGAGGCAGCCGACGCCTTTGTGGGGCTAGGCCAGTTCCAAAGCAGACATATGGCTGACAACCGAGCGTTCTGCACCCCTGTCTCCCCTGACGAAGTCCTGGCATGTTTTGCTCGCATGAAGACGGACACGGCAGCGGGCCCAGACCGGGTAAGTCGGAAACGACTGCTCGCCTGGGACCCAAGCTGTAAGCAGCTGGCAAATCTGTTTAGTGCGATCATACTGTCAGGGCGATTGCCAAGCACCTTGTGGGGTAACAGGACGACACTGCTACTGAAGACAGGAGACCGACATCTCCTGTTGGAAGTATCACAGTGGCGACCCATCACCGTAGGGTCGGTAATCGGCAGGCTACTCTCGGGGGTATTAGGCGGCAGACTTGCGAAAGCCTGTGACATTCACCCAAGGCAGAGAGGATTTGTACCAGCCCCTGGCTGTGCAGAAAATCTCATGTTGTTGGATGGGTTCATCAAGCTTGCTAAGAGGGAGCAAATGTCATTGGCGGTGGTCTTCATTGACTTCGCCAAGGCCTTCGACTCGGTGTCCCACAAGCAACTCATGGCCGCTTTACAGCAGCGTGGAGTAGATCGCATTGCAACTCGGCTGATACACGGGATGTATAGGCGATGCTACACCACAATCGGAACGGCGAGCGGAGACACAGGCAAAATAAGCTTGAAAGTTGGAGTCAAGCAAGGGGACCCTATGTCGCCCCTTCTCTTTAACCTAGCCATCGACCCTCTCCTCACGTTGCTGCAGGAGGAGGGAGAAGGCTTTGTATATACAGGGGAAAAGGTCACCGCCCTGGCCTTTGCGGACGATATAGCTTTGCTCAGTTCGTCCTGGAGAGGAATGGCCCAGAATTTGGAGGTTCTGGAGCTGTTCTGCGCTATGACACGCCCTGAATGTGAAGAAGTGCCACGGATTCTTCATCAGTCCCAAAGCAACCGGCCGATCATATGACATAAACAACTTCCCCCCGTGGCGGCTGGGAGGACACGGCCTCCATATGATCAAAGAGGGCGAGTCAGAGAAGTACCTAGGGGTGAAGATCAGCCCCCGAAAAGGTCTTCTCAAGCCAGACATTGTCAAGACGATGACAGATCTGGTGAAACAGCTGAGTGACTCTCCTCTCAGACCGAGTCAGAAGGTCGAAATTCTCAGGACGTATGGCATGCCCAGGGTTTTCTACGGGGCTAGTATGGGGAAGTTGGGACCCACTGCCCTGGAGAAGTGTGATCGGGTTGTACGGGTGGCAATCCGAGACTGGCTACACTTAGACCAGTCAGTCACCTCCGGGCTATTGTACTCTAGATGCAATAATGGCGGCCTGGGCCTTGGGAAACTGGTGAGCCAGATTCCAATGATGCGAGTAAACCAGCTATGCTCGCACGTCCATTCCGATGACCCACTCATCGCAAATGTGGCAAAAGAGACAGTCACTGCCGCGCAGATACTAAAACTGCGGAAGGCCGCAGGAGAGAGGGAAGACGACTCACTCCCGCCTCCATCCAAGATGGAGTTGCTATCCAGATCAAAGATGGATAATAAATGGCGAGCGATAGAATTTGAGAGATGGGCTGCTCTCAAGGCCCAAGGTGAGGGCATAGGGAATTTCAAGGAGGACCCAATCAGCAACCACTGGTTGAGGGACCCCTGCCTTATAGGCGAAAAGCAGTTTATTATGGCGCTCAAGCTCAGGAGCAATACACTGCTTACAAGAGCATACCGGGCTCGTGGCCGGGGCTTGGCGGCAGCGGAGCGTCGGTGCAGGCTATGTAACACCCAAATTGAGACGACCAAACACACCCTGTCCAGATGTAGGTCACTGAAGCCTAAT
>NC_139642.1:5572515-5732515 GCF_964638095.1 Poromitra crassiceps
AGGTTGAATGTCTTTTTGAGCAATTAAAAGGATAACATCCCTCTCCTCGCCTCCATCAAATTTAAGTTTGTAGTAGCGAGGTCTGAGGTTGGCTCTTTTCCTAGCGTGATTGACCATCCTGCCATACGTCGCCCGGTCAGGGTGGCAACTGCATCTGGACGTGTGAGCGTCGATGCACATCTCCTGACGGTTCTCATTCGTGAAAAAGAACATGTAGCCTGACTCTTCTGGGCTTGTTGTGGAATGGGTAGCCTCTCCCACTTCCTTAGTGACTACCACACCATGATAATCACATACAACCTCCCCATGCTGAAACTGACGAAGGGTAACAACACCTTTTTCCTTGCCCTCAATGTCCTGCACGTGGAGTCCCTTCCACCGCTGGTGGCTTACAAGCCTCGCGATCTCCTTGCTAGAAGCCAGATCTTCCATTGAGCCGCTGGGCTTCCACCCTGCCACGATTTTTGTCGCGCTCGGCTTGTTGCTTTTCCAGCGTTTTTGAATCCAGGTTTCCACTGACTTTTCTTTCGGTTGACGACGTCTGAAGTGGGCTGTGAGATAATAAAAACAAAGTTAGCAAAACGTGAATTCTGTCAGCAGCAGTGTATTAGAATATGCTGTCATAGAGCTATTTAAATAGGATGATATACTTACAGAGGACAGCCTGCACCCTCAACTTGTGTTGATATTTTAGCCAGCGCTCATAGATCGGGCGGATGTGTTCATTGGAAGCTGCACTTCGCTCCTGCCGCTTAGGAACTTCTCCGTCCACAGTGACCGGATGCTCCTCCACAAACTTGTCCCAAACGGCTTGGAAGTCCATCTGTACATTTCCTGACCTCCCAGATGTAGTTGGTTGCTCAGATGTTCCGGACGCTTCCTCACCAGATTCTCCACTAAATGAAAGAAAAACAGTATTAGGTCAATGTCCAGGCTGATATGCAGTTAAGGTCCACTGTGTGGGCACAATGTTTGCATTAAAGCTGATGTGCTTACCTCAACTCAGATCCAGTCATTCCAATACGGGAGATGATTTTCCTTGCCAACAGCATGTTTTTTCCCTTCTTCATGCGATAATGCTTATCAGCAGTGGCACCTGAGTGGGTCAAGTAGTCAGCCATTAGGGACTTCTCAACATCTGAGGATTTCATCACCTCCGTCTCAAATACCCGCCTCGCCTGCTGGCTGGTCACAATTGGCTCCACATTGTATCTAAAATGAAAATGAAGAGTAAAACGTTGATGACATCAATCATAGATATTAAGCAGCAGCTCCCGACAAAATCACATTATAATCAACTTACTTCAATTGGAAGCGGCGAAGGTCATTGGATGGGTTGTGAATTGGCAACCCACGTGGACAGGAAAAACCTTTCGTTAGGGTCTTCTTCCACACTGTCGGCGACTTCGCTTTTCCTGAACCTCTTGCACCCCTTCATCTGGTCCCTCACCACATCAAAATATGAGATGAACCACTGTTTGGAGAAAGGAGTGCAGAGATTAGATTCCAGGCATGACATTTTGACATTGCATTGTGAATCATATAAATTCAGTCAACTTACAGCCTCCTCTTCTGCGTCGAGGACAAAGCACGCCACCTCCTGTGCGCCCGTCTTGTGCTCTTTGACAGCGATGGAGACATACCCATCGCCCACATCTGTCCTGTTTTTCCACTCCTCAGTCTGGGTAACATACACATGACATTGGATTAGATGATGACAGTTTCTTTGGCACATGAAAAAGCATGAATGAAAATCATAGTACAACACTTACAGTCATGTTTGCGACGACACAAGGCCTCTGCAGATGTTTCAGAATCACGATGGCCTCCAAGTAATTCAAGACGGTGAGGCACTCAGTTGTTTCGAGCTGAAGGCTGTAGGTCGGCTCAGGGTCAATAATCTTCCCCACAACGTTAAGGAAATCTTTCTTGGCCGCACTCAGCACAGCCAAGCATTCCTGGGGTGTGATGTCCGCGTCCTCACGGAAGGCCATGTCACTGTAAAAGTACAACATACATTACTCTTTTGGCTCAAGGTTTTAAACAGTGCAGTAAATATGAAACAACTGTCATTAAACTTACCGCTTTGCAACAATTTCTTTGCTGACCCCTTTGCCGAGGTTTCTAATCTGGGAAAGTAGGAAGTCCCTGTAGTTTTCTGCATCCACGTGGAGGTCTTTATCACTGTGGATCAAATTTGTGTCAACTATGTTATAGCGCAGGAACCTCCTCACGCATTTTAAGTAGTTCGTTTTTGTCTGGTTCGATAGCTTGGCCTCATCCAGCTTCCTGATGTATTCCTTGGCCTTCACTCGATCACGAACAAACTTGAGGGATGGCTCGACTGGATCCATGTAATAGAGAAACCTTGCAACATTTTCCACCTGAGGGGAGACACAACACAAATGTTATACATTTACACTAAATGACCTTGCAGCTATGTATGTATTAATCAGCAGTTGATGTTAGTGCTCACTTCTTGCTTGTGGTTTTCGACACTGAGATCTTTTCCGAGATAGGCCGCAAATGACATCAACAAGGGATGGTCAAGGGAGTGCCTGTTGTAGAGTCCCATTTTTTGCATTAACGCCCTCTTGTTGACTTTATAAGCTGGGGCGCGGTCACTGCAATAAGAAAAAAAAAAAAACGACAATTAAATTAATAAAGATCATCCCAACTCTCACACACATACACATGTGAATACCAGTGGTTTGTTGAAGATAATGAGTTCTTACCATTGAAATGTCTCCCCACTGCTTTCACTTCCACCCTGGCTGGCATCCTCAGCAGAGTCAGGCTGGTCTGTGCTAGTGTGAGGGGCGGCGTGAGTTTCAGCGGCCTGTGAGCTGGATGGCGCATCGGTTGCTCTCGACGCTGGTACATTGCTAACATAAAGCTTGCGTTTCTCCAACTCCTCAATCAGTCTTTAATGAAACAACAACACAACAGTTAGTGGTGTTCATACATTGAAATAGGAAAATATTGAAAAATGTAAAGATTTTTGCCACATACCTGGGGAGCGGGTCCCTGGAATCAAGTATTCCAGTGAGCTCATCATATGCGAAAACCCGGCCAGAGCGCAGCAATTCATGCACATCGTCTTTTGCCTTTAAAACGGCCACATCAATGGTTTCCTTTCCTGCATCCTTCATGCAGGTACGGCGTAGATGGACTCCAAGGGCTTGCTGTGTCTTGTGGCATACAGGACAGAGCAGGAAGTGACGGTGTGCAGCACTGCAATTACAGACAAGTTTCAAGTTAGGCGTTATCCAAAACTCAGTAATGTCACATGTAAGAAGACAGGAAAAACAGAGTGAAATCCACAGAAATGGACAGAGTAACACACACACACACACACTCTCTCACACAAACAGTAGGGTTAGGGTAACTTTGTAAGCCCAGTCCCAGCCCCAGGTCCAGCTGCTGCTATAGCCAGCATCTGCTATAGCCAGGCTGCTATAGATTGCTATAGATGGAGCCAGGTCTCTCGAGGCCTACCTGGCTAGCCAGGCTGGCTAGCTAGGTAGGCCTCACCCTTGAGGCCCAATCAACAGCTCAACAGCTCTATGATTATTTTTTTATTTTATTTCTACATAATAAACTATTTAGATGTCCCGCATTTGCGCGAGATAGAGCGCGAGAGACCGAGGCAGGTAGAGAGGGAGAGAGAGATAAGGAGAGTGAGAGACAGAAAGGGAGAGAGAGAGAGACAAGACATGAGAGCGGGGGAGGGAGAGTGTCATGCCCTCAACATCCTCTGCCTCCTAGTTTCTCTCCCCGCTCCCTTTGTGTTTTGATTACAGGATTGGAGCCAGGTTTGTGGGAGCTGGGCCCCAGCTACCACTCATCACTAATTGTCTGCTCTTCATATACCCGGCCCAGACTACAAGCCAGCACCAGATTGTAGATTCAGCATGTCAGTTAATGTCAATGTCTTGATAACTCTCCAGCCAAGCCGGGAGCGTACCTATGTTCCCCGGGTTCTATGTTCCCTGCTCCTGCTAAAAAGGGTTCTATGTTCCCCGGGTCCTATGTTCCCCGCTCCCGAAAAAGGGTCCTATGTTTCGGTTACACCCTGCCTTTTCGAAACCCCCCCACTCCGAAGATCGACCTCCATTCTTCGTAATGGAGGGGTTTTCCCATTTTTTTTAAAGGCACCGCTATTCCGAATGGGGACATCCCCTCCATTTCGAAACCCCCCCACTCCGAAATTGATTTTCAAGTCCATATTTCTCAGAGTTTCCTGCATCAAACACTGCAACTCATTGTTTTTTATTGAAAATATGCATAGGCGGCGCTAGACCATCGGGAATGGGGAAGCTAAATTTCCTCAGATTTTCATAAAACAAAATCAGTTCAACCCAACTGGCATTCACAAATAAGAACGTCCTCATCTTGCTAATATGACTCAATGAACCTTATTCAACTGTGAGCATTTGACTCAAAGTTACAATACATTTTTTTCAAACACTTTTCACGGTATGAATGTGGGCGTGTGTAACAGCTCACCTTTAGATGTGTAGAAAACATCATTTATGATTAGATCCTGTCGGCGTAAAAATAATCAGTTGAATATGCTGCTGTGGAACAGATCCTTGCGCTCTCGGATTACGCATTTGACAAATTTAACAAACTGTATGGCAATACAACATAAATTAACAATGTTTAGTGATTGTAGAGAGATATCTCTGTGCGCCTACAGAAAACTGCGAGCCAGGAATGCACAAAACCACACCTGGTATTTAGACCAGCAGAATGGAAAGTCGGTGTGCCAAAAAATAAAAATAAAAACACTGCTCCGGCCCGATACTGTTAGGATGACGTCATCATTCCTACTTTGATGTCGTCATTCCTACTATGATGTCAACGATCTCTGATGATGTCGCAAACGGTAGTGATGTCATAGCACAGGTGATGTCATGTTCGCATCTATAAAGGCTTGTTCCGGCAGGTCCTCTCTAGTGATTCATAAGCTAAACTTATATCACGTCAATCTCTGCAACCGTTCCCAACCTCGAACAAGTGCAGACCTAGCTATCAAGTTCCACAGCCTCCCTACTTCTCAAGACTTACCAAGTTTGCCTCGGCCATCAACTACCCACGAATAGATCCACATGTCTTCCGACACCAACCCTGACAGTATGAATCACTCCGAAACGGATTTAGCGGATAAGGTTCCATCGATCAAGGAGGAGGACCATGAGGCGCCAAATCTGCAAGATTGGCAAGATCTGCAACAGGGGGTCTTGAGCAGAATACTTGACCTGATTGCCCACCAGGAAGAAGCAATCCAGGCTCTGGCTTCCAAGGCCGAGGATCGGTACGCCCTCCTGGTTAACCCATTTCAGCCTATTTTCACCTAAAAAATAGCCTCTAAAACCTAAGTCCGATTTGATAATAGACCCCCAAATCCTGAACTTTTCATAGAAATGTCAACGCCTACTAAAATAGTGATATCTCAGCCTCTGTAGAAGATAAAAACACACTTTAAAAGGCATTTGAGAGCTGACACATGTGGCTTTCCTTGTAAAAGGTGTTTATTGGTATGACAATTCAATAGCATTGTCAAATATTGCTGTAAACACAGAAAAATGTTAAAAAACTAAAAAACGTATGAAAAAACAAGCAACAAATCACTCCAAACCACTCAAATAAAATCAAAAATGTGCTCCACACTGCCCCCTTGTGTCCCCTTGCAACCATAAAAAAAAATGCAGTCCATTTACCATCAAAGGGGCAAGTGTCTAAAGTGTCAGCTAGTGTTTAGCAAACACTTACAAAAAATGTCTGTAGTGTTTTCCAAAACACTCAATGTGGACAGGCAGGTTACACTGTATGCAGCCATACACAGTTAGCCCACTGCCTACTACATCTTTTTTGTCCAGCAACAACTGGCACTCCCTGCAGAGCTTCCGCTTCTCAAACACCTTCCCGAAGTCGTGCATTGGGGGACCTGTGGCTTCTCCTGACGTGCTGGGTGCTGGGGAGGCTGCCCTGCTCGATGTGCTTGGTGCTGGGGAGGCTCCCCTGCTCTCTGGAGTGGAAGGAGAGCCAAATGGAGAGGCTGGTCTGGAAGCTGGGGACAGAGGAGGAGGAGGAGAAGGAGGAGGGATCACAGGAGGCGCCCTCCTCCTCCAGCAAGGTCTCCAGCCAGTCCTTGTAGTGTTTGTGCCTTCCTCCAACAGACCTGGCTGCAACGTAGGCGTTGTAGCACGACACAGACAGGCCCCAGAAGAACACACGCCGCCACCATTTCTTCGACCGATGATCGAAACCATAGTATCCAATCATCTGGTCGAGGAGATCCACACCTGGAACACACATGGAACTCTGTTTACATACATACGTTTTCACTCAAATGACCTCAGTGAATATAAGCTTACAGTATTTTAATTTTTGTTTATAAAACATAAATCTGTAAAACAAACCTTTCATGTGGCTCTGGTAGTCCGCCAGGCAAGCTGGCACTACCACATCAGCCCGGTGGGTCTCATCTCTCCTCCGCCTTACAGTCCCTGTTGCGCTGGGGTCATGGTGATTGGACAAGACCATCACCGTCTTTGTGTCTTGCCACACGCAGAAGGTGAGGTCATCCTGCTGTGCCACCCGGAACTCGTGCTTCCCCAGCGCAGCCCTCTTTGTCAGCCTGTGGTCCTTCGGCAGCCCCTTCCTATTGGCCCGAAGGGTGCCACAGCCGTACAGGAAAAGGCCGTTCATCTCCTGGAGGAGTTCTACACTGGTGTAGAAGTTGTCCATATAAATGGACAGGAAGGTGCCATTGTATGGCTTGGCGAGGTCCAGCACCACGCGCTGTGCCAGGCCCGTCTGCGGCGCCGCTTCACGTCCTGTGTACACCTGGGGAGTTTGCAAGAAGAAACACAAGTCTGAGGAAGGGCCTTGGGTGCTTGAAAGGTCACTCAAATAACAACACATTACAGAATACATATTTGCATATTCTTGGTGTGCTGATTTTTTTCCTTACTTTGAAGTGCGGAACGTAGCCTGTTGAGCTCTCCGCCATCACCCAAACCTTCACGCCCCATTTGGTTGGCTGGAATGAATGAATGAATGAATGTTTATTTCACACATTACCAAAAGATGCAGGTTACATAGGCAAAATAGAGGTGAGACAATTTGATCAATCAATCAGCAGTACCTTCATTGGCAGGTATTGCCGGAAGCCAAGCCTGCCTTTGAACTTGATCATTGATTCGTCAATGCTGACTGTGCCGTTGACCTCATAGAGGTCCTGGAAGCGCTGGTTCAGGAAGTCCAGGTACCAGCGCAGTTTCCAGAGCTTATCAGCTGGGTCGCCTCGTGCGTTGTTATCTTGGAGGTGATGGTATCTGAAGAGGTGAGAGAGGGGAGGATGGAAGAGGGGGGGTAGGGGAGGGGGGGGGTAATTAGACACATATTACAATATATTATAAACAATATAATGTCTTGTATATTGTATACAATATTGTATATTGTATTGTATATTATATACAAGTAGACACATCTTGGATGAAATGAAAAATTGTAGGCTATATCATTATATAGGTTAGTTACACTTGAGGGTTACAGGGTCTGTCTAAGTGCAGTGTCTGTCTTGGTGCAAAGAGTGAAACGCATTCTCTCCACATTCCTGACAATTGAATAACAATAGGCCTACTAGGTGTTTGCCCACACACAATAGGTGTAGCAGCCGAGCCCAGCAGGGGTTTCTTACCCCAGTGTATAAGCTCGCTACAATGGCAATACTCCCACTACACTTCTAATACATTTGCAATATATTTCATTTCCCTTAGGGCATCATAACAATGGTACTAATGTTACATTTTATCTATCAAACTACTATTATTTATATAGCCCATCCTATTCAATGGGGCGCATCTATATCACGCAATGGTTATAATAACAAGGATAATATTATTGTTCTTAGCCTACCTCCAAATGGCGTCAAATCGGTCCCGGGACATATTCTGGCCGAAGTTGGTTCTGAAGATGTTTTTGGATAGCCGCCAGTACTCTCTTCGCACGGGAAGTTTCATTATCCCCATGGCGAGACACAGCCCAATGAATGTTTTCATTTCTTTCACTGTTACCGGCGTCCACTTGGCTGCTTTTCCGCCTGGAGGAATTGTGCGTCTCTGGTCGGCATATCGGTTCGTCTCCGTGACAAGACGGTCCCACATCTCCTCCGTGTAAATTTTCTCGAAAGAAAATAGAGGTGTGGAATCGGCTTGTAAGCCAACACCGCTTTTCACCCCGGGCACCCTTTTGAACGCTTTGACCGGCACAGGACGGTAATAGCGCTGCTCCGTTACCCAGTTTCCATGGAAGCCTTCGAATTGGTCATCTTCGTCAGACTCATCATCATCGTCATCCTGAAACATAGTTCTGACCCACTGATCTCTGTCCAAGGGCTGCCAATCTGGGTCTGTAACTGGGTCATCATTTAACTCTTCATCAACGGTGGAATGTTCGGAATATTCCGCGTCTTCAAAATCGCTTCCTTCGCTAATATTATTTTCCTCCTCCATCGCTCTACAGGTCCGCTCAAAGTGAAGAAAGAAAAAACTTTTCCTCCCCAAAACAATCCCAGAATGCATTGCGAGACCCCACGTGTGTTTTCTGAATGATTTAATTTGCCTAGAGACCGGAAATAGGCGAAAAACTACAGCTAAACTACAAATTGACGTAGACGTCATCCCGTCTTCAAAGGTATATTGACGCGAACGGCATCCCGTCTTTAAAGGGAGAATGACGCGAACGTCATCCCGTCTGAAATGGGTTAACCGGCTAGATCGTCTCGACGGACTAAACCCTCCTGAGGGTGTCATTCTGGAGCCTTCCGCTCCTCCTGCCCCAGCTTCCGAGGGCACTGTCGTCCCGGAGGTTTCCAGACCTGCTACCCCCCCAGCTACAGCGACCGTTGCTTCTAGCCCTGCCTCTCGGCCACCTCCAGCTGCTAAGCGCATATTCTGGGGGGGAGTTTGCGTCATCCCAGAGCAGGGGCAGCCACATTTGAGTCCCAGCAGCCATCTGTACCGTGATCTGACCGGCAGGGTTCGCATCACACCAGAGGAGAGGCAGCGCCGTTTGGACACCCGGAGCTGCCTGTACTGTGGTCGAGCCGGGCATTACCTCTCCTCCTGCTCCCGGCGTCCAGTAAGTGGTCCCACCGCTCGCCGGCCCGTGATACTCTCAGTGGATCAAGACTCTACGTGTCCAGCCCCGAAATCTGTACGGTTGGGCAGCGTTCCCTGCAGGACCCAGGAGTGGCAGTGTGTCTCCAAGAGGGTTAAGGAGTTGGAGAGGACTGTCGATCGTCTCATTGGGAAGTTCAATCACTGCCTGCAGATCAGCTCCGTCCCCCCGCAGGGGGCCCCCAAGTCTGCTGGCCCTGAGGCACAACCTGTGGACCTTCCCCTCACCGAGTCTGAACCAGTACCTCAGCAGCAGCCAATTCCAGTTCTTGACCCACACGTAGGTTCCAGCTTGACGCTGGGAGGTCCCCGTAGTGTCGTCAGCCCTCGGTCAAGAGCAAGAAGAAATAAGAGGCGTTTAAAGGAGGAGACGGTGGGTGTCCTCCCCAAACTACAGGTCGGGAGGGCAGGCCTCGCTGAGTCAGATCCCCCTGTGGTTCTGCCTTCGGAGACGGCGGCATTTGACCCTTTTGATGGTCTCCAGCCTCCCATGTTTGGATCGTGCCCCGGGGGATGGCCGGCTCCAGAGGATCCACCGGAGCCGGTAGAAGTTCTGTCTACGTATCGGTCTATCTATGGCTTCGATATCCAGTATTAGGGGGGAGCACCTCCACTGTCCTACACCCCCTTTGGGGTCTGACCACCTGCATCTAACCACCTGCTGAAGAGCACCTCACTCTCCCACACCCCCTTTGGGGTCTAACCACCTGCATCTAACCACCTGCTGAAGAGCACCTCCACTGTCTGGTCCCCCCTTTGGGGGTCTGGCCACCTGCGTCTGATCTCCTGCTGAGGAGCCCCTCCACCAGAACCTTAGGATTTTCTGTTCTCCATATGCCATCCTTGATGGCCTCATTGGACGCCAGGTGGCGTCCGTTGAGGGGAGGGTAATGTTAGGATGACGTCATCATTCCTACTTTGATGTCGTCATTCCTACTATGATGTCATCGATCTCTGATGATGTCGCAAACGGTAGTGATGTCATAGCACAGGTGATGTCATGTTCGGATCTATAAAGGCCCGTTCCGGCAGGTCCTCTCTAGTGATTCATAAGCTAAACTTATATCACGTCAATCTCTGCAACCGTTCCCAACCTCGAACAAGTGCAGACCTAGCTATCAAGTTCCACAGCCTCCCTACTACTCAAGACTTACCAAGTTTGCCTCGGCCATCAACTACCCGCGAATAGATCCACATGTCTTCCGACACCAACCCTGACAGATACGCGCTTAAGTAGAGTGTGCGTTGTCAAGGTGTAGCCTATTTCTTTGCGGAGTGGGGGAGAAAGCAAGCGGGATCAGCTGTGCCCAGTCCCTGAGCAGCGGCTCGCGCGATTCTGAACAACACAGAGTGCGAACATGTCTGTGATCCACAGCTGATTTTAGGATGTATCCAACGTTCACATTCCTGTATCTATCTGAATGCAGCATGGCTCGTGTTTACTGCTATAGCGAAATTATATGAAGACAGTGACAATAAAAAAAACAATGAGTTGAAACGTTTATTTCAAGCTGCAGGAATGCAGGAAACTGAGAAATATGGACTTGAAAATCTATTTCGGAATGGGGGGGTTTCTGAGTGGGGGGGTGTCGGAATGGGGGGGTTTCTGAGTGGGGGTGTGTCGGAACGGTGGTGTTTCGGAATGGAAGGCGGTCCCCCTATGTTTCCCGGGTCCTATGTTCCCCTCTCCCGAAAAAGGGTCCTATGTTTCCCGGGTCCTATGTTCCCTGCTCGTATGCGTAAATTCGGCGAATGCAGACCGCAATGTCTCGAGGTTGTGAGACTTCATTGACAGACTGCATGAGGGAAAGCTCGAGTCTATATAGGCTCAGATATATGCACACATTCGAGTCTGACAGTAAAAATAAATTACAAGTTGGTGACTGCGCGGCGGCAGCAGCAGCAACATGCTATCCATAATATTACATTTTTCAGAGAGAGAGAGATCAATGCAACATTCACGCAGCACAAATCGCCTCTGCCTACCCGAGGCAGGGCACTGTAGTATGGAGTCACGCTGAAAAAGGTGCGCTGTCTCTGGGCAGTGGGTGTTGGGTGCTGGGGGTGAAGTAAAGGATGGTTGTGGAGGCGTGGCTTTAAAGAACTTGTGCATGTCTGTGGGTTATATAGGCAGAGGCGATTTGTGCTGCATGAATGTTGCAAATATTGATCTCTCTCTCTCTGAAAAATGTAATATTATGGATAGCATGTTGCTGCTGCTGCTGCCGCGCAGTCACCAACTTATCATTTATTTTTACTGTCGGACTCGAATGTGTGCATATATCTGAGCCTATAGACTCGAGCTTTCCCTCATGCAGTCTGTCAATGAAGTCTCACAACCTCGAGATACGAGCGGGGAACATAGGACCCTTTTTCGAGAGCGGGGAACATAGGACCCGGGGAACATGGGACGCTTATTCGGGAGCGGGGAACATAGGACCCGGGGAACATAGAACCCTTTTTAGCAGGAGCTGGGAACATAGAACCCGGGGAACATAGGCCTGACCCCGCCAAGCCTAACCTTTTTCTTTGTTGAAGACAAAAACCTGACTTTTGTCTTCTGTGCAGATTCCTCCTGCTGCCTACTCTGATCTGCTCCTGCTGCCTGTCAGTCCCCTGCTTTCACCTGCCTGTCAGCTCTCCATGTTCATTCTGCCGGCTGGACCAAACTCCATGCAATAAATTGACAATTCTGAACTTACCATCTAGCCTCTGTCTGTCTTTGCTCTAGAGTCCCAAATGCCCACGCCTAACAGAGAGAGAGCCATGGCTCGCACCCAGCTGCTTGTTAACTTCACTTAATGACACTACTGCAGCCTGAGAGACTCCCCAGTAAAAAAATAACAATACCAATAGCATGCAAAATTATAGGCTACTTAACTCATTGAGTGCCAATGACGACTTTAGTCGTCAATTCATTTAGTGACGTAGAGTGCCATTGACGACTAAAGTCGTCAATTGCGTTTTTTGACGGGGGGATGTCGATCTAAGCCTCTTACATCGCGTCTTACAATATGGGAGCTATTGAATGTGTCTAACCTATTTTACAGAACCCTTAGGTGGCGACAGTGCTCTCCAGATTACAGAAATGTCAGGAATACAGCCTGAAAAAGCCGTGATCAAAGCGAAACCGCTCATGCTGCAGCCCAGAGCCATGTAGATTGCTCTGGCTGCTGCTTGACGGTGCCTGCCAACAGCAATCAATCCGCGCACACAACTGAGCTCCTCTGCCTCTGTCTGTCTGTCTGCATATAGTTTCTCCACACGATTACCCACCAGAAAGGCAGCACCCGACCCCGAAGGGCCAAACCTTTACCTGCAGTCCCGTTTGGCATTTCCTTGTCGCGCTGTGAGCTGTCGCAGCGCTGTCGCGCTGTGAGCCGCTGTGAGCCGCACCGCCCGCAAAAACGGAGGCTCCGAAAATAGACTGGGTGCGTGTGGGGAGGAGTTTGCAGCTGAGTGGGGGAGAGGGGGGTGGGGCACGCAGGCTCCACAGAACTACACCAGGTCACTACATCAGAAAATATTAGCTAGAGTCAGTGAATGTGCTTGAAATGCTGCATTTCACAAAAGGCGGAATATCTCAGCTTCTAGATAGAAATGCATGTTTTTGCTGTTTTTGACCTATCTTCTCCGGCTGATAACTAAAGAACGGAAAATGGTATCAATAAACTTTTTTTTGCTGATGATACAATAGTCTCCTTGTTCTTTTTGCGTGTTCGGTGTTTACATAGTAATATCACACAATATTCTGTGGGCCTCGAGAAATCACTGAAAACGCTCTGAAACTCTGGCACTGGGAGCGTCCGTTCTCCAAAAGTGGCTGGCACTCAATGAGTTAAGGAATAGGGCTGACCACTCTAGGTGGATGACCATATGGTACTTGTCCTCAGGGACGACTGCACGAAGCCCCCCGTCCCTCGGGAAGTCCACTTTCTGGTCCTCAAGGAAGCCGGTGATCGCACCTAGTGCCGCCCCCACTCTCCACCTCAGCCTCTCCGGCACTCTGTCAGAGATCTTAACCCCTTTGACCTCGTCCGCTGACCTCCTTCACCTCCCCGCACTCAGGTTCATCAGCCTCCTCACTGCATGAAATACTTGCTTTTCAGGCAAGTAAATTACCACAAAGTGCTCAATTTGCGGACACTTTGGTTGTACTTTCCCCCCACTTTTCCAGTCCAGTAAAAACCAGGAACCATACCAGGCATTCACACCCTGCATGGGCCATTCATATGAATGGGACCGTGGCAGAGGGCACTTAACACCTCTGAGGGGGGCATTAAGAGGTGCATTTTAATGTGATGACTCCAATTATCAGTTTGGAGACAGCCAGGCTCATAGCCATTGGCTCAGGCCTGATCTATAGAACCAATCGGTTGATTGTATTTGTAGCTGTTTGTGTAGTTTTCATCCGATGAATGACCAGGGGCGACATCCATTGGGACAGCCCCTGGCCATGGGAAGCCATTCATTGGATGAAAACTGCAAACACAATCAACCGATTGGTCCGATAGATCAGCCATGGCTATATAGGACAGTGAACCCCCCCTTATTATTAATAAAATGATTTTCATAATAATAAATTGTGTGTACATAAGCCTACATAAAAAACTGCACTTACTGGAAATACTTTCATGTTATTGTTGTTACCCTATAAGGCAGAGGTGCTCAAATTATTTCCTATGAAGGACCCAAATGAATCTGGATGGATGTGTTCAAGTTATGTGAAATTACATTAATTTATTTCATAGACCATTTACATTCTAAATCTAAAATAGGTCTTCTATTGTCATGTATTCAAGCTTGCTTTAAAAATGAGCCTGCCATAGCCTCTGAAAGACAGTAATGTTGGTATTTTCCACACTGCAATATTGAGATCAATGTATTGGGAGAGAGGAAAAATACATAATTCGAGAAATAGGTAGAAAAGCTTATGCTTTAATATAAAACACCACACAGAAAATGAGAAAAAAAAACACTGCACACAGGGGTCCTTGCCCAAATTCAATAAATGCTTAAGATGAGTGTTACATGCTTCTTCTTCTTCTTCTTTAAGCTATTCCCGTCAGGGGTCGCCACAGCGGATCATCTGTTTCCATCGGTTTCTGTCCTCTGCATCGTCCTCCGTCACGCCCACTGCCTGCATGTCCTCTTTCACTGCGTCCATGAACCTCCTCTTGGGCCTTCCCCTCCTCCTCTTTCCTGGCAGCTCCATCTCCAGCATCCTCCTCCCGATGTACCCCACCTCCCTCCTCCGCACATGTCCATACCATCTCAGTCTTGCCTCTCTCACTTTCTGTCCAAACTGCTCAACATGGGCGGTTCCTCGGATGTAATCGTTCTTTATCTTGTCCAGCCTCGTCACTCCCAGAGAGAAGCGTTTGTCAGTGCTGTGTTACATGCAAACACTCAAAAACACACACACACACACACACCACACAGTGCTTTTTGGCCAGCGCCAATGTCCAGTGCCGATGCTCGTGAACGGTTTACTGGTTTAAATGTCTTTTGGCATCTGGTTTTATTTTTTGGGGTGGGCATCTCTCTGAAGATGGTCCCTGTAGACGCGGTGGGCGGGGTGTCATGTGGGAGGCTGCGTCCAGTCTCTCCTGTAGCACAGCACACAAGTTACCCAGCTCCTGACTGCGAAAATACGGACGCCGCACAATCCACACCATCACACCATCTGCACTGCCATCCTCTTCATCGGACATAAAATCGTGAGAGACGCCCCTCCACATATCCTTTTCCAAGGCTGTCAGCACCTTTGTCCTCAGTGTGTAGAGCTGTAAACAGAAACGCACACAGTCAGAAACTGCAAATAAGTAGTTTGTTACGCGTTGCAGTAACAAAACAAATGCCTTCAAGTTAAAGGAACAGCTCACCCTAAAAACCCTAAAATTACATATTTTTCGTCTTACCTGTAGTGCTATTTATCATCTACATTGTTTTGTGTTAGTTGCCTGAGTTTTGGAGATATCTGCCGCAGAGATGTCTGCCTTCTCTCCAATACAATGTAACTGGATGGCACTTGGCTTGTGGTGCTCAAAATGGCAAAAACATACATTATAAAAACTCAACAGCAATGCCTCTTTCCAGAAATAATGGCCCGGATACTCAAGATAATCTACAGACCTAGTTATGAGCAGCTTCATGTAGGAACTATTTTCTTTTAACTAAACTACTCCCACAGCTGCTAGCTAGCTGCCATGTAGCAATTAGCTAGCAGCTAGTGGGTGTAGTTCGGTCTAAAGTAAATAGTTCCTACATGTAACGGCTCATAACAAGGTTTGTGGATGATCTTGAATAACCAGGTCATGACTTCTGGGAAAGAGACATTGCTGTTAAGTTTTTCAAATGTATTTTTTTGTTGCTAATAGGTATTTTGGATCTTACCCTCAATCTTCTGGCTCGACTCCGCTACAGCGTTCGCCTTCTCCTCGAGCCCAGGTTGGGTGTACCGGAATCTTCTCCTAACACTCTCAAACCAGGTCTTACAGGCAGCTGGAAAAAAAAATTAAATTAATATGTTACAAATACAAAATTGTCTTTCAGAACTGCGCCATGTCTTTGTCTCTCTACATTTCCATATAAGTATATAAAATATAGGCTACTGATATGTATAGACACACACACTAGAGCAGTGGTTCCCTAAACTGACACAAATTAGACCACTGATCCCGAGTTACTTACTCAGAAGGACATCGTGGTCCAAAGTGTAGAAGTCTGCACTCGCAGCCAGGGCTCCCATCAAATATGAGGTCACCGCCACATTGTGTGGATGGCTCAATCTGTGAACACAAATGAAATAGAGAACAGAACAGATTTATTTACTTTTATACAGCCCAATGTATAGCACACTTTTGTTATGAAGAACATAGAGAGAGAGAGTGGATTGAAATCGTACCCATGCTGTGCATCATACTTCTTGCAGTTTGCTTCTGTGTTGTGCAACAAGCGCACTCTTGCCTAGAGAGAGAGAGAGAGAGAGAGAGAGAGAGAGAATGCATTACCACAAGCAACATGGGGTGCTGTGAAGCCATGCCGTAGCCTATTTGAATGTACAACCATTACTTAATTTATTTTACTTAATCATCATTATTATATTATATTCTTATCGAAAGTTTGGTGTTGTGAGGACGTCGTCTTTTCCTTGGATTCTCCTTATCCCCACGGACAATGCAACTGGCTTCCAGCGCCTTTACTCTCTCCTCCAGAGAATCGCAACCGACGCAAGGCTTGTTGTTCTTGCTGGTTAGCTCTTCAGACTGAAGTGTAACTTTGCGTGAAAGTTCACTGAATTGCAATAGCAATCTCTTCTCCAGGGCAATGTCTCTGGCTGAGGGACTCACAATCACAGAGGCACTCACACACCAGCCATTGTCCTGAGGTGTTACCTATTAAGTCAATAGCGCCCCCCCCCCCCCCCCCCCCCCATCCAGGACCAGGATTGTCATTTGCATGTGAAAGCCTCCCACAGGCTAGGGGCTGGGGGGGTCAACTGCCGACCTATTTGTGGTAAAAATGTGGAGTTTTTCTGTGATGGCGCCAAAGTGCTACAAAGACCCACAAAGAAGAGATTTTTCCGATTTTACAAAGTCCCGGAAAGTAGGAATTTCATGCAGTGTTTGTTAGCTTGAAAGGGAGGCGATATTGATGTGAAGGCATTTCTGCATCTCTTTACAGAACAGGAGGCACAGTGGCACTCTGGTATGACAATTTGAGATGTCCCTCCTGGCAACACTGATTCTAGACTGACCGGGATGCAGAACTGAGTCTGAAGCAACAGCATCGTGACAAATTGCAGGTGCCAGGTGATCTAAACCACGCTATGTTATAGTAACAGACTGTATACCAGAGACCATTATGTTGTTGTAACAGACTGTATACCAGAGACCATTATGTTATTGTAACAGACTGTATACCAGAGACCATTATGTTATTGTAACAGACTGTATACCCGAGACCATTATGTTATTGTAACAGACTGTATACCAGAGACCATTATGTTATGGTAACAGACTGTATACCAGAGACTATTATGTTATTGTAACAGACTGTATACCAGATACCATTATGTTATGGTAACAGACTGTATACCAGAGACCATTATGATATTGTAACAGACTGTATACCAGATACCATTATGTTATTGTAACAGACTGTATACCAGAGACCATTGTGTTATTGTAACAGACTGTATACCAGATACCATTATGTTATGGTAACAGACTGTATACCAGAGACCATTATGTTATTGTAACAGACTGTATACCAGAGACTATTATGTTATTGTAACAGACTGTATACCAGATACCATTATGTTATGGTAACAGACTGTATACCAGAGACCATTATGTTATTGTAACAGACTGTATACCAGAGACCATTATGTTATTGTAACAGACTGTATACCAGAGACCATTATGTTATTGTAACAGACTGTATACCAGAGACCATTATGTTATTGTAACAGACTGTATACCAGAGACCATTATGTTATGGTAACAGACTGTATACCAGAGACCATTATGTTATTGTAACAGACTGTATACCAGAGACCATTATGTTATTGTAACAGACTGTATACCAGATACCATTATGTTGTTGTAACAGACTGTATACCAGAGGCCATTATGTTATTGTAACAAACTGTATACCAGAGACCATTATGTTTTTGTAACAGACTGTATACCAGAGACCATTATGTTATTGTAACAGACTCTATACCAGACACCATTATGTTATTGTAACAGACTCTATACCAGAGACCATTATGTTGTTGTAACAGACTGTATACCAGAGACCATTATGTTATTGTAACAGACTGTATACCAGAGACCATTATGTTATTGTAACAGACTGTATACCAGAGACCATTATGTTATTGTAACAGACTGTATACCAGAGACCATTATGTTATTGTAACAGACTGTATACCAGAGACCATTATGTTATGGTAACAGACTGTATACCAGAGACCATTATGTTATGGTAACAGACTGTATACCAGAGACCATTATGTTATTGTAACAAGACTGTATACCAGAGACCATTATGTTATGGTAACAGACTGTATACCAGAGAGCATTATGTTATTGTAACAGACTGTATACCAGAGACCATTATGTTGTTGTAACAGACTGTATACCAGAGACCATTATGTTATTGTAACAGACTGTATACCAGAGACCATTATGTTATTGTAACAGACTGTATACCAGAGACCATTATGTTATTGTAACAGACTGTATACCAGAGACCATTATGTTATTGTAACAGCCTCTATACCAGAGACCATTATGTTATTGTAACAGCCTCTATACCAGAGACCATTATGTTGTTGTAACAGACTGCATACCAGAGACCATTATGTTATTGTAACAGACTGTATACCAGAGACCATTATGTTATTGTAACAGACTGTATACCAGAGACCATTATGTTATTGTAACAGACTGTATACCAGAGACCATTATGTTATTGTAACAGACTGTATACCAGAGACCATTATGTTATGGTAACAGACTGTATACCAGAGACCATTATGTTATGGTAACAGACTGTATACCAGAGACCATTATGTTATTGTAACAAGACTGTATACCAGAGACCATTATGTTATGGTAACAGACTGTATACCAGAGACCATTATGTTATTGTAACAGACTGTATACCAGAGACCATTATGTTGTTGTAACAGACTGTATACCAGAGACCATTATGTTATTGTAACAGACTGTATACCAGAGACCATTATGTTGTTGTAACAGACTGTATACCAGAGACCATTATGTTATTGTAACAGACTGTATACCAGAGACCATTATGTTGTTTTAACAGACTGTATACCAGAGACCATTATGTTATGGTAACATACTGTATATCAGAGACCATTATGTTATTGTAACAGACTGTATACCAGAGACCATTATGTTATGGTAACATACTGTATATCAGAGACCATTATGTTATTGTAACAGGCTGTATACCAGAGACCATTATGTTATTGTAACAGACTGTATACCAGAGACCATTATGTTATTGTAACAGACTGTATACCAGAGACCATTATGTTATTGTAACAGACTGTATACCAGAGACCATTATGTTATGGTAACATACTGTATATCAGAGACCATTATGTTATTGTAACAGGCTGTATACCAGAGACCATTATGTTATTGTAACAGACTGTATACCAGAGACCATTATGTTATTGTAACAGACTGTATACCAGAGACCATTATGTTATTGTAACAGACTGTATACCAGATACCATTATGTTATTGTAACAGACTGTATACCAGAGACCATTATGTTATTTGTATCAGACTGTATACCAGAGACCATTATGTTATTGTAACATACTGTATACCAGAGACCATTATGTTATTGTAACAGACTGTATACCAGAGACCATTATGTTATTGTAACAGACTGTATACCAGAGACCATTATGTTATTTGTATCAGACTGTATACCAGAGACCATTATGTTATTGTAACATACTGTATACCAGAGACCATTATGTTATTGTAACAGACTGTATACCAGATACCATTATGTTATGGTAACAGACTGTATACCAGAGACCATTATGTTATTGTAACAGACTGTATACCAGAGACCATTATGTTATTGTAACAGACTGTATACCAAAGACCATTATGTTATGGTAACAGACTGTATACCAGAGACCATTATGTTATTGTAACAGGCTGTATACCAGAGACCATTATGTTATTGTAACAGACTGTATACCAGAGACCATTATGTTATTGTAACAGACTGTATACCAGAGACCATTATGTTATTGTAACAGACTGTATACCAGAGACCATTATGTTATTGTAACAGACTGTATACCAGAGACCATTATGTTATTTGTATCAGACTGTATACCAGAGACCATTATGTTATTGTAACATACTGTATACCAGAGACCATTATGTTATTGTAACAGACTGTATACCAGAGACCATTATGTTATTGTAACAGACTGTATACCAGAGACCATTATGTTATTTGTATCAGACTGTATACCAGAGACCATTATGTTATTGTAACATACTGTATACCAGAGACCATTATGTTATTGTAACAGACTGTATACCAGATACCATTATGTTATGGTAACAGACTGTATACCAGAGACCATTATGTTATTGTAACAGACTGTATACCAGAGACCATTATGTTATTGTAACAGACTGTATACCAAAGACCATTATGTTATGGTAACAGACTGTATACCAGAGACCATTATTGCAAATTAATCACATCATTTTTTATCTGTTCTAAATCTACCTTAAACCGAGGTACCTTAAACATGGGATCTTTGTGTAAAGATGCACTGTTGTATTAATATGGGTAGTAGCTATTATCATTAGTATGGGTAAGTATTTGGCCATTGGTATATTGTTATTATTGCTACTAGTTACTGGGAATACACATCTCTAAGGCTGCACTGTGTAAGTTAACTGTGCTATCCAGGAGCAGCTGCGTGCCAGCTCTCTCTCCCCCTCTCGCTTTCTCTCTAGGTCTCTCTTTCCCGCTCTCCGTTGGTCTCTCTCTGACTCTGGTCTGATCGCCCTCCCGTCTTTCTCACTGTCTGTCTGTCTGTCTCGCTTTCTCTGCCTCTCTCTCTAGTCTCCCCCCCCCCCCCCGCTCTCCGTCTGTGTGTGTGTGTGTGCGTGTGCGTGTGCGTGTGCGCGTGCGCGTGTGTGTCTCTGCAACGGTCTGATCGCGCTGAGGCACTCTGTCTTTCTCTCCCTCACCCAAAATAAGGTAAAGGTAAAGTAAAGTTCCAACGATTGTCAAACACCTGAGTGTGCGAAATTTGTTCTTTGCATTTGACCCATCCCCTGGGGGAGCGGTGAGCAGCAGCAGTGCCGCGCTCGGGAATCATATGGTGATCTAACCCCCCAATTCCAACCCTTTGATGCTGAGTGCCAAGCAGGGAGGCAAATGGGTCCCATTTTTATAGTCTTCTGTATAACTCGGCCGGGGATCGAACTCACAACCTCTCAGTCTCAGGGCGGACACTCAAACCACAAGGCCACTGAGCTCGTGACAAAATGTGGGACACTTTCTAAATTTTAAGCTGAACTTGCCATTATACCCATTTTCTTCCTCCTTTTCTGCTCACGGAGATTTCTTTCTGCTTGCTATCAACGTTACTGCTTCCTGATTTCCCAAAGTACGGGTCGGACCAAGGCTCAAACATCACAGAAAGTGCATGCGTTAATCGCGCGTTTAAAAAAATAGTGGTGTTAAACGGAATTTGCGTTAACGCGTTATTATCACGTTAACTTTGACAGCCCTAGTTTGATCTATTCATTGTGTATTTTTTTACATCTGTCACAAATAAATAAATAAATTCATAAATGCCATAACATGCTGCGCCCATGGTGCATCATCTCCACAGTCTCCACCCTAGAAACCGAGTGTTAGCAGCGCACGAGTTTGCTGATTTTAAGAAAGTGAATTATATGAGATGTCTGTTGGACAGCAGCACTTTTACTGTATTTCAATTCACATAAATGAAACGTTAATATTTCTTCAGTAGGTTTTAGTCTTCAGAGAACTGCTAAGATCCTACAATCACTGCTTCAGCTACATTATTCTTATTAGTAGGATTGTTTTTGTGGGTGTTCCCCGTCTTACCTTCTGTCTCTGTTTGATGATGTCAGAGCTGATTGGCAGAGAACAAGCGACATCTGGCAGAGGAGGAGAGGAACGCTGTCAAGATGAATTCTTCAGAAGAGGTGAGACAAAAATATCACTGTTGTATCACTGATGTTGCAATACACACGCACGCGCACGCGCACACACACACACACACACACACACACACACACACACACACACACACAAAAGCAAAATCCTGATTCTTTCTTTATATCTTTTTATGGAAACAGAAAGACACCAGTGGACCCAGACGTCACCGCTGTCATCAGTGTGACAAAACATTCACAAGACTTCAGCTGTTAAAGCAACATCAGAGAGTTCACTCAGGAGAGAAGCCTTACTCCTGTCAGGAGTGTGGGAGCTGTTTCAGTCAGTTAGGTACCCTAAGAAGACATAAACACATCCACACTGGAGTCAAACCCTACAGCTGTGACCAATGTGGGAGCAGGTTCAGTCAGTTAGGTAGCCTAACAACACATAAACGCATCCACACTGGAGTTAAACCCTACAGCTGTGACCAATGTGGGAGCTGTTTCAGTCAGTTAGGTAGCCTAACAACACATAAACGCATCCACACTGGAGTTAAACCCTACAGCTGTGACCAATGTGGGAGCAGGTTCAGTAAGTTAGGTAGCCTAACAAAACATAAGCGCATTCACACTGGAGTTAAACCCTACAGCTGTGACCAATGTGGGAGCAGTTTCACTCGGTTAAGTAACCTAACATCATATATACGCATCCACACTGGAGTTAAACCCTACAGCTGTGACCAATGTGGGAGCAGGTTCAGTCAGTTAGGTAGCCTAACAAAACATAAACGCATCCACACTGGAGTTAAACCCTACAGCTGTGACCAATGTGGGAGCAGGTTCAGTCAGTTAGCTCACCTGACATCACATAAACACATCCACACTGGAGTTAAACCCTACAGCTGTGACCAATGTGGGAGCAGGTTCAGTCAGTTAGCTCACCTAACATCACATAAACGCATCCACACTGGAGCTAAACCCTACTACTGTGTCCGCTGTAAGAAAGTGTTCAGACACTCAAATACTGTGAAGAAACACCGCTGCATCTAATCAAAGCAAAGTCGTCCTTCAAGGTAAAGCCGCGGTCAGCCAAGATCTGAAACAAAGGAAGAAGAAATAAACAACAATTAGACAAATTAAAGAACAAGACAAAAAGGCCAACAATATCTTTGTGCTGTGGTGATGGATATTGTTGGTCAGCTGTAGACCGGCCACCTTGTTCTGATATTGATGTTATTTATGTTGCTGAGTTGCTGAATGAATTGTGTTGGCCTCTAATTGCCTGTTGAGGCTCAAATAAACTATTTTTGAATTGAATTTAGTTTATTGTAATTATCTATCTTGTCATATTGCTGAATGCTATACAATATTGAAGTAAACAGTGTTTGGATTATGAAGTAAATGGTAAATGGACTGCATTTATATAGCGCTTTTATCTTAAGCGCTTTACAATGTGCCTACATTCACACACCGAAGGTGGCAAGCTGCCACGCAGGGTGCTGGCACAGCCATCGGGAGCAATTTGGGGTCCAGTGTCTTGCCCAAGGACACTTCGACATGCAGACTGGAGGAACCGGTGATCGAACCACCGACCTTCTGATTAGTGGACGACCCGCTCTATCTCCTGAGCCACAGCCGCCCCACAGTACACATTCCAGGTCACCTAATTTGCAACCTGGAGGGGCTGCAAACTAGGCGACTTGGAATGCACAATACATTACCTGATCCCCTGGATGGTGGTATGATGGTGAGATGAAGCCTGACTCTCTGACAATCTTCACATCAGAGGCCCTTCTACCCCAGCCTTTTGAAAGGAAGGTGATACTGCCGGCTGGATGACATGATGCAATTAAGTATTTCACAGTTGTCCAGTTTTTGTAGTTGGAGTATGATTTTGCCCTGTGAACAAATTAATGCAAACACCCATGTTGTCTCAGTAAACAGTTTTGTATATATATTAGAACAGCAATTTTTGTACATTATCTGGTTTTATTATGCACGTACCTTGCGTTCAGCTTTTTGGAATGTTCAATACGAATTTCAAAGCAGTCAATTATACAAGTGAGGCGAGGGAACTTTGCTTTCATGTCTGGTGGTATTGTGCTTGACATGGATTTCCGCTCTCGCCAGTGAATCAGATGAGTCATTTTGCTGGACATCAGGTTGATCCATCTTCGGAACATGGCTTGTATAGTGCTTTTAGCAAGGTCCAAGATGCGGCACAGCAAGGCAAAGGATGGATTCTGTCGTAACTTCAGCAGTGTTATGAATAGCTGGTCTTCAGTGGATAGCTTACATTTTTTATCAGGCCTTACAAACTGAACCAGTTAAGAATGCAATCCTACAAACACATTCCATGTGAGCGCAGTCATGGCTTTGCATTGCAGATCGTCCCCTTGCACAGACTTGGCAGACACCCGCTCCTTGGCATCCCTCTCTCTTCTCAAATTGTCCATTTGGGCAAACATCTGGGCCCTTTCACCTTCTGCTAGAGGCCTTAACAAACCTTTACTTGTACTTGGCTCTGATGGGGGGGGGGGGGGGTCGTTATTTGTGCTAGATTCTTCCACAACTTCACTGGATGTCTTGGAGAGCCTGCTTCTTTTCGTAGAGGTAAAGTGAGGGGCTAACTCTCGCTTCCTTGCATTTTTAAAATGATTCCGTTTTCTGTGGAGTGTAGAAGCAGATGCAGGTTGATGGGGACAGATTGATGGGACATCATCTGGGTGTGTAGGATCATTGACCTGGAACCCTAAAAATATGAAGGGGGGAAATAGTTAAAACCACACAGGTCACAAGCAACTTGGTTACTCAACTAACAGTAACATACCTAGCTTAGCTCCTAAATAATGTTAGGCTAAGCTACTAGGTAAGTAACGCAATAAATAACAACAAAACACAAACAAATCGTCACTAACAACTATTAAAGTTTAGTACTAAGCCTTCACTAACTAACGTTAGTTAGTATCAAACAAAGAGAGGATCTGGATCTGGATATGTAATGTATACAAGAACATTAGGGTATATATAAACAAGACCAAAAAGGTAGATAACGTTAGTTAGTTTGAGTGACATTAACCTACCAGTTATGAAGTGTTTACCACACACATACACATGTGAAGACGCTGGTTCCCAAAGCTTCCCTTTCTTGTCTTGTCTTCTGATTGCCTGAAGCCATAACGTTCTCCTTTGTGGATCTCTTTCTTTTCCAGGAAGAATGGGCAAACGGAGATCTGGATTTGAGTGTTTGTTTGAAATGCAACCCGCAACACAACAGCTTTTAGGCATTTTCCTCCGTCTAGCTAATTGCTAGTAGCAGAAGGGAACTCTGTTTCTCTTCCAGCAAAGAGGATTTGCTGGCAATCCAATTATTACTCAGATTGCTGGCAGATTATTACGGAGCATACGGCACTGCACCTGTGACACGTTGAAAGGAATACATAGTAATACACTAATGGACTGTTAGACGTTTTAAAAACAGTAAATACATGATATGTAATAAGATTCAAATACTGTGATAAAGTTTTAAAAGATCATATATCGTCATAAAAAAACTATAAGATGTCAAAATGGTTAAAAACAGTAAGAATTCATATCCTGTTATCAGGGGTAAAAATCCTAAAAGGCGTTCAATTAATTTGTTTATTTCATCATTTATTTTGTTAAAAGTTAAGCTAAATAGAGTATTATTCAGTGATCTGCAATGTACCCTTAATCAACTAGCTTGAGATCGATTGCTTTTGTCTCCGCCCACATATCTAGGAGAAGGGGTCTATTTCCTCATTCAGTAAAACGCTGTCACAGAGGAAACACATTCTCATCACTCTCGTGATTATTCTCTCCTTTACAGGTATGTTGTCGCTCTTTCATACTGCTAAGCGGTTGTACTCTCAGAACATGTTTTGAGTGTAAAGAGATGGTGCACGTGACGTTTTGACTGAGTTAAAATAACGTTTGCCAAGTATGGTAAAGTGCTTGTGTTATAGACAGTTTTAACTTGACAACAATAACAACCATCACAACCCACCTGGATATCCGGTTTACTCCCTGTATACATAGCTGAGCGCAGGCTGATATTGGGCTCATATTAAATGTTAACGTTAGGCCGTGTCTCCGACAGACACATTAACAAGGTAGCCAAACACATTCGCTTGGCTATCCTGCATTACATCTCTGTTACAGTCTGTGGTCAGACCGTCAGACTCAGTGGGTCAGACAGACAGACAGACAGACATACAGCAGTTACGCTTGCTAGCCTGCATGAAAGACGCCAGTGTGTTTATGTTTTTAATATAGTCATATCTATGGTTTATAACGCTGCCACTAATCACAGGCAAAGAGGGCCAGGGGTGGGTTATGCCTTCGCCATCATCCGAAAAAAATATCGCTTCCTGTAAGCTAGCTAGCTAGCTAATGTTAGCTGCTGGTTGGTTGCTAACTAGCGAATGTTAGCCGTTAGCTAACGTTATCGTGTTAACTAGACAAACACAGACATGCAGTAAAGTCCATGTACCTTTATGTATTGCAAAGGGATCTGACGGATAGTGCAGTAACAGTCAGCAGCTATGATAGCACGAGGAAGTCGTGGGGAGGAAGTCCATATATGGTCCATCCGGTCATGGGGCACAGGACATTACATCATCACAGGATAACGCGATTGGCTGGCTCAGATCTGTTCAAATCTGAGCCAGCCAATCACGTTGTCCTGCGCTGTTTGCGACCGTGTATAAAAGGCGACCCCAGACGGGGGGGAACCAGAGGAGAGGAGAAGAGGCGAGGGGAGGAGAGGAGAAGAGGCGAGGGGAGGAGAGGAGAGGGGAGGAGAGGAGAGGAGAGGAGAGGGGAGATGGGAGGAGAGGAGAGGGGGAGAGAAGAGGAGGGGAGGGGAGAGAGGGGGAGAGGGGAGGAGAGGAGAGGGGAGGGGAGAGGCGAGGGGAGGAGAGGCGAGGGGGAGGGGGAGAGGGGAGGAGAGGAGAGGGGGGAGGATGGGAGGGGAGAGAGGGGGAGAGGGGAGGAGAGGAGGAGAGGAGAGGGGGGGAGAGGAGAGGAGAGGGGAGAGGATGGGAGGGGAAGGGAGAGGAGAGGGGGGGAGTCTGTTAACACATTGACTGCCAGACGTTTTTTTTTGCTGTAGGTAGCTTCTGCCAAGCCGTTTTTTGAGGATTATGGCTCATTTTATAAGAGCCGAGGATTCGTTTCAGCTTGGAGTTTGTGAACATACAATATCTCAAAAGTACTAATAGAATGTGTACTTTCTCTGTCTAAAAGAGTTAGTTTGTAGAGTTAGTAGTTATGTAAGCATTAGCAGTTGAATACAGCATGGTTTTAGCGTGAGAAAGAATATTCAGAGATAAACGGCTTTTTGTGAAATTGGATGGAACAGTCACTTTAACCATTCATTTTTGGCTCTCTCTCTCTCTCTCTCCCTCCCCCTTCTCGCTCTCTCTCTCTCTCTCCCTCCCTCTCGCTCTCCCTCCCTCTCTCTCTCTCTCTCTCTCTCTCTCTCTCTCCCTCCCTCTCGAGTTGCTTCAACTCCTCCCTCCGTGGGCGGACAAGCTTGTCACCAGTCAGTGCTTTGCTGCTCTCCTGTGCCTGCATGTCTGCACGGCCGCTGTTTGAGGAAGTCGGGATGGACTCGCTCGTTTGGAGTTTTGGTTGAGAGAAGCTTTTGCGATTCTGGTCATATTTATGCTGCGTGTTTCAAAGTGTGTTCCTCCACCTGTAATCTATCACCCGATCATAGTAGATCGGCTGAATCTATTATGTAAATTTGCAATCCCGCATCGCCAGCAATCAGCGCGAAAAGGAGAATGGCTGGGCTGAGAATGGCGTGACAAGTTAAAAAAATGCTTTCCTTTCTCTAGCCAGGAGAGCACTGTTGCCACTTAGTGGGTCGGTGGAATGGGTTGTAAACGTTCGGTGGCTCCAATAATTATATAAGAGATGTAAAAGGCTTAGATGCACAACCCACCGTCAAAAAAAAAAATCGATGCCAAAAACGTGTAAACACGTTGTTGGCAGGGAACAGCTGGATTCTGAAAACGTGTTCATACGTTGTTGGCAGTGAATGTGTTAACAAACTTTTTTCAGTCAGCTCCGAAAGCTGCAGCGTTGATATGAGTAAAGCGCGTAGGGGGGAGGGGCGGGCATAGTGGCTGGACCCTTCCAGGGGCACTGCCATCTCTCTGGGCGGCCCTGGTAGTGGAAGCGATCATCTTGCTCTATAATGACCAGAATGGGTGTTGTTCAAACTGAACATTTATTTCTTCAACATGCTGCTGCAGAAAGGGAGATAAACAGCGGACACTATTTTCGTAGTTAAGCTATGAAGTAGCCTACCTCTCCCGCAGCATCGTGACATTGAATGAAAGTATAGGCTATAATTAGGCTCGTTTGAGATGACTTCTGGAGCAGCCGAGTGCAGGAGGCATGCCGCCGAGCATTTCATGGTGTGCACGTACCGTCAGCCAATCAGAGGCAGAGAGGGGCGGGTCATGCCTTCGCCATCATGGAAAAAAAAGATTGCGTCCCGGAGCTAGCCTGAGAGGCTAATAAAAGCTACATGTTACAGAGTAAGCTGACTATCAGTACGTTATTGCACGCATAGGCAGGGTTCGAATTGGACCATGGGTCCTGGGGGAGCCAAAATTTTTGAGGGGTTGGACGGGGGGGGGACTTGTCCCCCCCCCCCCCCCCCCCCCCCCGAAATTTTCACTTTGGAGCAAATTAATTGACGCAATTTGGCAACATAACGGGTCTCAATATAAATAAACAAATGTATAATTTGCTCCTCTTTTAGAACGGTGCTTGCTGGGTTAAAGACCATGTGAAAAACATTCTACTAGCCGTATTGGATGATCAAACTCATTTATTAATCAGAGTAAAGAAAAGCAGCAAGGGGACACACAGGCAACGTTTTTTCTGCTCAAAACACCCCTTCAAGAATCCTGTATAACCTACTCCACTCCATCGCTTCTTTGTCCAGTTGAAAGGTGGGTCTGTGCACAGCACTGTGTCTGTGGTGGGGGCGGGGTCCGCGGCGCCGTCTGGTGCTGCAGCAGGAGCGGCTACTGAAGCTTCGCTCTCTTCATCCAAGCTGTCATTATTATTGTCAACCGACGGCTCAGCACCTGAACTCTCCTCCGAGCTGTCATTGTGAACGTCCCATAGAGCCTCGCTCTCTTCTCCTGAGTCCGAGCTGATGTTTACATCAACCACCAGCGGCTCTCGTACCGGCTGCCTGTTCGGCAAACTCGCTGTAGACGTCCCTGGTGCGTTGCTGTGTGCTGCGGTTGAAACAGCTGATCTCTCCCCCTCTGAGCTGACGCGAAGCACGGGTGCAGAATGTTCAACATTAGTTGTCGTTTTAGGTTTCTTGGCAAACCCAAATTGTGCGAGGCTTGGTTGATTTCGTTTAGACATTTTCGCCAATCGCCCAGGATGCCATCACGGTTTGTTTTTATTTTTTAAAGTTTCAAATACAGCCGGCAAGTAAAGACAAGTCAAACGTGCAAACTAGGTGAGGGATTTGACTGCAGCGCCGCCACGCATGGATGTGTGAACGTTAATAAGCGATTCAGAGCAAAATAAAGACACAACTTTGACGTATTTGTAGTATTATTTATTTCAGTACAGAAAATCGAACTCTATAACCTGTCTGAAAAAGAAACAGCCAATATTTTAGAGCTCCCCCTACATTTCACAAAGCAGTCTTTCAGGGGAGCCAATGTCCTTCTTAGGGGAGCTCAGCTCCCCTTAGCTCCCCCCCAATTCGAACACTGCGCATAGGCCTATCTTTACATTTAAACGTTTACATAGCAAAAATAAAAAATAGAAATAGAAGTAGGCTATGTCAGTGTTTTCCCCTGAATAGCTGAGAAAGTGGACACTGTCAATAGTTCGCACTGTGAAGCTGATACAATTCAGGTGGCGGTAATGCAACATTTAAGGATGCCAACCGCCATAAAACACAGAAGAAGAAGCTGAGAAAGTGCTGTGGGGTTGCAGCTGGTGAAAACCGTCTATAGGAGTTTCAGGCCCAGCTGGTTTACAGAGTTCAACCATTGAGATATAATATGAATGGAGAGAGCGTTCCTATCTCTTCCCTGTATGTTTTATTGAAGCCAAAATCCGGCCAGATCACTGAACCAGAGTCTGCGCATAGCGCCTTTGATTGAGAACCTGTGAGAGCTCCACGCCCCTCTGAACTTTCTTATGTAGAGCTGCTGTTTCTAGAATGCGCACAGTGCATTGTGTATTTATACACAGTCTAGCTCTGTAAATATAACACTTTAAGTTGTAATATTTTTTGTCTCGCCAAAAGTAACCAGGAAGAGTGAGATCAGTTTATCAAAATGACGCCTGTACGAAAATCTGATTTTGGTTGTCGGAGATTTCAGACCTCCGGGCTGCTGCTGACTGCTCAGTGCTCTCAGCCCGGGCCGCTGGGGAGATTGCTGTGTTGACTAAGCTAAGAGGAGCCAGAGCTGCTTATTGCCCAGCCTCTCACTGGGGGAAATTATCGGATGAACAGCTCTGTGTTGATTAGCCTAATGTTTCCGTGGCATTTTGATTAACTTTATGATTACATTTCTTTCGGCGCAAATGTTGGTTTAACAAATTTAACCGTGAGGCTACGTTGTTGTACCCCCCCGGTAGTGTGGGCAGCCCAACCTAACGTTAGCCCAGTGAGTGCGTGAGACAGGCTGCCTGGTCTATTGCCTGGTATATCGTTACTAAGAGAGGAGCTTGTGAAGAATGAACATCCCCACAGTCAAAGCATTTCCCCCAGATATGCATATAAAAAAGTTTGTTGCTTTAATAGCCTACAAAAAATAAAACGTCTGTTTGTATGTCATGCTAACCCATTAGCGATGAGCTAATGGTGCTTGTGTACTACTAGGCCTCATCTCATCTTATACCCGGGACGGGAGTTAACGTTATAAAACACATTTCCTGTCAGTTGGACAACCTGGTCAGTTCTGAAAACGTGTCTATTATTGTGTTATTCCAGCTATCGTTATCGGTTGTTAAGTTATAGTAATATGAAAAATAGCCGACTAGCGCAAGCAGCTAACACTGCATGTTAAAACCATTGTGTAGCCTACCTATAACGTAGCTGGAGTAACTCATAAAACACATATTTTCTGAACTTACTTCAGTCCCCAACCAACGTTAATTCCTCGCGCACAAAACATTTTTTTCATTCCTCAAAACAATGTTCTTTTTATTGGGGTCCATTGATGTCTGGTAGCCAGCACAGCCAACCATGAGCCACCCGACTTCCAGGGAGCGTTAGATAACATGATGCCGTGTGTGTTGTCTATGACGATAGATCTATAATGTGCAGAGCCTGTCCAGCCAATGACGGCTTGAGACTGGCTGCCACAGCTGTCAATAATCCATTTTTATCCCTTTTTATATGTCAAATAACTAATTGAAAACAAACTGATCAGAAAAATGACCACTTGCACAGGCATTAGCATTATAATGACTATCTAAAATGATACAAACCACCTTTGGAAAAAAATTATCTGACGTATACTGTGATTATTTCGCTTGTGATTTTCCCATCCACTAACATGGGGAGGCGGGCCTTGTGACCTATTACTGGATTCAGCCGTCAGGGCGACGATCTAACATGCAGTGGCTTCACTAAACGGGAGCTGAAATGGCGTCCATCTTTATATAGGTCGATGAGTTCAACCTGTGTTCAGCCCAGTGTTGCCGCCCTGTGGTGGATTCACGCATGCACAGGAGTAAATAGGCTATTTTGCACAGTTGATGGCATTTGTTTATTTGGTGAATTTGATGCAGCTGTGTAAATGCATTTTCCACAGTAGTTTGTTTATTGTTATTTTGTGACTTTTGTACATTTTCTGAGAGTTTATTTACCACATTTATGCACATCTTATGTACCAGTAACAGTGGGGAAAAATAGGAATTATGTCTCTGATAAATACAAGCTGTAACTTGAACATGATACTGCTATTGCAACTAATTTGTTGAATGTATATTTGTGAAATGTGTATAATATTTATGATGTTTGATTCAGTAAAACGCTGTCACAGAGGAAACACACTCTCATCACTCACGTTTCAGTTTAACTCATTAAGTGCCATAGACGACCTAACTCGTCTTACATAATCCAGCGCTTGAGTGCCAAGGACGAGCTAACTCGTCTTACATAAACATTTTTTTTTTTTGACGGTGGGACATCAATCAACCCCTTTTACATCTTCGAGATAACTATTGGAGCAAGGGCATGTGTGTAATCTATTTTACCGACCACTAAGTGGCGACAGAGACAGAGAGAAGCCACAGCCACGGACCCGTGGACCAAAAGCAGCCTCCTCCCGCGGAAATGGCTTGGCGATTTTACAGTCAGAAGCCCGGAGACACACACACAGAACGGACAGAGATCCCCTCCCCCCAGAGCGCGGAGCAACGCGCGAACACACACACACACACACACACACACACACACACACACACACACACACACACCGCGGGAGCAAGCCATTCAAGGAAATGGCGAGGCGATTTGACAGTAATCCATTTCAGACTCGTCTTGCCCGAGAGCGGCCGCACGCAGACAGGCAGGCAGGCAGCAGCAGCAACGCGCTTCTGACACGCCCGCTGTTAGAGCCAGGAGGAAGGAGGAGAAGACACACGGAGGGAGGAGTTTGAATGAGAGGGGTGTTTCCTGTTGTTATGGAGGAAATTACTGTTCAAAACTATTGTTTAGAATGTCTGACGGTCTTACTGATGCCAAAAATGAATGGTTAAAGTGACTGTTTCACAAAAAGCCATTTATCTCTGAATAAATTTCCAGACGCTGAAACCATGCTGTACTCAACGGCTAATATCTACATAACTACTAACTCTGCAAACTAACTCTTTTAGACAGAGAAAGCACACATTCTATTAGTTATTTTTAGATGATTGGTGTTCATGAATTCTTAACAGAAAAGAATCCTCGGCTGTTCTAAAATGAGCCAGAATCGTCAAAAACACCCCTGGCACAACTTACCTACAGGAATGAAAACATGGCTGGCACTCAATGTGTTAAGTTCAGTTTATTTAAAAAAAGGACAGTACACATTAATCAACATTACTGTAAATGCGCCAGTTTTAGCCAACTGGCTAATTCGCAACTGTAGTCCTTTTGGCAAGATGTTATAAAACCATACACCTCAAACAGAAGCATTAAAAGTAAAACACAATATTTACAACACAATCCAAAATAATAGTAAAAACAATAATACAATACACAATTAACTGATTACAAGTGGTCACATGTTTGATTTGTTAATAGCCAGGTCTTGAGTTTTTTTGTAAAGGTGTGGTAGGTAGCACAGTATCTTATATCAGTTGGTATGATGTTCCAAAACTGAGTGGCTCTGACTGAAAAACAGGATTTATGTTTAAAAACGTGATTATTCTCCCCTTTACAGGGGTACAACACGCCCACTTCACTATCAGACATTCTATTTGCGAGGGGTATTTTACAGACCCCATCGCTGTATGTGGGTTTCTCTTATGGTTTACTTTTACATTTCATTTCATTTTATTTTGTCCAATATTCAGATATTCCAGAATTGCATGTTGTGTTAAAATACATATTATTATTTCTATCTAACACTTTTTAGCCTGATTTAATTGTAAAACCGAGTGTAAAAAGTTATGCAAAGCCTTCTGGGAAATTTAACCTGTGGAAGAGGAAAGTGGACGGAGTTCCCAGCATGCCCTGGGGAACTGTGTTTTTGTGTCAATTGTTTGTTTGTCAATGTGTTTTGGAGGTTAAAATGATTTCTTGTTCTATATGCATGATGTTAGTTATCTGATAAGTTATGTGTCGACTAATTAAATAGTGCTGTTCTGCATGCTAATACAAAGTTGAAATATTGGCACCATGGGTGATTCTGCTGTGCAGTTAAGTGACCTGTCTGATGGGACACAGGATCTGCTATTAAAACGGAGATCTTTTCTCTCTATACTTATCTTGCTAGTACGCAAGTAATGAGTTTGATTAGTAACTGTAATGTGATTACTGAACTTAGCTACAGTAGTGCCTTATACTACTCGTTACCGACAAAAGTAATGTGATTACAGTAACCCCAACACTGCTGTTAATGCTGTTATGTTAAGCAGCTGGTTTGTGTTGTTTTGACATAGTTAATGTTGTAACCTTTATAAATGATGTTTACTGGTAATATTGACATAGCTAATGTTGTAACCTTTATAAATGTTGTTTACTGTTAATACTGTTATGTTAAGCAGCTGGTTTGTACTGGTTAATACTGTTGTGTTAACTCATTGAGTGCCAGCCACTTTTGGAAAACGAATGCTCCCAGTGCCAGAGTTTCAGAGCGTTTTCAGTGATTTCTCGAGACCCATAATATTGTGATATTACTATGTAAACACCGAACACGCCCAAAGAACCATGAGAATCTATTGTATCATCAGCAAAAAAAAGTTTATTGATATCATTTTCCGTTCTTTAGTTATCAGCCGGAGAAGATAGGTGGATTTCAGCAAAAACACATGTTTCAATTTAGAAGCTGAGATAATGAGCCTTACGTGAAATGAAGCATTTCAAGCACATCACTGACTCTGAAGCTAATATTTTCTGATGTAATGACACCTCAAAAATAATTTCCTTCAATAAAACAGTGAAAACAAAGGAATTTTGTTTGGCCAAATAATATTTTTTAGCTGCAACCAGCAGCGCTGGCCCCTGCGTGCGCAGACCCTACACCTTCTTGCTGGTCTTGATTTACTGCTGGTGGGCATCAGATATTCTAGCTTGTTTGCCTGTCTCTGTCCATCGAGCCTGCTGTCTGGGTCTGTGTTTACTGTCAATGGTTGTATGCTGCCCTGCGTGCCCCCCCCCCCCCCCCTCCTCCGTGGGAGTGTCTCTGGTGACTCTGCTGCGTTTGCTCTGCACTGAAAAGTGCGCTGCACCCCGCTTTTTCACAGCGTGTCGCCGGCTCCCAGCTGAGAATAATGTAACTTTTCAGAAAGACGCTGGTGTCGGCAACTAAATCATATGGATGGGCTATCGCAGCGGACACGGAGGGGCTCAATTTTGGCAGCAGATTGGCTGCTGCAGGCACAGCTAACATTATGCTTCATGCATATCGATGCATACGGATGCGATTTCCGTTTCCCCATGACTACTTCTCTGTTTTTTCCTCGCCTTTCTGTAATCTGGAGAGCACTGTCGCCACCTAATGGGTCTGTAAAATAGCTTTTACACATTCAACATCCACCATACTTTCACAGGAGATGGATCAGGCTTTAATCCACGTCCCACCGTCAAAAAAACGCAATTGACGACTTTAGTCGTCATTGGCACTGAACGTTACTATTTGAATTGACGACTATAGTCGTCATTGGCACTCAATGAGTTAAGCAGCTGGTTTGTGTTGATGTTGACATTGTCATCTTCTACGCATCACTTTCTAACGTTACGCACTATTACTCAGCAAACATTTCCTCGATCTGTGTCGCTGTTATCGTATCCAATCGACGTCGGTTCAAGGCGTGACTTTAATATTATCATTTGCTGGGATGAAAACATCTTAATGAGATGGTGATTTCTAGCAAATCATATTTTAGACTGTGTATCTGAATAAAAACTCACAGGAAGCATTTCTGCCTTTATTTTGACCATTTGCCGACATGAAAATATAAATCTTTGGGGAAAATATTGATACTTTGTTAGCTTGAAAGGGAGGTGATATTGATGTGAAGGCATTTCTGCATCTCTTTACAGAACAGGAGGCACAGTGGCACTCTGGTATGACAATTTGAGATGTCCCTCCTGGCAACACTGATTCTAGACTGACCGGGATGCAGAACTGAGTCTGAAGCAACAGCATCGTGACAAACTGCAGGTGCCAGGTGATCTAAACCATGCTATGTTATTGTAACAGACTGCATACCAGAGACCATTATGTCATTGTAACAGGCTGTATACCAGAGACCATTATGTTATTGTAACATACTGTATACCAGAGACCATTATGTTATTGTAACAGACTGTATACCAGAGACCATTATGTTATTGTAACATACTGTATACCAGAGACCATTATGTTATTGTAACAGACTGTATACCAGAGACCATTATGTTATTGTAACAGACTGTATACCAGAGACCATTATGTTATTGTAACAGACTGTATACCAGAGACCATTATGTTATTGTAACATACTGTATACCAGAGACCATTATGTTATTGTAACAGACTGTATACCAGAGACCATTATGTTATTGTAACAGACTGTATACCAGAGACCATTATGTTATTGTAACAGACTGTATACCAGAGACCATTATGTTATTGTAACAGACTGTATACCAGAGACCATTATGTTATTGTAACATACTGTATACCAGAGACCATTATGTTATTGTAACAGACTGTATACCAGAGACCATTATGTTATTGTAACAGACTGTATACCAGAGACCATTATGTTATTGTAACAGACTGTATACCAGAGACCATTATGTTATTGTAACAGACTGTATACCAGAGACCATTATGTTATTGTAACAGACTGTATACCAGAGACCATTATGTTATTGTAACAGACTGTATACCAGAGACCATTATGTTATTGTAACATACTGTATACCAGAGACCATTATGTTATTGTAACAGGCTGTATACCAGAGACCATTATGTTATTGTAACATACTGTATACCAGAGACCATTATGTTATTGTAACAGGCTGTATACCAGAGACCATTATGTTATTGTAACAGACTGTATACCAGAGACCATTATGTTATTGTAACAGACTGTATACCAGAGACCATTATGTTATTGTAACATACTGTATACCAGAGACCATTATGTTATTGTAACAGGCTGTATACCAGAGACCATTATGTTATTGTAACATACTGTATACCAGAGACCATTATGTTATGGTAACAGACTGTATACCAGAGACCATTATGTTATTGTAACAGACTGTATACCAGAGACCATTATGTTATTGTAACAGACTGTATACCAGAGACCATTATGTTATTGTAACAGACTGTATACCAGAGACCATTATGTTATTGTAACAGACTGTATACCAGAGACCATTATGTTATTGTAACAGACTGTATACCAGAGACCATTATGTTATTGTAACAGATTGTATACCAGAGACCATTATGTTGTTGTAACAGACTGTATACCAGAGACCATTATGTTATTGTAACAGACTGTAAGCGTTCCAGCTGCACAACGCTGTAATGTAGGCTATTGGGTGACGTCAGACAACTGATTCTCCGTGAAGTCAGGGTAGATTTCTTCCCCCGAATTTACACGTCGGGAGGACTTTGAGTGGTGTTCCAGTGTACTTTCTCTAGTAGGAGAACAGAAAATCCCAGCGTCCGAGTTGTCTGGAATGCAGCATTAGTCCTGTCTGTGTGTCTTTGTCTTTCATACTGAACAGTTCAGATGCAGCCAGGGATGCTCTGTATATGTTAGGCAGGCATAAACTTTATTTAGGCAGACAGAACGTCCGTTACATAATGTCACTATATACTGCAAAGGCTTGAATCAATGGACCATAGCCTCAATCAACATTGTGACAACATTATTTTTATTTTGATGAATTTGAATGTTGCGGGTCCCTAGATTTAAGCCAAAAAAGGTTGGGAACCCCTGCGCTATATAAATCCAATCAATTAAATCACTGGTCCACATTACTGGTTTATTGTGTATCAATTCCTCAGCGATTTTAATACTGGTGTATGGGTTTTATCTAGGGCTGTCAATCGATTAAAATATTTAATCGCGATTAATCGCATGATTGTCCATAGTTAATCGCGATTAATCGCAAATTAATCACCAAATTTTTTATCTGTTCTAAATCTACCTTACATGGGAGCTTTGTGCAAAGATGCACTGTTGTATACATATGCACTGAAAAAAAAAAACCTTTGGCTCTACGTGATTATAATGTGTACATCGGTCCCACATGATATTAATGCAGCCAACTAACATGATTTCCCTCTGCAGACTGTTTAAAATAATCATGTTGCTTTAACGTGTTATGTCAGTTACCGCAATACCAATTTATTAAGGAATGTGAAAGTGATTTCATCATGTTTTCAACTGTAGCTCCAACTTCATTTCTTCATGTTGTGTAAAGTGATATAATCATGTTTTCAACTGTTGGTCCAACTTGATTTCTACATGTTATGTAAAATGATTTCATCATGTTTTCAACTGTAGGTCCAACTTGATTTCTTCATGTTATGTAAAGTGATTTCATCATGTTTTCAACTGTAGGTCCAACTTGATTTCTTAATGCCATTAAAGTGATTTCATCATATTCAATGTACTAGAATTTCAAGTCTAGCTCCAACTTGATTTCTTAGTGCTAATATTATAAATTATGTAACTTTAAAGCAATTTCATTATGTCCCTGGTAAACACATTTTGTTTTTTAAATCTTAACTTCCTTTGTTAAAGTTAGCTCTCCAAATGTATTGTAGACATCCATTCCATATTAAGATGTGAGCAAAACCACACATGTTAAAATACTGATTTGCATTGACAAAAGGCGAAGAGTCAAGTTCTGTAAACTTCATATATTAACAATTTCAAAATAGTGCAAACAGTGCAAACAAAGTGCAAATTTGTATATACTGTACTACATACAGTGTAGTAATTTGACTGTTCCCCACTTTCCCAGATTCAGAAACAAATCGATGCCTTCAAAGATTTTTCTCTCCCCCACCGCTCGCTTCCTCCTCTCTCCCACCACTTTCTTCATCCTCCCTCCCCCACCGCTCGCTTCCTCCTCTCTCCCACCACTTTCTTCATCCTCCCTCTCCCACCGCTCGCTTCCTCCTCTCTCCCACCACTTTCTTCATCCTCCCTCTCCCACCGCTCGCTTCCTCCTCTCCCCCACCACTTTCTTCATCCTCCCTCTCCCACCGCTCGCTTCCTCCTCTCCCCCACCACTTTCTTCATCCTCCCTCTCCCACCGCTCGCTTCCTCCTCTCCCCCACCACTTTCTTCATCCTCCCTCCCCCACCGCTCGCTTCCTCCTCTCTCCCACCGCTTCCTCCTCTCTCTCCCACCACTCCCCCCCTCTCACTCTCCCACTGATGGGGCTTATCCAGGCTTTGTCTAAGGGGAGGGCCACTGTCTGACTTTGAAAACCCCTGATATAGTGCAAACCACAACTGTTCAGATTAACAACAAAACATTTAGAATTAAAACATATGTGGTAAGAGTTGGGATTTGAGGGGTGGGGAGGGTTTGTGGCTAGGGTATATGGGTGGTGTTTGTGGGGGGAGTGAAAAGGGGCCATAGGTTTTGAGAGTCAGGATTTGGGGGGTGGGTAGGGTTAGTGGCTGGGGGATATAGGTAGTGTTGGGGGGCAGACAGGGTTGCGAGGGAAAAGGGGCCATAGGGATAAGACATTAGGCATTTAAAATTGCAACAATACATACTAAATAACATGGAACAATGGAAGCATGTGTGGTAGCCTGCAAAAATCCTTCACATGGTGGAGATTTACAGTACATTTACATTTTTGAAACTCTCCCTATATATAACTTAATGAATGACTGCAATAGTTCGAAATCAAAAGTCGTGAGTATTTTACTCTGTTGTGTGTCTACAAGTAAAATGTGAGACATTTCACGTATTTACAGTGGCATTCCACCAAAAAGCCCTTTCCCCTTTGTTTTATGAAAATCATTACCATGAGACCATTAATCACTACAGTATATAAGTAACAAAATAATTCAAAATACAACAATGTGTAGCAGTGACATGTGAAGGGTTTCTGCAGGCCACCACATTTATACATACTTCAAATGCATCTTTGGGATTTAAAAGTGAACCGGTCGCATGAACTTTGGACCCCACAAGTAAATAAATAAAACCAATCAACCCTGCATAATGATTTAACTGAGGAATCCAATTAAATAAAAGAGCGATGTAAACCAACAATGGTTACACTCTTTAAAAGGTTACACTCTTTAAAACCGTAAAAATAAAAGAACAGGGGATTTTTGACACCACAGACTGATCAATTAAATTGAGTCTCTCCTGTGTGGACTTCCATGTCTGTAATAATCTTGACTAAATGTTAACAGTCGCATGAACTTTGGACCCAAGAAAAAAAGATTAAACCCTGCATCACGATTTCACTGATGAATAATAAAATTCAATAAAAGAGCTATGTAAACCTTAATGCAAACAAAAATAGGTTACATTTTTAAACCTGTATTCAAAAAATTAAATATCGTCAAACAGGGAATCTTCCACTAAAAGGTTTACCACAGACTGCGCAATTCAATTGCATCTCTCCTGTGTGGACTTCCATGTGTCATTTTGACAAAATCTTTTATGACAATTTTTTTTTCTCCTGTGTGGACTCTGGTTTCTTGAAATCTTTTTTTACTGCAACGTATTACCACAGACTGAGCAATTACATTGTTTTAATCCTGTTTGGATTACCATGTGTCTGCGGTCAAATCTTTGACCAAAAACTGAGCTACGAAAGTGTTTCTCACCACGTACTTCTCCTGTGTAGACTCTGGTTTCTTGAAATCTTTTTCTACTGCAACGTATTACCACAGACTGAGCAATTACACTGTTTTAATCCTGTTTGGATTACCATGTGTCTGCGGTCAAATCTTTGAACAAAAACTGAGCTACGAAACTGTTTCTCACCACGTACTTTACTACTTTAGTTTAGTTACTTTAGTACCATTTTCCTGTTTTCCTAAACCTGACTGAGGTTCACAAATTTCCATCGAATCATCAATGTCTTTTAGTCTCTAGTCTCAGGTTCAGGACAAGTCTTGCCACACTGGATCTAACTCATGGCTTGTGATTCTCCAGTCCTCTCAATCAGATTCTGTTTTCATCTGTTCAGTTTAGCTCCTGGCTAGAGGCTCTGCCTCTCTGTTGTCCTCAGCTTGGCTTTGATGAAGCTTTGAGGACTTGACGTGTCTCTTCATCATGAATGGGAACTTGGTGACATGAAGGGGAGAGAGGAGAGAAAGGTAGAAGTAGGATGGAAGGCAGAGAAGAGAGAAAGATTGATCTAGGATGGAAGGGAGACGGGTGAGGGTAGTCAGTGGCTAGCGGGATATGGGTCGTGTTGGGGGGGGGGGCGCTGGGGATGGTGGTCACAGAAACAGCCTGTTTTTGAGAGCGAGTACCTTCCTTGAAATTAAGCCTCCTTCCAGCTCCATCAGAACCCTCTGCACGACCTCAAAGGTGTATTTGAGGTCTAAAGGGTAGTCGATATTCATCACGTAAAAAAGACCAAAGAGCATGGCTACAGCCAATCCAACGCTGTCCAGGTCCTGCAGCACTTTGTTTCCTTCTAGCACAACGCCAATGTCCTCTGGTCGGGTATCTGGAGTGTCTTTGAGGACATAGATCCCAACTGTGGTGGCCTCGATTGCTGTGTTGGTGGTGCCGTCATCCAGGCCCTGCACAAAACAAAAAAAGTATTTTTAAATAAAGGTAGGTAAATAAGACCTACAGGATAATCAGGGTCCCACCCATTTTTTAGAAATGACATTCAATGACTTTCCAGGCCGAATTCCCTCAAATTTGAGGACCCAACACAGCATAATATAAAATATATTATATTTTCATAAAGAGAACTATGAGGCTTTACAGAAGCCTACAGACAGCAATTAAAAAGAGAGGCTTGAGTGTGTGAACACTTCTCAACTCTATTGCGTTACAGTGATAAGAGAGATGGGAGGAGTTAAATAAGATTTAGCACCTGTCTTGAAGGATTTAGCATTTTAAGCGCTTTACCTTCCCGCCAAACAGACCTTTTCTTTGGGACATCTCAACCACATAACTTCCGTATTTCTATGCATGCAAGTTTGTTGCATGCGTAGGAATATGGAACTTATATGGGTGAGAAGATGTAGTGCCAAAGGATAGGGCTTTCTGATGGCAAGGTAAAGCACTGCAAATGTTGTTAAAGAGATACTCAACACCCCAGAAGCAGAGGTATCAGGGTCATGTCAGTTTATCAAACAAGGGCGGTCAGCTTTGAGACTTTGGAATCCGACCCACTCCACATTTGGATAGGTTGAACTTTTGAGGGGCAGGCAAATTTAAAGTAGAGATGAGCAACAGACAACAGCAGTAGGATGACAAATTCTTCAGAATTAATTTGTTGATTACATACATACATGGTACAGAGCCAACATTATGAAAATTGTCTCAATGTCCAAATAGTTATGGATCTTAATAGAATAGCAGTGACCAGAACAGAGACCAAAAGAATGGTGATAGGGCTGCAACTATGATTAATCTTGTGCTTGTTTTGAATATTCAAAGTCAGATTTCACTCAATAATCAATGATTTGGTTAAAAATATATAGAAATTAAAAATACCCACCACAACAAGCAAGTCATGTCTCAAATTAGTCAAGTTAGTTTAACGATTAAAGAAAATATAAATTCAACTTTAACCAGCAACCGAGAAACATTGTGTAGATTTCATAATATTAAGAAACAAATGAAAAAATGGTCAAAATTACAATCAATACATGTTCTATTAATAATTTCAGCCCAATTGTGATCAAGAAGGAGAACAGTAAAAGAGTGGAAGATAAGGGACATGAACATACCACATATTCCCGCACCAGTTTTTCAGGATCTTCCCCCATGTAAATGCAGACTCCCTTGAGGACGCACTCTCTTCCCAGATCGACATCATCACACTGAAAGGAAGTATTCTTGATTAGTGTTTAAATTCAGCCATTGTGCTTTAACTAGTGGTGTAAACTGTCATGTAAACCAGAGTTGCACAAATCCTTTCTTATGAAGGACCAAAATTAATCTGGGTGGATGGCCATCGGCCAAAAATAAATGTTGAAGTTATGTGAATCTACATTAAGATGTGCATTTATTTTCACAGGGTTGATGCCATCAACCTCATGAAAATAAATGACACAGGGTACCCTCCACTTTTTGTCAATTTTAATGTAGATTCTCATAACATCAACATTTATTTTTAGCCCACAGCCATCCATCCAGATACATTTTGGCCCTTCATAGGAAAGGATTTGTGCACCTCCGGTTTGATTAAATCCAGTGGAGGGTGGGTGGTATGTACGGAGGGCGGTCAAGATTTAGTTATGTCATGTCATCAGAGTTGTGATGGCTAAGTGGGTGGGCCTCAGTGATGTCACTCGAGCAATTTGGCTAAGTAGAGGGTGGGTGGGAGTTATATACGGAGGGCGGTCAAGATTTTGTTCAACTGTGATGTCCGAAAGTTGTGATGGCTAAATGGTTGGGCCTCAGTGATGTCATGAGTGATGTCATTAAGAGCAATTGTGATGTCATCAGTTATGTATGGCAGAAGTTCCTCACATTAAATAATACCTTTGAGCACCACAAGTCGAGTGTCATCCAGTTCCATTGTATTGGAGAGAAGGTAAAAATCTCTATGGACAATACCTCCCAAACCCAGGCAAAATGAATGCATCTAGATGGCTAAATAGCACTACAGGTAAGAGGAAAATATGTATTTTGAATTTTAGGGTGCGCTGTCCCTTTAACCAACACATTCTCACTCCCAACTCGTCAGATGTCCGACGCTATGCCCAGAGCCCCTCTCGTCACTATCAGAAGAGATGGGGGGGCAACCGCGGCACATATTGACGACTGCGGCGGGAGGCGGACCGCGGATTATGCGGTGCAGACCAGCGAGTTCATTTTCCGGGTTTCTAGACCTAACGCAAGGCATAGCGATAACCATAACCATAACCCTAACCTTAACCTATATATATATATATGTATATAAAAAACGCTAAAAATACTTTTTTGCGTTTTTTTACCGGTTAGGGTTAGGGTTATGGTTATGGCACGGTTCCCCAGCCTCCCGCCGCAGTTATGGTGGCGGGAGGCCCGCCGCAGTCGTCAATATGTGCCGCGGTTGCCCCCCCGTCTCTTCCGATAGTGACGAGAGGGGCTCTGGGCATAGCGTCGGACATCTGACGAGTTGGGAGTGAGAATGTGTTGCTTTAACAAATGGCCATTTTCAGTAGTTTTTGAAGGGGGAAAAGGTTTGGACATGACTAAAACCCATCTGTATTTAAAACTATGGAACACAAAGGCTAAGTCTGCCAACGGGTTAAAAATTAAAGGGTTATGGTCTCAGAAATAATCTTTGTCTATTCTAATCTCTGTAATATAAGCACATGGCCTGTGTTTGTTTACCTTCTCTATCTGTTTTCTTTGTGGAGATCTCCCATTTCCTCCTCTGCCCAAGTGCTGTGTAAATTCTGCTCAAGATTATTGGTTATTGTTTTTTCTTAGTATGCCACATGCACGGGAGAATCCATACGTGAGAGCCTTAACAAGACTTAATGACTTGCAGCTGGCAGAGGCGGAGTTTCTGCAGGAATATTTTTCTCTGTGAGTAAAACAGAGCAAATTAAGCCCATGTGCTTATATTACTGAGATTATATACAAAGTGGGTTGATTATCGGTAAAGCCATCCTTTAGCAACAGTCAGAATAACGTTTCTAGGCGTTTCATGTGCATCCCCTGTATCACTTACATTAGCCATTTGTGCATTAATTGCACGGAGCTTTCTCCCAAGCTGTCCTCCTCTCTTGTCGAACAGCTTCAGGAGTTTGTCTGAGTAGAGGTCCAGTTGTGACAGGAACTTTGACTGAAGTGGGACAGTGGTGATTCTCTTGAATTCAGCGTTGATCTGAAAACGGCAAACACACAAAGGAGAAAAAAGCACAAAGCATTGAGGTTCAAACAAACTTGGAGAAAGCCATCACACATACAGCAGGGCTGCACGATTAATAGAATAAAACTGTGATCTTGATTCATACATACTGCCGATGTCATTTCGAAATATCGTCAATTCTACGAGCTAGGAAACGGCATTTGTAAGTTCACCGTGGCCTTGAACTTTGACCTCTGACCACCAAAATCTAATCAGTTCCAAGTGGACATTTCAGTGAAATTTGACGATTGTTGATTGTTCGAAATAAAACCATTCATTCATTCATTCAAGATAAAACATTGTACGGACAACACAAAACCAAAATGCCTCCGGCTCGGCTAACGCCGGCAGAGCATAAAAACCAAACATGAGGTAAGCCTTACCTCTCTTTCTTCAGACAGAGCAGGCCACCGGGCCAGGAAAGCCTCCACCATTGGTTCACGACCCCCAACGACTTCAAGTCTTCTGTGTGCGAAAGTCTTTGCCATCTTGAATTTCACAACCTCTCTGTTGTCTCTCTTCTTCACATCCAGGAGTAGAGCTTCCTGCATGGCCTCCAGACTCTCCTCTGTTTCTCCTGCTGGGTATGGCGGGCAATATTCCACCTCCCCTCTCCTTGGCTTTTTCACACCAGCAGCTGCCTTGCGCTTTCCTGCAGGTTTGTTTTGGATAGAATTCACAGTCACCTCTGGGCAGCCCAGTGTTCTCAGATGTGTGCGGTAGTTGGATACTTTGTTTTTTAAGCTGCCCTTCCATCCGCCACATCCACTCTCGCACCCCTTCTCAGTTAAACAAGGATGCTTCTTGATAAGGCTCCGAGCTACCTGTTCCATGTCCTTATCATCGACATAGACTTTATACTTGACTATTTCCTGCATTAAGCCATTAAGGATTGCAGACCTCAATTTGAGACCTGGCTCAATTACAGTGCCATTTTGAACAAATGCTGCATTTGCCTGCTCAAGTTGCAACTCAGCATCGTAGGAGAACATGGGCACATGGAAAATATCAGGCCAAGGGGACCGTGGGCTTCGAGGCTCACTTGACAGTGAGGTCACAGACACACTTGATGACCGTGAGGTCAGAGACCCACTTGTTGATAGAACATCTGTATCCACAGATTGAGCAGACGGGGACGGAGAATCATATATGAAGGAACTGGATGCCAGGGGGTGTAGGGCTGGATAGGGAGCCGTAGACCTCTCATCATCATGCTGGATAGTGGTGGGCCTGGACTTGTCCACGACTTTAAGAGTACCAAGATGTTCAACTTCAGACATATTGTTGAGGTTATTGAAGGTACCTCCAAACAAGGAATCCATAAATTGTAGTTTGAATTCACCCAGGAGTCCACACTCGTTTGTGACTGCAGCTTTAAAGGCACCAACAGATGCAGGCAGTCCACCTAAGAATGTCAATCTCTGAGAGCTCCCATCAGTTAAGATGATCTTGAGTATGACTGGAGTCCCCATCTTCAGTTTATTCTGCACAGACAAACAATGATTAGACCTCCGACATCCATACATTTGTGATTTCAAATTCAGTGAAAGCGACAACTGCGTCCAAAATGTGGATGCTTTAACTTGTAGTGATGCAAAAGCTTGGACCTACTTGACACAGTTTCAGTGCACCCCTTACAACTCCACATTCCAACCACCTAACCTGTAACACACATGAAGATCATCATTAAAGCTCCAAGCTGTGCTTTTATTTTGAAGTGTTGCGCTTTTATTTTGAAGAGCAGGGATGGGCAACTTTGATGATAGAGAGGGCCACAAAAAAATGTCAGCGCTACCAGAGGGCCAGATTGAGACCATGCACTTCCATCAGTAGCCTACTGTAACCCCATCACTCCCAATTATAGCTACTAATATTTATTAAAAGGATGAAATATATACTGGTAATCAAAGTTTATTATACAAACATTTATATTTTTCGTGCATTTAGGAATGCGTCCATTCATTGAATGAACTTCTAATTCAGATGTCTGTCTTCACTCCAGCTTTAAAATTAAGCCTTCTACAGTAATTTCATGTGGTACAGCACCCAAATATGTCATATCACATTAGTGATGTTGCCTCCTGGATATAGTTTGTTACAATAGCGTTGGCTCAAATGCTAACGTTAAACAAAATATGTGGATGGACAATGCTAACGCTATTAGCGCCATGTTCTGGGATTTAGAGTGAAATAAAAACACAGATTTGGGTGGTCTGTCATAGTTGGTTTCTTAGTGGAATACTCAAGCCTCGCCCCAAAATGTCCGACTTGTACATTTGTTTGTTTGTTTTGCAATTCCAGTGCAGGCCACTCATGGGCCACATAGTTGCCCATCCCTGCTCTAGAGCAGACATGGGCAACATGTGGCCCGCAGGCTGAGCGCCCCCTGTGTAAATGTACAAGGTGTACATTTTTGGGCAAAGCTTGAATATTCCACTAGGTAACCAACTAGGACAGACCACCCAGATCTGTTTTTTTTTTCACTGTAGATCCCAGAACATGGTGCTAATGGCGCTAGCATATTCCATCCACATACTGCAGCATTTGAGCTAACACTATTGTAACAAACTATATCCAGGATGCACATTGCACAGGCAACATCACTAATGTGATTTATACGACATATTTGGGTGCTGTACCACATGAAATTACTGTAGCAGGCTTAGTTTTAAAGGTAGAGTGATAAGACATAATTAGAAGTTCATTCAATGAATGGAAGCATTACTAAACGCATGAAAAATATAAATGTTGGTAAAATAAACTTTGATTACCAGTATATATTTCATCCTTTTAATGCAAATTAGTAGCTATAATTGTGAGTGATGGGGTTACAGTAGACTACTGGTGGAAGTGCATGGTCACAATATGGCCCTCTGGTAGCAATGAATTTTTTTTTATCATCAAAGTTGCCCATCCCTGCTCTAGAGCCTCGGGTTGAGTATGTTCTAGCAATCTGGGAACCTCTGGGGGGAGACCCGTTTCAAGGCATTATACCGGAACTCGTAGGGTGGCAGGTTATTGTCTGTTGTCCTGCACGTGCAATGCTGAGTGGATGTGTTACTATTGATTGTGCTCTGGGTGGCTGATGCTGTTAGGCTTGTTTAGAATGGCAATGTTTGTCAGACTAAAGCAAACTGCAGATTTAGGGAGATTTAAAGCAACACAAAAGGCAAAAATATTACATCACTTACCACTGTAGAGCCCCGATGCGCCTGCCCCCCAGCTGTGCAAACCTATGAAAGAAAACATTTAGAATAAGTGAGCCTCACATATCACACACAGCACCTGAAATTAAGTCACCAATTGCCAAATGCGACTAGATTTCATGTTCTGGTGAGTTGATGATCAGAGGGCTGTCCAGTCCACCACGTGGCGAGTGCCAAAATAGTCAGGTAAAATTTAAATTGATTTGTTTTGGTGCTCAGCCTGCTAACATGAGGTGTAGCTTTGCGAGATGATCTCTGGTTTGCTGGCTGGGTGGGGACCTTCAGGCCAAAACTTTTTAACACCGGAACTCATACCTACAGGCTCTGTGCACACAAATGTGCTTTTTGCGCAATGCGTGCCGCTCTATCTGCCTGTTTGTCTCTCTGCCAGTGCCCGCATGTCTGTTTAGTGTGCGTGTGTGTGTGGCATGTCATTTTTAACGCTGTTCATAACGAGCAGAGCGTGTTTAGGCTATCGTATGGCTCCATCCCCAAATTAATTTTCATCGTCCCTGACGCTACTGTGCGCCCACACTGCGGAGTGGATAGGAGCTGACTGACTCTGACTGATAGGCTATCAAAGTTTTGTGGGGAGAAATACATTTCAAACTAGTCAGATATGACTTGAATGTCATAAAATAAATCACCCACAGTGATTGACGACAGTCCGACCACTATTTTGACTGCGCGGCTTTATGTAGCTTAACAAAGGCATTTTTGGCACATTGCCACCCCTCGTTGTCAATGGACTCCGTTAAAACATGTTTTTTGAAGTCTCCAGATTTGTCAGGCAGACAGACTGTGCATCCACACTGTGGAGAGGATAGGAGCTGACTGACTGATAGGCTATCAAACTTTTGTGGGGAGAAATAAATTTAAAACAAGTCAGATATGACTTGATTTGTTTGGTTACAAATTCGCTAAAGCTGTTTCCTATCACATTTCTTGTTTTTAATACATGCTACCGCGCCTGCTACTCTCTAGCAGGACATGATCCAGATAACATGTTTAAAAGGCACTTACAAGTACTGTACTGCCACAGGAAGTCTAAACACAATAGGAAGTAATTGGCAGAACACTGCATTGGGGTGAATAGCAGTTTGACTTTTACTGTTTTTTTCAGCTTCGCCCCTTACATTTCCTACACAGAGGTATGAAACTCAAATCAATACTATTACTATTCAAATTGTTGTTTTTGCATTATCTTACGCCATTGAATTATTTGTATATGTAAAGCAAGATTCAGCAATTTTTTTTAATTATGTTGTACACCTGTCTGGTTGAGTGTTCTCACCTGAACTGTTTTCCCCTCTGGGCATTGGTGGGGGGATGCCTCTGTGTAGGAAATGTGCCATACAAATAAACTTACCTTGCATAGTCTCATCACAATATCAATATCTACTGTATATTGCCCAGACCTTAATGCAATGACAACCAATAGACACCTAAATGTGTTTTTATAATGCTTTCTGATACTGATTTTCTGGCTTACACACACACACACACACACACACACAAAATCACTTACCAGTATTAGCCCTGATGTGCTGTTTCAGCTCTGCTAACCTATGAAAGAAAATATTTAAGTGAGATGACCAAGTGTGTTGCACACACACACACAGCGAGCGTTTAGCATTTAGTTAGCCTGCTAAACTAGTTTGCGGACTGCTGACAGTACAGCTAGGTGGCCCATGCTCTTGATAACGTGTCCTAAACGCAACGTTTCACGTGCGTCCTTCGATAATATTAATGTTATGTTTACGGTGTTTGTGAAACGTGAAGCCCCATGTGTGTCTGCGTTTGACTCCTGTCTGCTGAGGCTTACAAGTAGCAGCGACATGCTAAGCATAGTCTAGCAGCTTGCGCAAACACGTGTTGTTATAGAGGGTGCGCTAACGTCACTTACGGTATACAGTTACTTTTACACGGTTATTTTGCAACCCGCCACGTGTAAAATCTAGTCATAAAAAGCCACAGAAATCAGCTAAACGTTAGCTGTACTAAATGGTAGCTGCTATGCCCGCCAAGCTAACACCATTAACGCTAAGGAGAGCTACTAACTAGCGCCTGGCTAGCGCGGTAAACTCCATATAGCAACAAAAGAAAATCTCACATAGTCAAAAAGTACGGACAAAACCCAAGTTAATCAACTTACTGTTTGGTGTAAGTTATAGGTTTAGTAGTTGTAACCTGGCGGATTTTCCCACAACAACCTCCGACAGGAAAAGGAAAAAGGACTTCACTTCTTCTTCTGTGTAAACCTCACTTCCTGCAGCCCGCAATATGTTGGCGCCACAGGTGGTGACAAACGTGATTACATTGGATTTAAAGTGGCATGAATCACTTTCAATGACAGTGAGAGAAACACTACAGAATTGCACATTGCCTAACGTGATTACATTTGATTTAAAATCGCATTCAAATCACTTTCAATCGAAGTGAGAGAAACATGTCAGATAAAACAGTCCCAAACATGATTACATTTGATTTAAAATCGCATTCAAATCACTTTCAATCGAAGTGAGAGAAACATGGCAGATAAAACAGTCCCAAACATGATTACATTTGATTTAAAATTCCATTAAAATCACTTTCAATCTAAGTGAGAGAAACATGGCAGATAAAACATTCCCAAACCTGATTACATTTGATTTTAAATCACATTTAAATCACTTTCAATCGAAGTGAGAGGAACATTGGCACATGCCACATTACCAAACGTGATTCAATTGTATTTAAAATCGCATTTACATAACTTTCAATTTAAGTGAGAGAAACTAGCACATACCATATTATCCATATACAACTGCAGTTTGCATGATTAAAACATGTTCACAAAGGAAATATGATTTTATTGTGCTGCATATACCAACTCATTTATGTAAATTGAAGTACCTGCTATTCCCAGTTTTTTCAGTGTGGGTAGTAGCTATTATCATTAGTATGGGTAAGTATTTGGCCATTGGTATATTGTTATTATTGCTACTAGTTACTGGGAATACACATTTCTCAGGCTGCTGTGTAAGTTAACCGTGCTATCCAGGAGCAGCTGCGTGCCAGCTCTCTCTCCCCCTCTCGCTTTCTCTCTCGGTCTCTCTCTCCCGCTCTCCGTTGGTCTCTCTCTGACTCTGGTCTGATCGCCCTCCCGTCTTTCTCACTGTCTGTTTGTCTCGCTCGCTTTCTCTGCCTCTCTCCCCCCCTCCCCGCTCTGTGTGTGTGTGTGTGTGTGTGTGTGTGTGTGTTGCGCTCTGTCTTTCTCTCCCTCACCCAAAATAAGGTAAAGTGATTGTCAAACACCTGAGTGTGCGAAATTTGTTCTCCGCATTTGACCTATATCCCCTGGGGGAGCGGTGAGCAGCGGCGTGCGCCGCGCTCGGGAATCATTTGGTGATCTAACCCCCCAATTCCAACCCTTTGATGCTGAGTGCCAAGCAGGGAGGCAAATGGGTCCCATATCTATAGTCTTCTGTATAACTCGGCCGGGGATCGAACTCACAACCTCCCAGTCTCAGGGCGGATACTCAAACCACAAGGCCACTGAGCTGGTGACAAAATGCAGAACACTTTCTCAATTTTAAGCTGAACTTGCCATTATACCCATTTTCTTCCTCCTTTTCTGCTCACGGAGATTTCTTTCTGCTTGCTATCAACGTTACTGCTTCCTGATTTCCCAAAGTACGGGTCGGACCAAGGCTCAAACATCACAGAAAGTGCATGCGTTAATCGCGCGTTTAAAAAAATAGTGGTGTTAAACGGAATTTGCGTTAACGCGTTATTATCGCGTTAACTTTGACAGCCCTAGTTTGATCTATTCATTGTGTATTTTTTAACATCTGTCACAAATAAATAAATTCAATAATAAATGCCATAACATGCTGTGCCCATGGCGCATCGTCTCCAGAGTCTCCACCCTAGAAACTGAGTGTTCGAGTTTGCTGATTTTAAGAAAGTGAATTATATGAGATGTCTGTTGGACAGCAGCACTTTTAGTGTATTTCAAATCACATGAATGAAATGAATAATATTTCTTCAGTAGGTTTTAGTCTTCAGAGAACTATTTGGATCCTACAATCACTGCTTCAGCTACATTATTCTTATTAGTATGATTGTTTTTGTGGGTGTTCCCCGTCTTACCTTCTGTCTCTGTTTGATGATGTCAGAGCTGATTGGCAGAGAAGAAGAGACATCTGGCAGAGGAGGAGAGGAACGCTGTCAAGATGAATTCTTCAGAAGAGGTGAGACAAAAATATCACTGTTGTATCACTGATGTTGCAGCGCACACACTCACTCTCACACACACACACACGCACACACACACACACACACACACACACACACACACACACCCTGCTGAAAAAACCAGCATAGACTAGCATGAATTTCTTGCTGGTCTATGCTGTTTTATGCTGGTTAGTGCTGGTCTGATGCTGGTCTATGCTGGTTAGTGCTGGTCTGATGCTGGTGGACCAGCATTACCTTGCTGGTCCACCAGCTAACGCTTGCTGGTGAAGCTGGTAAACTACCATGGCCTTGCTGGTAAAGTTGCTGGACCAGCATGGTGAAGCTGGTGGACCAGCATGGTGAAGCTGGTGGACCAGGATGGTGAAGCTGGTGAAGCTGGTGGACCAGCATGGTGAAGCGGGTGAAGCTGGTGGACCAGCATGGTGAAGCGGGTGAAGCTGGTGGACCTGCATGGTGAAGCTGGTGGACCAGCATGGTCATGCTGATGAAGCTGGTGGACCAGCATGGTGAAGCGGGTGGACCAGCATGGTGAAGCTGGTGGACCAGCATGGTCATGCTGATGAAGCTGGTGGACCAGCATGGTCATGCTGATGAAGCTGGTGGACCAGCATGGTGAAGCTGGTGAAGTTGCTGGACCAGCATGGTGAAGCTGGTGGACCAACATGGTTGTGCTGGGGATTGCTTGAGGAGATTGTGAAGTGCTCCACAATGGAAATGACCTCCTCTGTACCCTGCTGGTCCATGGCATGGATTTAATTTTAACTTTCGTGTCCAGGCCAAGCCCAGGTCCCTTTTTGGGGTGTTTTACAAAAGTGAATTGTGTTAGTGTGTGTTAGAGAAGCAAATGAAAATGTAATTAATGTAATGAGAATATAATTAGGCCTATCAAAATCTTGGGGACAATTTTTGCCCCTTGATCATGTTTTTTTGGTGCATTCTGAGATTTATTAGAGCATATTTGGCCTTGCCCCTGGCTAATTTCCTACCCTGGATCATACCATGAAAACATACAGTAAGGGGTAGACATCACCTTTTCTGTCATCATGTTTGGTTCAGGAGATTTGATGCAAAAATAATTAGGTTATAGTGGAAAGTAAAATGGTCGCCATGGCAACCATGAGGAAAACATCTAAAAGCAAAAGTTTTATTGGATGGGGGACCCTGGCACAAAATTGGGGATCTGTCTAGTTTAGGGGACCTTGATGTGAAAAAGTTTGGGAAACAATCTGGCCCATCACCCATCCCCTATGGGTTATAGGGTGGGTTATATTAGCCTGGGTAAACCCAGCCTCCACGTGACCTGCTCTCAGACCTGCTCTCAGTCACTACGAGAGCAGAGCAGGTCTGAGAGCAGGTCACGTGGAGGCTGGGTTTACCCAGGCTAGGGTTATATGCCTTCTTTTTTATATTTTGTATCGTCTTCATGGCCTCCATTGACAGCTTGCCAGATAAAATAAATGGTACAGGGCCAAGTTATAACATAAGCAACAAATAACGCAACACACAAGAAAATAGTTTTAACCATGGCCAACAAAACACCTTACAGGGTAACAGGCTAATATAACACAATACAAGAGGCTAATGCAATTCTATCTCAAGCATAGCTAGTCCTTTAAAATAACATTACACATGAATGTATTATTATTATTATTGTTATTATTGTTATCATTATTGTTGTTGTTGTTGTTGTTGTTGTTGTTGTCATTATTATTATTATTATCATTATTATTATTATTACTTTCAAGCTATGTTATGTTTTCTACTGTAAAGAGGCTTTAATTAAACTCTAGGTGGCCGTGGGTCAGACTCATTTCTGAGGCTAGTTTTCCCATATAGAGGGTATGCACCTGATGTCACAGGCAGAAGTCACTGCATGGTCACGCCCACTGAGTGACAGCAAGACTGATTTAGAATGCAGTAATCAGCCTAGATGAATGACACCTGCTGCTGCTCCAAACAACAGAGAACCTGCTGAATGTTTTGCCCATAGGTTTTAGGTTTTGCCAGTCGATTGAGGGGGTGTGTTCCAGTGGGAAAGTGACGTCCGTGCTGCATACCCTCCATTCAATTGGAACTATTTTATGGAACTAGTATCACTACGCCTCTGATATGCTGCGCGAGACCATCTCCAAACTTTCGCGCGGCTGGACCTGTCTGCACCACTCAGCACTCACTGCTCTCAAATAAAACTCCAGAAACAACGAACCGGCGGCTTGAAGCAGATTATTTGTGGAGGTGAGTGAAGTAGGCTTAACTTGTGTGTTATTTACTATGACAGAAAGAGGTTATTCACGTCAATTACTTGTAAGAAGGAGAGGGGCCACTGAGGGGGGAACACTTTTTTTTACCGTGATAGAGCGCTGCTCTCACCTTCAGGTGTGTGTGTGTGTGTGTGTGTGTGTGTGTGTGTGTGTGTGTGTGTGTGTGTGTGTGTGTGTGTGTGTGCGCGCGTGCCTGTGGTGGCGTTATGGCTGGGTGATAATTCTATATTGTAACAGGCTAGTATTTTGGTTTGTGGGCGTTCTGGGCTGGCATGCTGATGTGTTTAGGTGCCGAGAAGAGCCTGGTGACGCGAGGTTTAGTGTTTAGGAAGCGCTGGAGTCAGTAACTTAACGAGTCATAAGTTGGCCAGCTAGCCTGTCAGTCAAGCAAGATCCAATGGGGGAACAGATCTTGAATAGCTCAACCGGGGGATTGGCTGAGACCGGGCGAGTGGGAGGGAAAAAGCGGGAACTTAAGGGGGCTTTGAGGAAGCTGGGGAGAGGAAGGAAAGACTGTTAATAGACCCTTCTCACGGGGGCCATTTTGGGTCGAAAAGGCAGGGCACTAATGAGGCTTTCCAAATTCCAATCATGGAAGTTGGAAACCCTCATTAGTGTTTTGCTTGCACCTGTGTTTACCCTGCCTTTTCGACCCAAAATGGCCCCCGTGAGAAGGGTCTATTGTGAAGGAGAAGGGTTTTGTCTCGGGGATAATTTAGCGTAGAGTGTGGCTGACAGCAATCTCTGTAAATGTTCGGTGCTATATCATTAAAGAACTTAATGAAGAGAAGTGCCTGAGTGTAATCCTGACACGTTACAATATTATTGTTTTTCAGTGGAATCATATCGTGATGATATGAAGATATACTGTGGGCCACAGTATATCTTCAATGTGCTACAGTCTGTGGCACATTTCTGCTAATTGATGCCAAGCTAATTTTACTTTAAAACTGATAAAATGTCAAATGAGGTATGGTAGGAATGTTTATTATCATTCAGTTCAATCAGATGAACATTAATGTGATTATTTAACATGATTTTGCATGTATGGACCATATCTATTGATATTGAGAAAAATCCTTGATTATCTTTATGATATTGATTTAAAACATATAGCCCTAGTTAAAGTCGAGCTGAACCCAAGAATGACTTTTCTTTTCTTAGTTCAAATACCTGGGTATGCAGTGCACCTATTTAATAATGTATGCAAAACAAATCACAACAATCTAATTTCTTTAGTTTTTCACACTTTTTCACATCAAAAGTTCGTTTTTCAAGATTTCATTGATAACAGTAATTTACAGTTTGCTGACGTCACCTAGTAGCTACTATCAAATTTCTACCCCATTTCAACCAATCATTTCACGACATCCAGCTGTCAATCAAATCTTCATTACAGGATCATTTTCTCTTCCAAATGAAGGGGAAAATGGCACCTAGTGCCTGTCATCTGGCAGAGTTTCTAGCCCATAAACTAACTACTAACTTGAGCAATTATGCAAACTAAATCAAACGGTACTGTCTAAGAATGCAAAGAAATGTAACTGGCTCGTTAAAACACGCATTCCAGGAATATTATTTACATTTATAACGATAATGGCGCGCGCCTCCGAGCCTGACTGTCAGGGGTCGTCTCTCGGAGATTCCAGGCGGGCGGGCAGCACCTATGGATCGGATTGTCCGCTCGCTCCGCACGAAGCAGCTGGCTCCCTGGTACTCTGCGGATCCCACTCGTGTAGCATGACAACAGGCTGAATCCCACTCGATTTGGGGGTGGAACACGGCAGGATTGGCCAATGCCAAAGCCAGTCCTCAGAATTGTCAAATCAAATCATCGACACGTATATGGTCCGCCTCTCAATTCGTTTTCAGTGTCTGACGCTCACGCTGGTGCATTCCGTTCCGGTTCACTTCGACTTTAATGGTGGAGCTGATTTAATTACTGTATAAATATGAAAACAGGGGGAAAGCTGGTACCTGGTATTTGTGATGTATAAAGTAAAGCTAGAGAAACTGACTCCAGACCTTTTTCGTTGGTTTTCACTTTTCAATTGTGCAAATATTACACTCACTAAACTGTTTCCCTGTAATGCTCTGTAGATCTTGGATGTGCATGAGAAGCCTGGTGATGCCTCCTAAAGCAGATTGGACAGAGTGCTACAACATCAACTTCTCTATACAGAACCAGCTGCAGCTGATTGTGGCCTCACCCACTGCCGCATGTCTGTATGTTAACTACAAGACTTTATCCACTATCTTTCTCCTACTAATACTGTCTCCTACCACTACACCATTCCACTCCCCTCTCTATCCCTCCATTTTTCTCTCTCATTGTTCTCTCTCCCATTGTAGATGATAACGGAACGCTGAACTGCCAGCATTACTATGGCATTGGCCAGGAGGCCATGCTGGACAAGAAGGTGGGTGCTGTCATCCACGCCGTCAACCTCAGGAAGCTCCTGGGAGCCGAGTGCAGGACGATACGGGAGGAGATGAGAACGAGGAGGTCAGTGGCACCAATCGGGCTGTGAGCCAGAAAGGTATTTGTACAGCTAGACCCTGGGTAGACAGTACAGTGAAATTATTTTTAAAGTAGCTCATGCGTCATGCGTCACTTTTGTGTAGCACTTTTTCAAATGGCAGTTGAAATATTGACCAAAGAACAGTGTTACTCTGCCACTAATTTATCTCTGTTTGCTTTTCAGTTTGATACAAAGAGTGGCTCCAGAACCAAAACCTGGGTGAAGCAGATGTGGAAGCTCGAGTGGGGAAGCCTGGATGCAACATCACAGAGAAAATAATGGACATAAACAAACAAGCAAAGAATAGCACTTGAAGGGACACTCCACCGAAAAACAATGCTGATTTATTTTGCACATAATCTCACACATATCCAAAAACTGTAAACCGTTTTGCAGGCATTCATTTAGTTTGACAGTTATTGAGAGTTGATTTAAGTTGTTATTTGTGAATGACATCACTGGTCCACGACTGAACTCAAATCAACTCTCAATAACTGAAATTAATTAATTACGGTAAATGAATGCCTGCAAAACATTTTGTTTTTTTCCAGAAAGTTTTTAGGATTGTGAGATTTTGTGCAAAATAAATCTGCATTGTTTTTCAGTGGAATTCTCTACTTCTGATTTGACTTAAGGCCTTTGCTCCTCAAGCGAGCATAGGCCATTGACAAAATGTCGGTGGTTGGCGGTTCTTCCCTGATCTCCCCAGTTGAGCCTGCTCCCAGACATTTCTGCCTGCACACCTCTTCTCCAGCTGTTCCTGGGGTGACCTCTTTTCTTGTCGGGTGATGTTGCCTGTTTGTTGTGTTATTGTTAATTAGTCAGTAGTTTTATTATTTAATTGAGTTTAATTGTAATGAGTCTTTAATTGCCTTCAGCACGTTAATTGAGTTGAGTCACACTTTTACTTTTAATACTTTTTTTTTTTTTTTTTATACAAAAAACACAACTTTTATTAAAACAAGTTAAAACAAACTTAAAAGTACTGCAGTCGTCACTGCCTGGTTGGGGTGGGATGGTCTCCAGGCCTCAGGCGGTTTGTCCAGACCGTGGCTGCAGCTTCTCGTCCCCCTGCAGCACCATGTGCCGGGAGGGCCTCTGCTGTGGGGCTGGGGGGCAGCCGACGGGCGACCACTGCCAGAAGGGCCTCTGCTGTGGGGCTGGGGGCAGGCTGACGGGCCACCAGTGCAAGGGCCTCAGCTGTGGGGCTGGGGACCAGCTGACGGGCGACCAGTCTGGCGTTCCGCACCTCCTCAAGTGGGAGTGCCAGAGGCGGTCTCGGGCTCCGTGGTCGCCGGTCTGGGCTCTGTGGTGTCTGAGCTGGTGCTGCGGGGCCTTGCTGCGCTGGAGGAGCAACACGACCTGCCAGGGCCATGTTGCCACGTCTCCTAATGACCTCTGCCATTTGGCTTCCCACAAGCCCCAGCTGAAAAGCATATCTGTCTTCTGTCGGGATTAGGAATTCCGACATCAGAACCCAGCAGATGTGCTTGCACAGCTCAAGCTCCCGGCGGAACACAGGACAGGTACAGGTGTGCCGGTCGCCCAGAGACACCCTGAAGGTCCTGTCCTGTCCCTGGTCTTGGAGGAGGAAGGCTGTGGGGCCATAGCGTCTGATGATGGCGGCAGTCAAGACGTGGGCTTCGTCTTGACGCCTTCTCAGGGCCTCGCTGGCAGTGTTCCTCCAAATGGGCCTCATCATTGGCTTCTTCTCCAGCAGAGGGTTATCCTTACGTCTCACAAAGACAGGAGCGCCTCTGCCTCTGTGAGCAAATATAAAGCAGAACTACTGAAATGACTTTGTTCTGTGTAGAACGCACACTCTGTTTGAGTGGTTGAGTGTAAGAGAGGACTTTTAATACTTTTGACATAAAGACAGGTACAGGCTGACTGTTCAGGTGCACTGCTGTATGTGCGGTTCTCTCTCCCACTCCCTCTCTGTGTTGCTTTTATTTAATAAATAATTATATTGTTATGTAAACCTGAAATAGTCTTCATTTAACTAGTTCAAGAAAGATTACTTTTGTGATGTTTATCAGGTCTGACTACTCTCAGCATGGGGTGCTGGTTAACAAGCATTCAACCATAGACCAGCATGTTGTTTTGACACCAGCAAGACCAGCATAGCTGGTGTATGCTGGTCACACCAGCATCTACACCAGCATAGGTGTACTGGTGTATGCTTCCCATGCTGGTCACCAGCATAACTTGTTGTGTTTTCAAAACACAACAAATGTACCAGCATCCCAGCATGCGATGCTGGGATGCTGGTACACCAGCATAAAAAGCTATGCTGGTGCAAGCGGGTTTTTTCAGCAGGGAAAGTAGCTCTGCAGGTATATTTGTAGTTCATTCATGCAGGTGGTTTATCCAAATTCACGTTAGTGCCTTTACATGCCTTGTAGTCTACCTACATGTCGTATTGTGTGTGAAGTTAGGTCATATCTTAGTTATAGTCCATGTCTACAATCGACCCATTTTATCAGGTGGGGCAAGTTCATTAGCTAACATTGCTACAGCATGCTAACTTGCTAATTAAAGACCACATGAACCCCACTTTTGATGTGAAAAAGTGTGAAAAACTAAAGAAATTTGATTTTTGTGATTGTTTTGAAATATGTGCACAAGGCTGTTAGTTGCAGTGTAGATACGTCAGTGATGTTCTTGTGATTAAACTGGCAATGTGTACTTTCTCTGTCTAAAAGAGTTAGTTTGTAGAGTTAGTAGTTATGTAGATATTAGCCGTTGAGTACAGCATGGTTTCAGGGTCTGAGGCAGGAAGCTGAGATAATCACAGTTTTGTGAAATTCAATCAAACAGGCAGAAAAGTCACTTTAACCATTTATTTTTGCCATCAGTGAGACATCAGACATCTGAACAATAGTTGTTTTCAATAATGGAGGAATAATACCATAATAAAATAAATAAATGTCAAAATAAATACAAAACAACAGCAGACCACAGGTCACTCAGCTTTTTTTTTTTTTTTACATGTTTTTTTTTTTTATTGGTTTTTTCGGTTCGTGATCAAACCGGTTTGGGCTCGTACACCGAATCCAGAACTGCTCCAAAATGTAATGGGTACTTCCTTGGCCCATGTTACACCCATCCACAAAGTTACATGAAAATCGGCAGGTGCTTTTTATGTATTCCTGCTAGCTAGCAAACAATCAAACAAAGAGCATCAAAAACAGGCAGTTTTTTTTTTTTTTTTATGACCCATGCCTACTTGTGCCACCGAGCACGGTTCCTCTCTGAGTGGTACACGTCATAGCACTCAGCCCTGTGTAATGGGACATTACACATGACACAACGGAAGCGTGACTCGCTTCGAACACCTCTCTCTAGACAAACTCTACACCTCCTCGTTGGGCCAGCTTTTTTGCATGTGGCTGGATACATGGCCATGTGATGGCCCGCTAGATCGACATCCAGCCTGCTTGGAGGGTCCAGGTATGGTGCCCGGCCCGGCCTGGTTGCAGGTTGGTCACTGCCCTCCCCCCCACCCCCCACCTCCTCCCCGCCACCCCACACCCCAGCCCCCACCTCCACCCCAGCCCCCACCTCCTCCTCCTCCACCCCAGCCCCCACCTCCTCCTCCACCACAGGTCTGGTCCATGCAGTGACAACACTCAGGATGAAAGCCATCAATGTTTTACACTTTCTCTGGCGTTTAGCTGGGTGTTTAGCTTTGTACAGCACAAAGGCGTTATAAAAAGACATTTGAAACATGTACATGACAAACTTGAATGGCCACCTGGATGTCTTCCTGGCAAAGGGATAGTAGGCAATGTTCTGGTCCAATCTGTCTACCCCATTCATGTACTTGTTGTAGTCGACAACGCACTTGGGTTTTGCATGTGGGACCCTCTCTCTGCTGCCTTTCTGCCTGACCTGCACCGTCTCCATCGTGTCATCGTGCAGCGTGGAAACCATTTTGACGATGCGCTTGTCTCGCCAGGCCAGAACCATGGTGCCACCATTGTGGCGCATGACAGTTTCCCCCAGCTTCACGGTGTGGTTGGTAACCTTTGTAGCAGGTGGCTCGCCCCTGTTCCTCCTCAGAGTGCCACAGACATGTGTCTGACACTCCAGCAGCTGTGCACACATTCCAACAGAGTTGTAATAGTTGTCCATGTATAAGTGGTACCCCTGCCCTGCCAAGTCCCCGAGGAGGAACTCCACTGTCTCGCCTAGGGTGGACCGCTCACCACAGTAGGGCTTCATGCTATAGCAGTAACCTGTCTGGGAGTCACAGAGGATATATGATTTGATCCCATACTTTATGGGTTTTTGGGGGTTGTACACCTTGAAGGCCAACCGCCCACGCCACAGGAGCATCCCCTCATCAATACTAATGTTTTGACTTGGTGTCAACATGGCTCTGAACTTTTCTAACAGGTCGTTCAATACTGGCCGGACCTTGTACAACCTGTCTGCACCATCAACATCAAAATTGTTAGAGAAATGGAGGAATCGTGTCAGGAGCTGAAAGCGGTTGCGAGACATGGTTCTGGGGAAGTGGGGGGTAGCAGTCACTTCATCTGTGGTCCAGTACATGGACAGTTCAGGCTTCTGCACGATCCCAGTGAGGAAGTACAGTCCCAAGAAGCTCTTGAGTTCTGCCACATCAGTGTCCTTCCACCTCCCAAGCCTCGAATGTGGCAGAGCCTCGCTCACCTGACTGATGCACTGATGAGCATACAAGTTAGTTTGTGCTACGATGGCCTGGAGCAGCTCATTGTCCAGGAAGAGCTGGAAGAACTCCACTGGTGAGGCAGCACCACCACTATGAGGCCCCGGTTCTGCTCTGAATGGGATGTGGGTTGGCTCCCAGTCAGCACCACTCCACTCAGCAGGACCTGCAGGCCGAGGACGTGTCCCACTTCCAGCTCCATCTGCAAATTATAGAAATACATAATTACCATAAAATAGTGTTTTTTATATGTGTGGTACTGAATTCTGGAGTTCTAGAATTTCTGGAATTCTGGCTGGAACCTGTGATGTGAAAATAAACCTGATTCTGGAGTGTGCTCTTACCCATTTTCCTGGCACTAGAGGCTGTGGCACCAGGTGCTGTAGCGCTACAGCTGGCTCCAGGCTCATCTTCAGAGTCTGAAATTCAGTAAAATGAATTGACTGACTGCTGGCTTTTGTACAGTCATAGTAATTACATTTACACAAGTTACACAAGTCATCTCAAACATCGTCTTACCACTGCTCTGTGGACCTTCGCTCCTGGATGGGGCCCACTCATCTTCAGAGTCCTCCACGTCTGGGGAAGACGTGATGTCACTAGACTCGGACTCAGTCAGTCCAGCAGCCGCAACCGCGACATCCAGAGGCTCACCCCGTTCATCATCCGAGACCTCGGAATCGGTCTCCGGCACAAGCTCGTTTCGGACGGAAAAGAAATCAAGCAGTGATCTCTGATCGGCCGATCGCTTGCGTGCAGCCGCCGAAGACCGCTTGCGTTTGGCCGGCATGGCACAAACACGCCACCCGCTCCCAACTAAACTGAAATAAAACTACTGCTACGACTAGCTCAAACTGAACTGAAATAAAACTACTGCTACGACTAGCTCAAACTGAACTGAAATAAGGCTAATCTACCGGCTACCAACTCGATCAAACTGAACTAGAATAAACTGAACTAGAATAAAGGCTAAATACTAAAATGAACTGACGCTAAAGGCTAAATGTGCTAAGCTAACTACAATGAACACTAACTGTAACTACCGCTAACTATCTATCTAAACAAAGTCTTTATAAAGACTATACTAAACACTACTACTGTACTAACAACTAACAAACTAAATCAACTACGCTAACAAAATCGCTCTAAATCTGACTCTAAATTGCTAAATTCGCTATGTATAAATCGCTATATAATGCTGTATCTCTCTGTCTCAACTTACCTACTTCAAACCCACGCCGTTCAAAGGATGCCGCCTTCCTTATATAGAAATCTTTGTTAGAGTACTTCCGGGGCAGCGGGAGAGGTCGGATCCACATTCACCTATTGCCCAAGGGCCTCACCTAGTGGAAACCACTGGAAAAACAGTTTGACGAGTACAGTCGTCGCTGGCAGTTAACAGCTGGATTGTGTTTGACGAGTACACTCGTCGCTGGCAGTTAAGGTGTTAATTTAATATGACAAAGGCAATGCAATATAATGTTCTATTTCTCCATACCAACCATTTGCCAATAATAAAACCCAGTAAACATCTAAAAGCTCCAAATATTCATGTTCTAACTGACATCTGAGGGGAATGCAAAGCTACCTACCGTACCTGAGTCAACCCTAGCTCAGAGTTATTCCCGTGTTACAAGTGTGTTGTTGGCCTCAAAGACTTGAAAGCCACTGCGTCATTTAAAGACTAGCAACCCACCATGTGTCTCTGACTGTAGACCAGGGGCCGGTTGCACCAACTGGTCTTACACTGGTCTTAAGCTAAGTTGGTTGTAACTTTACGACCTAACAGCTACGCCGGTTGCACCAAGACGGCTTAAGCCTTCTTTTCACTAAGCCCAGGCGTAAGAGTTACACCTGGTCAGGAGGAGGCGTAGCGCCTGCCTGTAACAGAGATCTCTGTGTCTTATCAGCGGAGACCGTTTTGAGTCCTTACCCTCATCGTCGTAACACAGCCAGTTCTCCATCTTTTGAAGCATGATGTTAGATTACCACGAGCTAGTTGTGTGGCTTAGCCTTCCAAAATGTTGCCGTTAATTTTTTAGAATGTAATACATAGAATTGGGAACGTTACATTCAATTTCATTCAGACTGTCTTTCTGGCTCAATCGCCGCCATTTTTCCCCCGGAGTGAGGGAGGGTGAGAGGAGGGAGGGGGTTTTACAGTAGTGGCTGAGAGAGCGTAGTGGCACAGTGCTCCAAGCAGGTCGCGAGGCACATTTTTTGCAACATCATCCAATCAGGGTGCATTCCCTGGCAATTCACATGGACGCGCATTGCTACGACCAGCATAGTTAAGACCAGACGTAAGCTGTGTTGGTGCAACAGGCGTAAGTCCATGGTCTTAACTAAGACCGACGTAGGAGTTACGACCAGGCATAGTTAAGACCAGTTGGTGCAACCGGCCCCAGGTCTGGGTGTTGGGTGATTGGCACTAGAGTGCTGTAGGATGAGTGGTGTGGAGGAGCATTTGGTGGAGACATGCTGTTTTGTGTAGCACTGTATTGAGCAGGGCTACATGGAGACATGCAAGGAGATACAATGAAACAGCATTGACTATTCACTTGCAACCATGTCATTAACATCAAAGACAAGTCTTGCAACTTTAAAGCTGTTAGATATAGATGTGATCAATAATATCCTATCCTGTACATGATGTGTTTGTTGTCAACCTTTGCAGCCTTGTACTGCCGATGTTGGGGTTGATGTGAGCTGGCAAATGGGAGATGCAGAGACCTGGAGGACCTATGTGGGATTAAAAACACAAAAAGGTGCGTTTCAAGTGTGATGTTGGCCTCAACGACGAGTAAATCAAAGCCACTACATTATTTGAAGTAGGGGTGGGTGATATGGCAAAAATATCATATCACAATTTTTTTTAGGCAGGATCACGATCCACGATCTTATCGCAATTCTTTTTCATATTGGTTTTTAAGACTATTTTGCAAGTTACTGAACAGTACAACTACAAGTGCATCCAAACTAATTTCAGGGTCCGTACGGTCATGACAAACGCAGCACGTCTCGCTCTCGTCGACTACCAAGCAGGCAGCGATAACCAATGCTGTAATGAAAAATTAAGTCTGAACTGTGGAGGCAACGCAACGTTGGCCGCTGATGGCGGTAATTATTATTATTATTTCACTCGTTTGAAGGTGCCAGCCTGTGTGTGTGTGTTCACAATCACAAGTCAAACCAACTCCCCCTCTGTGTTGTTGTCCTACATGCTGCTTGCACTTTGCCAAGTGAATAGTGAGTGACGTTCGCAAACGATCCAAATCTATTGAACGGCTCTTTGCTATGAACGAAGGGAACCGAGTCCTACTTGAGAGCCGTTCATTTTAATGTTGTGGCTAAATTTCACTGCATGCCGCTGCCCACCACACACACAGGGTAGACCTCCCTCCCTCCCTCTGCTAGCCCGCTGAGCAGGGAGGATAGGTGCACTCGTTAATTGCTACCAGTGCATGCTGTAACTGGCCTGGGTGGGCGGACTCTGCATCTGCCGACTTTCTGGGCAGTGAAGTGAACACATTTCATAGAAGAAGTAAATTCACTGACTAAGCAGATGGATATGGTGTCACCTTGTGTAATGTTTACAATGCAGATCATTGACATTAGGTCTGGAAATACTGTATGAGTAATTTAATGCTGCAGCAGTCCACAGATGCAAAATTAAATAATGGTGGGTCTAAGATAAAATCTGATCCAAATCGTACCATATCATTATCCTAGTGATTTAGCCGATAAACAGTAGTCTAGTGCCCACCCCCCTAAAAAAAACGAACGAGGAGCCGCTATTTTGAACGGCTCTCACAAAGGAACGGAGCCATAAGATCCGGCTCCCTTCAAAGAGCCGTAATTCCCATCACTAGAAAGGAGGGGGGGACTTTGGAGGTGTCTTTCAGACATAGAAATGCAACTGATAGAATGTGCACTGCATGTAGCACGATACTAACGATCTGTCTGGAAAGGCAGATTGTGGAGCCATTCTAATCGTTAACTATCTAATATTGTCATATCGCCCAGCCCTAATTTGAAGAATATAACAGCCCACCACTGTCTCCAATACATAATGAATGGGACGTGTGCAAAAACACGGACATGTAGACATGCACCTTCACACTGTCTGTCAGTCTGTCGCTGTTTGTCTGTCTGTCGCCGTGGCCCCTACATGAACAAACAGCGCTGTCCATGGTGCTGAAACAACTGCTACTACATTATGTAAGTCAATGCAACCGTGCCTACTAACGGCGAACCTTCACTGAGCATCAATGCGGTGTTAAGTTTTTTGGACCACTGTCGATTTTTCAGAAATTCGTGTCCGACGTGTACACATCTGTTGCTGTGATTGACAGGTGGGTCAAAATTTGCATCCCAATTTTGTGCCATATATTCCCATCGCTCTTGGTGTGTAACAACCTTCACTCTGATTTGATTTGATTTTTTATTTAACCTTTATAATAATAATAATAATAATGATTGGATTTATATAGCGCTTTTCTAGACACCCAAAGCGCTTCACAGGAATCATTATTCATTCACACCATTCGTACCAGTGGTGGTAAGCTACGGGTGATGTAGCCACAGCTGCCCTGGGGAAGACTGACGGAAGCGTGGCAGCCATTTCGCGCCTACGGCCCCTCCGACCACCACCAACATTCATAGACATTCATACCCATTCATACGAGGCAATGAGGGTTAAGTGTCTTGCCCAAGGACACAACGACAACAGCTGGGAGGGAGCGGGATTCGAACCGCCAACCCTTGAGTCATTGGCCGACCTGCTCTACCTCCCGAGCTAATGCCGTCCCGACCATTTATTTAACCAGGCAAGTCATTAAGAACAGATTCTTATTTACAATGGCGACCTGATAAAAACAGAATAGATCAGTTGCATCGTATCAGGGAACAGACTTAACAATCATTAAAAAAAATACACCGGTAGTACAGTAGACTAAATAGGACTAGGGCCAGTGCTCACAAACACACAGCTCAAACAAGTAATTCTCTGATTTTTATCTTGAATCAGAAGCGACCAGAGGGCCCTAGGGTCTTGTGTCTTTGCTTTCCGTCCTGTAACCCAGGATGTTGAGGGTGGGTGGCCGGATTTGATCCAAGATGATACAAAAGTTAGAGGGTCAAGATTCAAGATCATTTTAATTAGGGCTGGCACGGATCAGAAAACCCAGGGTTCGGATCGCGTGACGGATTTTGAGCCACGGATCACAGATTTTTTGGATCAGCAACAAAAAAACAAAAAAGACAATAGACAAATAGTTTATTAGTTTAGTTGTACAGGGACAATGCACATCAATCAACATTGCTGCAAATGTGCCAGTTTTAGCTGGGTAGCTAATTTTCAACGGCAGTCCCCTGTGCAAGGTGTTGGTTGCCGGATAAAAACAGTAAAAAAACAACAACAAAACAACAACCACAACAAAAGACAAGCAATTAATAATAAGCAGTACATAATAAAAGCACATCACAGCACAGCACAAGGTTAGGCTTCATGCATGCAGGCGAACAAGCAGATAAAAAAGTGGATGACAGTAAATACAGGCAGTTAATAATAAGCAGCACATAGTAAAAGCACAGGCACATTAGATTCAAGATTCAAGATTATTTTAATTTGTCCCGAGGGAAATTTGTCTTGGACATACAGGCTGCCACATAGGTACACAGTGCCATAACAAAAACAACAACAAAAAAAACAATAGTGCATAGCACACCAGTGCCGACATGTGCAAATACACAACCAAAGTGCAAACATCAATAATTTACAGTACAATCAACAATACATTACCTATGACCTGAGTTTAGGAGACTGACTGATATGGGGATGAAAGAGTATTTGTATCTGTTGAGGTGTCTTTTTTTGTTCTTGATTGGGACTCTGTAACGCCTGCCAGATGGAAGCAGTTCGTATTCTGAATACAAGACATGAGAGGGGTCAGCAATGATCTTCCTAGCTTGTCTGATTACAGTTTCCTCAAAGAGTATTTGAAGGGAGGGGTGCTCCCTCACCCCCATCACTTTCATTGCAGTATGAGCCAGTCTATTTATTTGTGATTTCAGCTTAACTGGTAAGTTGCCAAACCAAGCAGACATACCGTAACGAAAAATGCTCTCTATAACAGCATGATAAAATAATAACAAAATCCTCTGTCCGACCCCAAACACCCTGAGTCGTCGCAGGAAGTACAGTCGCTGCTGGATCCTAGAGCACACAGAATTTACATGGACATTCCAAGACAGATTACAGTCAATATGTACACCCAAGTATTTGTATGAATGGACCTGGGCAATTTGGGCATTGTGGACTAACACTGGGGAATGATCCCCCAGGTGCCCTGGATCAAAAATAATTTCCTGTTTTTTTTGTATTTACAATGAGGTGATGGTCCTCACACCACTGTACAAACCTTTCGACCTCCAGACTATAACTCGAAATGTCTGTGTCTGTGTCTATAAGACCCAAGATGGCAGTATCGTCTGAAAATTTAATAATGAAAATTCCTGAATGAATACTTCTACAATCGTTTGTGTACACTGTAAAAAGAGGGGGCGAACTCACGCATCCCTGGGGGACACCTGTGTTGATCACCTTGGGCTCAGACAGTGCCTGGTTCACTCGGACTTGCGGGGTCCTGTTGGTTAAGAATGAGTGATACCACCTGATGATATATGGGTTAACAGACATCTGACTGAGTTTACTGAGAAGGATGTGTGGCTGCAGAGTGTTAAAAGCAGAGCTGAAGTCTACAAACAGCAATCTAGCGTAAGCACAAGCGTAAGTACAAGCATAGGCTTCATACATGCAGGCAGACAGACGATGCAGCCAGGCAGACACACAAGCAGACAGACAATGTGGCCAAACAACCATTTGTCTTTTAACCATGTTTTCATGGTGTGTTTGAAAGATTTGAATGTGTTGATATTGCGAATGTGTGATGGTATGGAGTTCCAGAGGTGGACAGCTCTCACCGAGAAGGCTGACTGGCCAAATGAACTTTTTTCTGAGAGGTATGGTGAGGTTGCCTAATGCAACAGATCTAGTGTGTCTGCTGCTCACTGAGAAAAAGTCATTAAGTGGAGGTGGAGCAAGACCATGGAGGATCTTGTATACCAGACAAGCATCACGGAGCCTTGTGATGTTGTCCCAGCTTAACAGGCCATACTTGTCTAGAATATTGCAGTGCTGATGACGAAAGGGTTTCTTGTCAAGCACATTGAGTGCCTGCTTGTAAACTGAATGAATTGGAGTTAGTGTAGTTTTGCATGCCTGTGTCCAGCTGGTGAGGCAGTAGGTGAAATGAGGCATGATCATTGCGTTAAATATAATTTTGCTGCTTCGGTGCTTAAACAGCTTCTTGTGTATCTAAAGTTAGCCAGGTTGTATTTGATTGTTCGAGTGACTTTCTTTACCTGTTTTTTGAATGTGAGGTTTGAGTCGAGAATGATTCCAAGATACTTAAATTCAGAGACCACTTGGAACCTCTCACCTGCAACAAACACATCTGGGTCAGATGTTCTTTTAGTGAAAAACATGCATACAATTTTTTTCACATTCAGGTGGAGACAGGAGTCATTAAGCCATTTAAATAATTTGAGACTAATAGAAAGTATAACAAGCTTTAATGATACAACAAATTAATTTTGGCGTATGACTCCATGATATGATGACGCTCTCCTGAGATGATGAGAGGGCGTCGTCAGTGAAGAATAGGATAGGAAATCCCCCATAGGGAATTCTTCAATCAGGAGTCATGACCGATGGTGGTGGTCAGGGGAGGAGGTGGGGCGAAAACAACTGCTTCAGCGATGATGATCAGCAACTGAGAATGACATGGCACATACACAGCACATAGCAAACAGAGTAAAACATGGACCCTGATATACTACGCTGATTAGGTGATTGGGATCAGCTGGAGATGAATACCTTGGGCTGATTGGTTATTGCCACATGTGTGGTAAACTGTGAATGGGTGAGGAGACAGCATCAGAGAAAGGGGGCGAGCCTAACAATGAATAGGTTATACATCCTCAAAGAAAGGGGGCGTGCACTGTGATATGACAAACTGGGCATTGGCTGTTAAGTAGTCTTCATTATTGAAAATAGTCCAAGACATCATTTCAATAATGAGAGACTAATAGAAAGTATAACAAGCTTTAATGATACAACAAATTAATTTTGGCGTATGACTCCATGATATGATGACGCTCTCCTGAGATGATGAGAGGGCGTCGTCAGTGAAGAATAGGATAGGAAATCCCCCAAAAGAAAATAAAGTTAAATTGGAATAAATGGAATGCATAAAGGGGATCATGGAGCTCACCAAACATATAAATAAATGTAGACTATGAGGGCAAAATGCATGCTGGTAGATTAAGGCCAGCTATGCGGGTTATTCACTATGAGAGGCAAAATGCATGCTAGGACATGGGCCAGCTATGCGGGGTTATTTACTATGGGGGGAAATTTACTATGGACAAAATGCATGCTGGGAGATGTAGGCCAGCTATGCATGCTGGAAGATGTAGGCCAGCTATGCGGGTTATTTACTATAAGGGGCAAAATGCGTGCTGGAAGATGTAGTCCAGTTATGCATGCTGGAAGATGTAGGCCAGCTATGCGGGTTATTTACTATAAGGGGCAAAATACATGCTGGAAGATGTAGGCCAGCTATGCATGCTGGAAGATGTAGGCCAGCTATGCGGGTTATTTACTATAAGGGGCAAAATGCATGGTGGAGGATGTAGGCCAGCTATGCATGCTGGAAGATGTAGGCCAGCTATAAGGGGCAAAATGCATGCTGGAAGATGTAGGCCAGCTATGCATGCTGGAAGATGTAGGCCAGCTATGCGGGTTATTTACTATAAGGGGCAAAATGCATGCTGGAAGATGTAGGCCAGATATGCATGCTGGAAGATGTAGGCCAGCTATGTGGGTTTATTTACAAATGCCGGGAGATGTAGGCCGGCTATGCGTGCTGGAAGATGTAGGCCAGCTATGCGGGTTTATTTACAAATGCCGGGAGATGTAGGCCGGCTATGCATGCTGGAAGATGTAGGCCAGCTATGCGGGTTATTTACTATAAGGGGCAAAATGCATGCTGGAAGATGTAGGCCAGCTATGCATGCTGGAAGATGTAGGCCAGCTATGCGGGTTATTTACTATAAGGGGCAAAATGCATGCTGGAAGATGTAGGCCAGCTATGCATGCTGGAAGATGTAGGCCAGCTATGCATGCTGGAAGATGTAGGCCAGCTATGCGGGTTATTTACTATAAGGGGCAAAATGCATGCTAGAAGATGTAGGCCAGATATGCATGCTGGAAGATGTAGGCCAGCTATGCGTGCTGGAAGATGTAGGCCAGCTATGCGGGTTTATTTACAAATGCCGGGAGATGTAGGCTGGTTATGCGGGTTATTTACCATGAGGGGCGAAATGCATGCTGGAAGATGTAGGCCAGCTATGCAAGCATGCTGGGAGATGTAGGCCAACTATGCGGGTGAAGGAATGGACAGGCTATTAATAAGGCATAAAGCGAGCCAGCAACAGACATGGTGAACAGGTGAAACCAGGTGAATACTTAAACGTGGGACATGAATTTGTAATGCGGGATCGAGATTAAGAACCACCACCATCATATATGCATTGACTTACCGATTCACGGTCAAGGGGTAAACAACATTTTGGAGGACCTCAGACTCTGCGGGACAATTACAGTTAATAGGTTTCATGAATGGAGAGAACATTGGGCCGATAGTGAAGCCACTTGATCGTTTCAGATAACACTGGTAGATGAAGGCCAGTAAGATATGGGATATGAACTGATATTCCATACAGATAGAGAAATACACTCCCCCAAAAGAAAAATTAATTTAAAACATGAAACCTGAGACTTACGCAGATATATACTGCCATCAATGATATAACAAAGAAATCTAGAATTACATAAAGGAGAGAAGAGACAATATTATAAAAATAAATAAAATGATATAGACAAATAACGAAATTGAAACAGTTCCTAGAAATTATGACATTAAATGATGATAATAATAATGACCCAGCAGAATAATAGTTAATCGTTCAAACTGAACAAAACAAACCGTGACAATGTCTAGGGTGCTGGAAGGCAGGGCAAAGAAAAAATAAAAATACATACAGAGTATATAAATCGACATGATTTATGAGCTTTAGTGAGCAATGGTTAACTCATTCAGGGCCAGTTTAGGACTGCCAATATTTAGCACAGGCCAAAGATTTTCATAATTGTTGGTCATCTTTCAAGACCCACAGTAAATTATCTATTAGCACCAAAGTGATTTGCAATACCTTAAAATTAAGATGTACGTCTCTGGGTTCACCAGGAAAAAAAAGTGAGCTTTTAGCATGTTCTGTACTCTACTTATAGCCATTTATATACACCCTGTTTTCACCAAAAAGGTCTCTCTTGAGAAGACAAATAGGAGAAAAGGCCATTTGTGTAAAATACACAATCTCAGGCAGAACTCGCTCTCAATTCTTTTATTTTGAACTGTATTGACATCAGACATGTAAATATTATTCGTTATGACACAAATGACAAAAAAAAAAAATATATATATATATATATATACACATGAAGTGCTTTTTTTTACATTCAACAATACAGTTTACTCAGTGTGAGTGAGTGTGCAGACAGACACACAGACAGACAGACAGACAGACAGACAGACACACCGACAGACAGACAGACAGACACACACACACACACGATCCCCCTTTTATCTTCGTTGCGTGATTTCTAACCCCACATAGGATAAGCAATAACCACGCCCTGTGGCGCCGGGATTGGCCAGGAGCAACACTGGAGGGCACGCAGCCCAGCGATTTCATGAACCAACTGAATAGCTCTTGAAAACGGACAGCGGGCTGCTGTGACTGCCGCTTCTGCCTTGTTAGCTGTTCGTGTGTTTATTTTGTTTTGTTCTGGTCCACCCGTCCTCGTCCATGTCTCCCTGTCCTATCCTCCCTGCTATTTGATCGTTCCCGTTTTCCCCTCGGCTATTCAACACGTCCTCACCGCCCTCTGGATTACCCGTCAAACTGATCGATCATTTCCTCATTCCTCCGATGATCAAACACATCTCTGGATTACTTTCTCCCGTTTTCTCCCGGCTGGCACACAGGAAGGCGACCAGCTCGTGCAGCGCGCCGAGGGGCATTTCAATGGCGTTTCTCCTGTCTGCACAAGGAAGCGTTTATCCGTTTTCTGTTTTTCTTCCTTCTCAATTTCAAAACAACAGCTGCGGTATGTGTTTGTTCACGTGTTGTCGGCTTGCCTTAGATGCCATGGACCTGATACTATGTCACAGGCTGGGGAAGTGTTTGAACTACGCGCTGTACTAATAAAAACAAAAACACGTCAAACACGTCATTGGCCCTCTGGGCTATTCCTGATAACACGTCAAAGACGTCTTTGGCCCTGAATGAGTTAATGGCAATAATCCGATATATTTGGGCTTAGCCAGCAATGGTTGGCATCAGCATCGGCTTGCAATAAATGGGCGAAGGATCAGGATCAGTTTGATCTTAAGACAAAAAGATCAGGACAGTGCTCTCAATTACTTTAAAATTGACACATGGTGTGCGATTTGCACCAAACACCCTCTTCATCGGGGTTGGCAATTCCTCAAGCAATGACCATGATAATTATAGTATAGATGAATGCACCTGGCACACGGGTCTAACCTGGGTAGGGGAGCCATAATGTAAAGCCGCCTACTATAAGATCTAAGACATGGAGCAATTATAATGGATGATCACACACAAAAAACAAAAAACAAAAAACAAAACAAAAAAATGACCAAAAATAAACAAAGACATAGCCCATAGGAATGAGGGTCCCAGGGACTGTATCCAACGCTTCTGAAGGATTCTGTCCCAGATACCACCTCTCAGAGGCAGATCACTGACAATGTCCATAATGACGATAGCTGAGAATAAGCATGTCCATTGAAGATTCCTCATGATTATTGGTGATGATCTATTGAACATAGATCCTTTCTTTTCTTTTTATCAGCGACTTACTAACTCACCGATTTTACCTCGCCAACCAGCTGCGCTTTTCTTCCCCCAACTCAGACAATGACTGAGATTGATATTCAGCTTAGCCAACAATGATTCCAGCAGTGGTTTTTAATTCATCTTGATTGCAATGTGTGATGATTTTTAGCTTAGAACGAGGATACTGGACATTGGATTAGTCAACAACAATGACTTATTTCAGCTTAAACAGTGACAAATAAATTGATACCCACTTTAGCCACCAACAATGGCTATATGATGATTTCCAGCTTAGCCCACCAACCATGACTATGGCAATGATATTGAGCTTAGCCAGCAATGCTGTATGGGTCCGGAGTGACCGCATTGATCAGATGAGTTGATGAGCTGAAACAACAATGTTATGATGCCTGGACTGGATCACTAGCAAGAGAGACAGCCAAGTCTATCCAATGCAATGAACTTTCATAAAACAAGAAAACTATACCTGAACAAATAGGCAAAAATAAAATGCACAACACGGATAGCACAGTGGATAAGTGGTGAGCCGTGCCGCCTCATGACAGAAGGTCCCGGGTACGACCCCCGGTCCATTTTTTTTTTTTTTTTTTTTTTTAACAGCTGTTGGGGCTTTGGACAGCAATGGATAGAAGGTCAACAAAGACCTGTATTTAAGGTCAGTACTGAGTTGACCCAGATCAGCAACGACCTGCATAATCGGGGCTTTGGACGGTATTGGATAAAAGGTCACAATGACCTGCATGAGCATAGCCAGCAATGGCTTAAAGGAATGCAGGGGATAATCAACCACGCCTTTGAATTCAGCTGATTGGTCACAATGAATTTGATTCAGTTTAGACAACACAAGGACTTGATTTTGGCATAGTCAACATCAACAAACTGAATACAGCTTAATCAGAAGCTTTTTAAGATTTCCAGCTTAGCCAAACCATGACTGGTGATGGGAATAATGATGGTTTTGGGCTTAACCAGCAATGCTGTATGGGTTAGCAGTCATCACATGATGAGATTGATTAGCTGAAAATAAACAATATGACACATGGACAGGATCGCTAGGTGGCAAGGCAGACAGAATTCACCCAATGCGGAATTCTTATCAGAATAGCTTCACAACACTTTTCAGCCCTTTCAAGGACAAACTATTTCAAGATTACATGCCGATAATTCATGTGAGTGCAAGCATTATTAGTAGCTATTTGCATGAAAAAGATACAGTGACGGCCGGTGATGATGTCATCAGATAGCGACCATCTTTTTCCCCCAACAAACGCCTGTTTGCTACGGACTGCTCATAGCCCTGCTGGTGCAGCTGAGGCCAGACCATGGGGAAGTCTGGGCAGATTCACTGTGATTGACGGGACCCGGCCTGCAGCACTGATGCAGGAGTGCCATATCATCTCAGACCAAAAGATCCATGGGGCAAACTGTTCATTCTGGCGGCAACCCTAGAGCTGAAGTGAAATACTTAATGCATGAGATATAAAGAAACTGGTTAATAAACAAATAAAATAGTTTCACCACCTTGCAAATGCACCATATACTGCTAGTTGCAACTCGCAGTGATATGTTATGGTTGGCCAACATATAACAGTGGGTTTCGCAGCCTCTTGTTACATGACTACTCAAACTGATGCTCAGACATGCTCCATGAGCCAAGGGTTTTTTGAATAACCCATTGCATGATTTTTTACCGGCATATCATATGCAGGCATATCACATGATCTCAACAACATGCTGACAGAATTTATGGATTAATTATAAAATGGGTACCTCAAATCAAGCAATCTGATTGGTTCACAGCCATTGTATAATTCCAGTAACCGAGTTCAATAACCCATGGCCATGGGTTATTGGTTACCATGGCAACTCTCTTACTAAATGGCAGCGCTGCGCTCGAGCCAAACAGCTTTCTCCTGATCTGCTGTATGGAGGGTCACTAGTCCTTCAAGTCTTTGTACAATGAGTCATTATGGACGCATGATGGCGCAACTCTCTTACTAAAAGTACGTTACTTGTTGTCGGCATACGGCTCTGGGGCCGGTTGCACCAACTGGTCTTAACTGCCTGTAACAGAGATCTCCGCGGAGACCTTTTTGACCGTCATCGTCGTAACTGCGGTCAACTGAGCCGTGTTCGTCGTAACACCGCCAGTTCGCTGTCTTTGAAAGCACGACGTTAGATTATAACTAACTAGTTGTGTGGCTTAGCCTTCCAAAATGTTGCCGTTAGTTTTTTAGAAGTTAATACATAGAATTGGGAACGTTACATTCAATTTCATTCAGACTGTCTTTCTGGCTCAATCGCCGCCATTGGTGCAACCGGCCCCTGGTCGGGCTTTGCTCTCAGCAAGCGCCAGGATTGGCCAATGTCGACTTCAGTCTCCAGAACGATCCAATCAAATCACCCGCACGTCTATCTTCTTGCTAGAGGTCCCGCCTTACAGTAGTGTTTCAACTGACTCTTAAAGAAAAACCATGCCAGTCGGACTTATAGTATTATTATTATTATATTATTATACTTGGAAACCGTTTTATAAAAGCAATATAGCACTCGAGCAGCGTGTTATATACATCACAACACACTTGCTCTCATGCTATATTGCTTAAATATACAATGTGCGGTGATGACATCACCAGCAGCGACGTGACATCTTTTAACTCACACAACCTCCCGTTTATTTATGGTTTAAGTAAAGACTTGACTGCCCGGTGATAGCAGAGGGATCCGCGCCTGCTGTGCAATTGGATTTAATAATTAGTTTTGTTATGATGTTTTGCATTCATACATTAATTTATTATTGTTTCTGTTCTAACTCTGCTGTCATTTCAGACCCGGCCACTCCCACCTGCCTGTCTTCCCCTCAGTAGTTTCACCTGGCTGTTAATTATCCCACTCACCTGCTCCTCATTCCCTAATCAGCTCCCAAGCATATCTACAGGCCCATTCCACTGCTTCTCTGCCAGATTGTAATTGTCCTTCATGCCAGTCACATCCAGCTATCCTGTCCTGTTTTGTTCGCTGCTTTTTTGACTTCAGTAAAAGAGTCGGATTGTTACACCTTGCCTCTTGGTCGTGCTTTTGGGTCCAATTTTGTATCTGACCGTGACAGAACAATCTGGCCCGTCATGGACCCAGCCGACTTAAAGAGAGATATGGAGGCACAAGCTGGTGCTTTACACCAGTATGAAAAGCAACTCCATGCCGTTTACGACAAGAACCTGGAGGCTCTCCATGACCAGATACGGCAGCTCAGTCTACACAGCCAAGGAGGGGCTGTGTAGACACAATCCCCACATTGACTGGGCTACAGGGGTAATTTTAGGCTGGAGTGAGCACTGTCATGCTGTCTGTCTGACAAATGCCCTGTCTCCTGTTTTTAGCCCTCCTTCTCCTTCTGAGTTTCCAGATCTGTCTAAAGTGCCCCAAACATATCTAGATTTGAAGGAGGTTTTCAACCGGTCCCGTGCCACTTCTTTGCCTCCTCACCGACCCTACGACTGTGCCATCAACCTGCTCCCTGGCACGTCCCCTCCCAAGGGCCGGTTATATTCTCTGTCAGCTCCAGAGATGCAGGCCATGGAGAAATACATCAGTGAGTCACTGGCAGCTGGCATCATTCGCCCATCTTCGTCTCCTGCTGGAGCAGGGTTTTTTTTTGTGGAGAAAAAGGATAAGTCTCTGCGTCCCTGCATCGACTATCGAGGTCTCAACAACGTCACGGTGAAGAACAGGTATCCCCTCCCACTCATGAAGTCTGCTTTTGAACAGCTCCAAGGTGCCACAGTGTTCACGAAACTGGACCTCAGAAATGCTTACCATTTGGTCCGCATTCAGGGGGGGGACGAATGGAAGACTGCTTTCAACACCCCCAGTGGCCATTATGAGTATTTAGTCATGCCCTTTGGACTAACAAACGCTCCTGCAGTTTTCCAAGCACTAATGAATGATCTGCTAAGGGACATGCTACACAAGTTTGTCTATGTCTACATCGATGACATTCTAATCTTTTCCAGATCCCTAAAGGAGCACGAGGGTCATGTGAGGAGGGTCCTGCACAGACTCCTGGATAATCGCCTTTTTGTGAAGGCAGAGAAGAGCGAGTTTCATGTTTCTGAAATGTCCTTCCTGGGGATGGAGCTCAAGGGAGGAAGCGTCGAGATGGACCTGGCCAAGGTTCATGCTGTTACTGAGTGGCCTCAGCCCACATCCCGTACACAACTTGGCAGTTTCCTAGGGTTTGCCAACTTCTACAGACGTTTTGTCCGGAATTTCAGTTCGGTGGCAGCCCCCCTCACCGCCCTTACCTCCACTAAGATGCCCTTCTCTTGGTCTCCTACCGCTGAGGCAGCGTTTCAGGAGTTGAAGCGACCTTTCACCAGTGGTCCCATTCTCACACACCCTGACCCCTCCAAGCAATTTGTGGTAGAGGTAGATGCCTCTAGCACAGGGGTGGGGGCTGTCCTCTCCCAACGCTCAGCGGAGGATCAGAAGGTGCACCCTTGCGCCTTCTTCTCCCGGAAGTTGATACCGGCAGAAAGGAATTACACCGTAGGCGACCGGGAGCTGCTGGCGGTCGTGTTGGCCTTAACGGAGTGGAGACACTGGCTCCAGGGAGCGGAACTCCCCTTTGTGGTTTGGACAGATCACAAGAACCTAGAATATATACGCACCGCCAAAAGGATGAGTTCCCGCCAGGCTCGATGGGCCTTGTTCTTTGATCGCTTTAACTTTACTCTCTCCTACCGACCAGGCTCCAAGAATATCAAACCTGATGCCCTCTCCTGCCAGTTCCAGAAGGAGGAGGACCCTACTGAGATGGAAGGGATCCTTCCTCCTTCCTGTGTGATTGGTGCTCTGGTCTGGGACATTGAGGCTAAGGTCAAACAGTCACTTTCTGATTTCCCTGCACCCAGTAACTGTCCTGTGGGCCGTCTATTTGTCTCTGATCATCTCCGCTCTCAGGTCCTCCAGTGGGGACACTCTTCGCGTCTGGCCTGTCACCCGGGGGTGCGGCGCACCCTGGCCCTTCTTCGTCAGCGTTTCTGGTGGTCCTCCATGGAGGAGGACACACAGGAGTTTGTGGCCGCCTGTCCTGTTTGCTCCCAGCACAAGACCTCCCGCCAAAGCCCTGCGGGTCTCCTTCAACCCCTTCCCGTACCGCATCGTCCCTGGTCCCATATATCGCTGGACTTTGTCACAGGCCTGCCCCCCTCGGAAGGTAACACAGTTATTCTGTCTGTTGTTGACCGCTTTTCCAAGTCTGCACATTTCGTTCCCCTGCCTAAGCTCCCCTCTGCCAAAGAGACCGCTGAACTGATATTACTCCATGTTTTACGCCTGCACGGCCTCCCCAGTGACATAGTCTCTGACCGGGGGCCTCAGTTCACCTCTTGTTTCTGGAAGGAATTTTGCAGGTTGTTGGGAGCCTCGACCAGCCTGTCCTCAGGTTTCCATCCGCAGTCCAATGGCCAAACTGAACGGAAGAACCAGGACATGGAAATGGCTCTGCGGTGCGTCGCCTCACATGCTCCTTCTTCCTGGGCCAAGCAGTTGGTGTGGGTTGAATATGCCCACAACACCCTTCCCACCTCTGCCACTGGCCTGTCCCCCTTCCAGTGCGCCTACGGCTATCAACCTCCACTCTTTCCTGAGCAGGAGAGAGAGGCCAGTGTCCCCTCCGTCCAGGCATTCATCAGACGCTGCCGCCGCACATGGCTCGGGGCCCGCTCTGCTCTCCTACGGACCTCTGAGAGATATCGGCGAGCAGCCAATCGGAGGCGATCCACAGCGCCCCAGTACGCACCCGGTCAACGGGTGTGGCTATCCACCCGGGACATACCTTTAAGGGTGGAGTCTAAGAAGATGGCTCCCAGGTACATTGGCCCGTTCCCCATCTCCAAGGTCATCAACCCTGCGGCGTGCGCCTGCGCCTCCCACGTCCCATGAGGATTCATCCCACCTTCCACGTTTCCTGTGTTAAGCCAGTCAAGGTCAGTCCTCTGCAGCCCCCCTCCAGACCCCCGCCCGGCTCATTGGTGGTGGGCCGGCTTATACGGTCAAGTGCCTGCTCAAGTCGAGACATCGAGGGAGGGGGCTCCAGTACTTGGTGGACTAGGAAGGCTACGGCCCTGAGGAGCGCTGTTGGGTCCCATCTCGCAACATCCTGGACCCGGAGCTCATCTCAACTTTCCATCGCACCTATCCCGACCAGCCCGGTGGGACATCAGGAGCCGTCCCTTGAAGGGGGGGCTCTGTCATGGTTTTGGATTTAATAATTAGTTTTGTTATGATGTTTTGCATTCAGACATTAATTTATTATTGTTTCTGTTCTAACTCTGCTGTCATTTCAGACCCGGCCACTCCCACCTGCCTGTCTTCCCCTCACTAGTTTCACCTGGCTGTTAATTATCCCACTCACCTGCTCCTCATTCCCTAATCAGCTCCCCAGCATATCTACAGGCCCATTCCACTGCTTCTCTGCCAGATTGTTATTGTCCTTCATGCCAGTCACATCCAGCTATCCTGTCCTGTTTTGTTCGCTGCTTTTTTGACTTCAGTAAAAGAGTCGGATTGTTACACCTTGCCTCTTGGTCGTGCTTTTGGGTCCAATTTTGTATCTGACCGTGACACAGGCGCGGCTCCAGTATTGGGCCTGGCGGGCCTAGGCCCACCCACTTTTTCCCCAGGCCCAATCAGATTTTTTTTTTTTTATATATATATATGTTTTTTTTTATTAATTAATTTTTAAAACGAACATTTGAATACAAAATAAACACACAAAAACGTTTCCTGACTCTTTCTAACAATAAAAGAAAAATAAAACTGTTATATTAGACTTCAAGTACTGACGGGAGTTAAATTTGGCGCTTCAGTTGTTGTTGTAATGTACAGTGTAGCTAAAAAAGGTCAAAAAAAGCCCTCAAATCATTAATTTAAATGAGATATTCCTCTAAATATCGCTAAAAATGTAAAAAAAAAGACCTCAAATTTTTTTTGAATCGTGAGGCCAGTGAAGATTCACAGCCCTACTATGTATGTGTTATCTTAGTCCCCAGAGTAGCTATTTAATTGTAGTAAGACACTTTTTTCCCACTGTATGAAAATCAATAACCTATGGTGACCTCTAGGATATTCATAGCATCATGAACCTTTGCAACCACAGACTAGAGACCTGTAGCATTCAGGGAATGTCTGACTTTATTGTTTCTGAGCAATTTCCAAAACAGAAATGCTCTAATAGAGGAAGCTTTAGTTCTAATAGTCCTCTTCATCATCATTCAAGTCAGCCTCAATGGTCTCATCTTGATCTTCTTCCTCCTATTTCCTTCCTCCTCTTTGGTATCTGCCTCCTTATCAAGTACAGTAGGTCAACCAGAGATGGGGGCATGATGGGTCCGGCGGTGCATATGGGCTGGAGGACTCCCTCCTTGTTCCTCTCACATCCCCGGTGAAAATCAAGGTGTAATTTATACATCTTCTGTTTATAACTAAAAAAGCAAACACAATTAACAATTGAACCATACTTACCTGATCTGGGTCATATGGCTTGGCCCGCTCAAAGATATGTGTAGATGCATGCTTATAGCCTGCCACCCTATGTTTGCAGCAATCAAGATGGGGTGAGAGACAGCGCTCTGGTGGTGGGAGACGTCCAAGGTCCACGTTCGACTTATCTCCAACCAGATAAGTATATCGGCGCAGACAGACGGACAGAGGCTCGGCATACAGAGGTAATATCTGAGGGAACGTTTATTGTTATTAAAAACGTCACAGGTGTTATTGCTTGATTTGCGTGTTTTCATGCGCCCATGCCAGTTGCTTTACAAAAGACAGTCTAGCTATGTGTGGGGAAAAAACTAAAAACAAAACAGAATCCTAATTGCTACATAAAAGTCCCACATATTAATGCAAAGTGTTCTCTAACCTGCACTATGCTCTTTAAGGGCGCTATCTTCGCAACCGCGGTAATTTTGCGTTAGCGCCCGTTTTGCGCTGGAATAGCGCCGCTCAAAGCCCTAATTGTGGGCGTGTCGGCCCACTGCGCTTCACGTCATCTCGGCGCAAACGTCCATAGGTGTGTTTATGCCCATATAGGATTCACAAGGTGAGATCACTCCCCTTAAAAGCCACAGCGTCACCGCCATCACACACCAGCTTCTTTCTTGCTGAGAGCAAGCAGAGAAACAGAGAGAGAGAGAAAAGAGAGAGGGGGGGAGAGAGAGAGAGGGGGGGGGGGGAACGAGAGAGGGAATTGCAGGGAGAGAGGTTACTGTATACTATCAATGGTTACTGTATAGCCTACTGGCTTGTGTTGTGTCAGAAAGTCATTTGCTACCAGAAATATCCGTGGGACCGTGCACAGCGCTGCCTCACTGTAAGGGGGAAAATGACCATAGTGTTGTCGATCACAGTTTTTACGTTTGAGAGGATGAAATGAAATATAAACACCCATTATATTTCTGGATGACTAATTAACACATGGCAGTTGGTCACCAAAGCCCTGATCAAACATAAGCCTCAATTGTCAACCTCATTTCTTTGGCACTTTGACTTAAGTGTTGATTTCTTTTGCAGAGTGGACGCCACAAGCTGTGGGCAGCAAGGCAGCTAGTCAAGTCTGATGGTAAGGCCTTTTCAACAACTCATTACCTCTTACATCTAACCTGGTCAGATGGATCCCTTCACAATAAAGCAGTTGAAATGATGATTATTGTCTTGGTTTTAACCAATATGATGAGATGAAGATCTGAGCAACTGCATACATTCAACCTAGACAATGTTGCATTATAGTATAACTTGAATATAAAGAATCCAGTAGAGGTCAGTATCTAGCAGATAGTATAAATACATAGGAAGAAATACAGAAAAACATAATTAACAATAAGTAACAAGAACAATAAACAATATGAGAAATACAGGGTCTTCCAAGACTAACATAAACATGGCAAAGACTAACTATAAGAAAGAGACCATATCTATGGTGTCATTCAGGCCTGGAGTCCAATCCATCTACTCTCTAGCTGGTTGAGAGCTCTCTCCCTGTCCCCTCGTCTAGAGGTGAGAGGCATAGGTGTAGGGCTAATGTAACGCGGGGGAACGGCGTTCCCACACTTCTCCAAGGGGTGTTTTGTGCGTTATTATTTACGACAGCATGAAGAAGAGTGCGACTGCGATGCATTATTATGGAACCCACCACGGTTCTTCCCAAGGAAGAAAAACAACAAACACCTGAATAATGTCATGGGCAAACTGTAGGAGTGCAGAAACGCCCGTTGAGCCGTGGGTGGCGGCAGTACAAATCAATTGGCAACTTTGATGATATTTCATCTGTGCATTGAAGCCGTGGTCTCCCCCCTGTGCGTAATTGGGCAGCGCCAGCTCACCTGATCCAGCCGCTTTGATCTCTGTTACAGCCCCCGATTCGTACGCTACAAGCTTATATGAACTTATATTGCTACAATTAACGCATTAACAGTGTGTAACAGAATACATTCAGTGTGCAACAGAATAGCCTACATTCTGACTGTGTGTTATGGAACGCATCTACCAGCGGCCACAACAACAATTTAGAGAAAGCGTGTTAAACCAGAATACGGGACTATCTGGAGAAAACAAAACAAATGAACAATCTGAGCTGGCGATGTTCTTTTGTTGTGGAATGCGCACTGCATGGAGACTTGCACGGCTGCCTTAATCGAATAGAGGTAAGCATTGCTTCTTTGTGAAGAAGGAATGGAAAAGTATCTCAATTTGGCCATACCAGTGATTTTGAGCATATTATGCATCATAATGTATTGTTTTATTTCATGGCCAGATGTGGCCTTTCTTATCTCATATAGTGCAAGTCGAGCTGTTTATGTGCTTTTGTCCCATGCGTGATGCCCTCACAGTGTGACAACCTAGACTTGTCCCCGGACCATACGTTTCACAACGATACAGACACACCCCCGGATACACCCATCTACTTAGGGATTCGTTCCCGTTCGCGCCATTATTCAACTCCCTTCCGCATAAGTTCATTCAGTTTTTCTTCTGAGAGGAGGAAGGAGGAAAGACCGAGAGGTCCGATGGGACATCAAACAAAAAATCGCTCCATTGCCTCTCTGCTCGGATGCTCTCCTTTCAGCTGTCTCGCTGTTTACCCAAGCCACTGAAGCCAGCGTCATCCACCCGCAGCAGCAAAACCCGTTCAGGATTCGCGGACTGCATATTGGAGTGACTGACAGACTGGCTTTTTTGCTGGGAGCACATAACCTGTGAAAAGAAAACCTGTAAATGGAATGGATTACTTTTTGTGGTACTATGAACCATTGAACTGACTGGATGGGTCGGGTGTAAATCCTGGACTGGATTACCTGGGTGAACTGAGGGATATGGACCGGAAATTACTTTTCTCTGAAACTATTTTCTTGCACAATATATATACTGAAACTGAGTTGTTGGGTGTGGTCTGAAATTATTTGAGTGTTTCTGTTTGCATTTAAAGTCCCTGGAAACCAAAATCCACAAAAACATTCTAACTATGTTATTTAGGGTCTTACGTCTTACGGTCTTATGTTAGTAATTGTGTGCCTCCGAAATTATTATACATTACTTTCAACCCAAAGCCTTAAAATCGACACTTTTCTACAAGATTCTACAAAGTACTTCCTCATTGAAGACAGCAGTGCGCGAGGTGCTAAAACGCAGGAGCTTATGACGTCATAAGCTCTATATAACCTTTGTGCACGCGCGTTCTTTGCCCCCACAGCGCTGTCTGTCTGTCTCCCTCCCACTCTGTGTGCTGTGTTCGTTCGTTCGTTCGTTCTCTCTCTCTCTCTCTCTCTCTCTCTCTCTCTGGACTAGTGAGAGAGAGAGAGAGAGAGAGAGAGAGAGAGAGAGAGAGAACGAACGAACACAGCACACGGTGGGAGGGAGACAGAAGCGCTGTGCACTCGAAGTGGCAGAGCAGAGATTACGCCGGGATTGCACTGGTTGCATTTGCGTTGCGTTGCAGCTGTGCTCTGGTTTTGCTCCGTGCTCTGTGCTGCGCCAACACTAACCGGCTGCGTGCAGAGCACGTCACGGCTCTGCTCCGCCAGACAGCTAGAGTGAGGAGACCCACAGGTTATCACGGTAAAATCGAGCGAGACAATTTGTATGTGGGATAAATACAACGACAAACAGGCAGAAGATCATTGTTCCCAACTGGAGAAGCAGAGGAGGGGTGGGCTTGCTTGGTGTTGTCCTTGTAAAAAGGATGGGTCGTGTCATATATTATTTTGTGGTTTTCCACTTCAATTATGAACTTTTCCGCATACATGTTTGTCCTCTGGCTTGATATTGAATGCTGTAAACACCTCTGCCCTGTTGATTTCATGCCTGGCTCCGCCCAACTTGCTGCGGCTTTGCTCCGTCATCCGTGAAAAATAGAACCCTTGCGTATCTTTTTCGGAGAGCTCCGGATCGTCGGAGCTGGGACGGAGTAGACACGCAACGCAGCGGAGTAGGTGGGAGTTGACACAATGATTAGAGTGGAAACGTATCGGCTCCGATGCCGTACCGCAGCGCAGACGGACCGAACACGGACCTAGTGGAATGTAGGCGTTAGTCTCGTCGGCGGTGTGTAGAAACCTCTCCTCTGCCTGCTGCGGCGCTGCTGTGTGTGTGTGTGTGTGTGCGCGCGTGCAGACAGATAGACAGATAGACAGATGACCGTCAGTACGCTATGCGCACAGCAACACGCGAACACACACACACACACAAACCATCTCTCTCTCTCTCTCTCCCTCTCTGAGGAGAGGAGAGAGGTCTGACTGAGAGAGGGAAATTTCCCTGCTGTAGACGGGACACGCCCACACAGTCCGTGGGAGAAAATACACTCTAAAAAATAATTGATTCTAATTACTTTTGCCAGGACTGTCAAACCTAAATTTATATACTTTGCGACGTTCATCATCGTTCAAATTTGGCTGGTGGCTTATTAACATAGGCTCCTGTGATGTGATGAACTCAAAATGCTAAATAATAAAGAAATATTTCTGGTTTCCAGGGACTTTAATGTTTGCATTTAATGTATTTGTTCTTGCTGGGTTGAACTTTGTTCATTCAATGTGCAGGGTGTACATGTTGTTTTGTGTGCACCTTTGTGAGGTTTGGTAAGACTGAATGACACAACCCTGACTTAACTCTTAACACGTTCACTGCCGTGGACGAGTCAACTCGTCAAGCAGAAACCAACGGTTGACTGCCGTGGACGAGTCAACTCGTCAAAAAAAAAAAAAAAATTGACGGTGGGACGTGGATCAAAGCCCCCTACGTCTCCTATAAAAATATGGGAGCCACCGAACGTGTACAACCCATTCCACCAACCCACTAAGTGGCGACAGTGCTCTCCAGACTAGAGAAAGCCGAGCCAAAACTGCAGGGGAAAGCGTGAGGAAACCATTCTCATACTGTAGAATGGTTTGGCGAAAACGCTTTCGCGCTGGCGCACAACGGTGGCGCACAACGGTGGGGGGTTCCAAAACAACACACTTTGAAACACGCAGCATAAAGCCCAGAATCGCAAAAGCTTCATCAAAGCTCTCAACCCAAGAAACGAGCGAGCCCCATCCAGACTCGCCCAACGAGGGGCCGCCAGGCAGCAGACAGGCAGCAGAAACTCGCTTGTGACACACCCGCTGCAGAGCCACGGAGGGAGGAGGAGAACACCCACGGAGGGAGGAGTTTGAAGGAGAGGGGGGTGGGGGTGAGGTTATGGAGGAAATTACTGTTCAAAACTATTGTTTAGATGTCTGATGTCTTACTGATGCCAAAAATAAATGGTTAAAGTGACTGTTCTATCGAATTTCACAAAAAGGCATTTATCTCAACTTTAATTTTCAGACGCTGAAACCATGCTGTATTCAACTGCTAATGCCTACATAACTACTAACTCTACAAACTAATGATGGTCTCGACCTAGTTTCAAGATGAAGACCAGTCACGCTGCCTCACGCCACACGTAATCTAGAGACATAGCGACCTCAGCATCACATGTAATCCTAGCGTGACGACAAGTGCGGTAATCCCAGCGTGACGTCGTTAATGTCGTCAGTGCAGTAGTGACGCACTTGCCTAGGTGACGGCGTTAGTGTCGTCAGTGCCGAGGCCATGACGTGGCAGTATTTATAGCCACGCCGGGTGCACCACGGTCCTTGTTCCCTGTCCTCTAGCGCTGCACCAAGCTGACCTAATTCCTTCTCTGGAAGCCGCGTTTCACTTCTCAAGCTGCCCATTCCTCCAGATCCTGCTATCAAGCCATCCGCATTCACGAGACCTTCCTCCAGATTCCGCTATCAGCCATCCGCATTAACGAGACCACTCACCGTTCTCTCCTGCATCATGTCGGGCCGCGAAGACGAAGACTTCGAGGCGCAGTACCAGTTCGAGCTCGAGGCATCCAGCTCCGACGAGGACTTGCCCGTCAAACCATCCACGCCCGGGCACGGGCTGCAACAGGCGAGCGGACGGCAGCAGGCTTCGGCAGCACCAAACGCATCTCAGACGGGGGACCTCATCGCCAAAAGCAGGCAAGCGGGGCCGGCGCGCAGCAGAGGTAGGGCGTGCGGCCGAGGAAAGAAAGCAAACGGTGCCAAGTCACGAGGACAAGTAACAACTCGCAGTCGCGCAAGGGGCGAAGTGGAGAGCGCTCCGGGCCCGGGCACGAGCACTCGGGGGCGCGGAGGGAAGCAAACGCAGCCCCGGCCAAAGCATACGGCAGGCCATTAGGGCCAAAAATCGCCGCGAAAATCAATGTCGGCGCTAAAATTCCCGCGAGGAGCTCAGCCGCCCCGCCTGAGGCATATGGCAGGCCAACAGCTCCGCAAATCCCCTCAGGCTTCCCACCTGCCGCGGCAGGCCCCCCGGCCCCGCCCAGGCGGCAGGGGGGGGGGCTGGCCGCAGCCATGCATTCTATAGCAGGGACCCTTAGCGGGTTCCAGGCTTGCCTGGAGGCCATGCGCCCAGCGCAGCCACCAGTCCAGCAGGCGGTGCCCACGCAACCAGCGGTGCCCGCAGACCCAACCCCCATGCCTTACCCAACCCCCATGCCTTATCCACCGGCGGCAGCAGTAGCGGAACCCAGCATGCTCCTCGCTCCTCCCACTCACCCATTCCTTCCCAGGCAACCAGCGGCGGGCGCAGCGCAGCCCAGCATGCTGCCTGCTCTACCCGCCACACCGTACCCATTTTGGCCCTTCCAACCGGCGGCGGCCTCAGCACAGCCCAGCGCGCCACCCGCTCCTCCCGCCCAGATGTGGCCCTTCCAACCGGCGGCGGCCTCAGCCCAGCCCAGCGCGCCACCTGCTCCTCCTGCCCAGATGTATTCCCTGGCTTCAGCGCTGCCCGAGTTTACTTTCGGTAGGCGTTACATTCCCCAGTCGGCCCGGCATCTCTCCCAAGCTAAAGTCCAAAATCCTGGAAATCAGACTTCCCTCTCTCCTTGTCAAAATGGTTTTCAGAGATGAATAAATGTATACCTTTGGAGAAAATAACCTATGTTCTGAGAAATAGATACAATCAGTTCATGAACATATGGCAACCGTATATTAGCTATATGGACACCATTAATCTGCAACTGATTGATCCAGAATTGATGTAGCACATTCCAGCTGTAATATGTATACCCAACTAATACTTTCTCAATGCAAAGTCACTCATATTATGTAATTTGTATTGTTTTCTTGTTTGACTCTGTATTGTAGGATTTCCAGCCATATGGTTGGAAACAACTATTATATTGACCGTGAACTGTGGTGAGGAAGGGGTGGGGGGAGGGATTGGGGAATGTCTGTTGAATGTAATGTATTGTTATTTTCTTGTCTAAGTTTGAAAATAAAAAACAGTTTAATTCAAAAAAAAAAAAAGTCCAAAATCCTGCAGGGCAAGGACGTCAATCTAGTCAGCATTCTCCTGCCTTCACCGGAATGCAGCAAGAAAATTACGAGCGCGGACACCAGCGTTCTAAGTTCGTCCGACCCCCGCCTCCACAGGGACCTCACCATGACGGAGTTCACGAGCGCGTTCGGAGTTTTCCGTGACGTAATTTGTACAGTGTACCCCGAACGCCGAGCCGAGCTGGACAGATATCTGGCATTAATAGCGGATCTCGCCTTGAGATTCGGGAGGGGCGTCTTCTACCAATACCACAAAGCGTTCTCCCACAAGGCCGCCCTGAGCATCTCCGAAGCTAACTCCCGGGTAGACTGGTCCATCCTGGACGGTGACCTAATGACGATGCTGGGAGGGGCAGGGCAGGTGATCACGTGCTTCTCCTGCGGCGAAGCAGGGCACACGGCGCCTCTCTGCCCAAAGGCGGCCTTCCAGCCTCCCGCCAGCCGCGACGGCGCACCCCGCTCGACCCGCACGGCTCAGGTCCCCAACGGGTCCGTCTCGAGCCATCAGGTGGGTGTCCCATACTACCCGACAATATGCAGAAATTTCAACGAGAAATCATGTACCTACGCTAACTGTTCGTACCTACACGTGTGCTCCGACTGCAGGGACGCCCACCCCCGCTCCATCTGCCCCCGAAGGTTCCGCCCCCAGAGGCAGGACCCCAACACCAATAGGGACAAAACGGGCTTTCAACGGCCCTAAAATGCCACCCGTCCACGCCCATCGACGTCCCGGCCCTAGCCCAGGAACTCTCCCAGCACCCCAATCGCGCATTCGTCGATTACTTACTGACCGGCCTTTCTCAGGGTTTCAAGGTCGGTGTAACCACAACCCCTACAACCTCCCTTGTCTCCAGAAATTCGCAATCAGCCCTGAAGGAGCCCGAGATAGTCTCCCAACTGCTCAACAAGGAGGTTTCCAAAGGATTCGTAATCGGCCCTTTTAAGTCCCCCCCCTTCCCGGTGTTCCGGACAAGCCCAATTGGCATCGCCACGCGTAAGTATTCCGGGAAGAAACGGTTGACTTTCGACCTTTCCTCGCCCCGCCACGGTCCCATCCCTAGCATAAATAGCCTCATTCCCCCCGAGCCCTTCTCTATTACGCCAACATAGATAACGCCATCCACCTCATCAAGCTCGCGGGCCGAGGCGCCTGGCTCTCCAAAGCAGACATATCAGATGCCTTCAAGGTCATGCCCATCCACTAGGGGTGTCACAATATATCGTCCCACGAAATTTCGCGATAGTAAAACGTCACGATATGTATCGTTGAGATGAAATCTCATATCGTGATTTTTTTTTTTTTTTTTTTTTTTTTTTTTCAAAAGTAGACAAAGAAACGTCTTTGTTTGTTGAAGTTCAATGTGTGGAAAGTAGTTAAGTTGAACAAGTCTCTGAAGAGACACATGAGAAGTTATACAGGAGAGAAACCATTCAATTGAGTTTCTGGCAAAACTGTTTACTTGACAGGAAAAACTGAAGATGCATAAAAAATAGACTAAGAAAAGTCTTGTTGTTTGAGTTTGAAGAAAAACTGAAGATGCATAATGAGAATTTATACTGCTGAGAAACCTTTTAGTTCAAAGTAAATCTAAGTGACGGTGTAACTCATTCTATTTCAAGATAAGCCTTATCTCCAATCTCATGTTTTTTCTAGTTGTTATTGTAATAACAATTTCCCACAACAGCATGTTTTGTATTTGTGCATTTCAAATAAAATACTACTTTTCCAGTCATATATTGTCATTATTCAAGTTTAAAAAAATATTGTTAAAATCGTATCGTATCGTATCGTTATCGTGAACCCAGTATCGTGATACGTATCGTATCGTGAACTGAGTGTATCGTGACACCCCTACCATCCACCCCTCGCAATGGGCGCTGTTCGGGGTTAAATGGGAGTCCAGGTTTTACTTTGCGGTTAGGCTCACATTCGGTTGCAGGAGCAGCCCTGCCATCTTCAACTCACTGTCAGAAGCGCTATGCTGGATATTGCTAAACAATGTGCGTGTCCCCGCCGTGCTCCACCTCCTAGACGACTTCCTGTTAGTCGACCCTCCGTCAGCGCCCTCGGTCTCCCTAAGCAAGCTGAAGGAACTATTTCAAAGGCTGGGCGTGCCTCTAGCAGAGGAGAAAACTTCCGGCCCCGCAGCAGCACTCGAGTTCCTGGGCATTAACCTCGACTCCGAACTCAGGCAGGCCTCTCTCCCCTTTGAGAAGTTGACGCGGATCCGCGAGATAGCCCACTCTCACACGGCAGCGGCCCGGATCTCAAAACGAGAGCTCCTATCCCTTCTCGGCCATCTAAATTTCGCCATGCGCATAATTCCCCAGGGCCGTTCATTCATTTCGAGGTTACTCGATCTGGCATCCTCAGTCCCCGGGCATCACGACCCGGTTACCCTCGATGAAGGCTGCCGGTCCGATCTCAAGTTCTGGTCCCACCTATTAAATGACTGGAACGGGATCTCCTTTTTCTACGACGACGTCATCTCGTCAGCCGACGATCTAAATTTTTTCACGGACGCGGCCCCGTCCCGGGGTTTTGGGGGGTTCTTCCAAAGGCAGTGGTTCGCCGGGGCATGGCCAAAGCAGTTCGCCGACCTGGATCAGTCCTCCGCTCTGTTCGAGATTTTTCCCATAGTGGTCGCGTGCCACCTGTGGGGACGCTCCTGGGCGAGGAAACGCATAGCCGTCAAATGCGATAATGCAGCGGCAGTGGCCATAGTCAACAAAGGGCGCTCCTCCTCCCCCGACATCATGCCTTTCGTCCGGCGGCTGACTTGGCTCGCGGTCACCCATAATTTTATCATGGTTGCTCATCACCTCCCCGGGCACTCTAACATCCTTGCTGACCACCTTTCTCATTTTAATTTTCAGGCATTCCGCAACCTCCATCCGGCAGCCGACCCGTCTCCAATGCCGCTTCCCCCGTTCTCGGCTCTCACCCTCTCATGAGCCCGGACCCAAGTCCTAGGCCCCCGGCACTCCCTCACGATCCCCGCCTCACCCAGCTACTCCACGCCGCTCAGTCCTACATCAGGGGGGCGCTGGCCAGCTCCACAGCCAGAGCCTACGACGGCGCCTGGCGGTCGTTCGCTTTTTTCTGTGCCTCGCTCAATCTCCCCGTTCTCCCAATCCTGATCCCCAACGTATGTGCCTTCATAACGTTCTGCGTATCCGTCCGCCACCTCCGTCTCCCCTACATCCCCCCTACGTCCGTAGCATGGTGGCGGGGATCCAATTCCACGCCAGGCGCTACGACCCCGAATTTCCCAGTCTATTTTCCGTCCCCGTTATAAAAGCTCTGCTAAAGGGCATCGCCAAAGCCTTCCCGACCGCCCCCGACTCCAGGCGTCCCATAACTCCCCCTGCTACGGCAGCTTCTAGGGCGCACGAGAGACGGCTGTTTCTCTCCCCTGCAAGATTCACTCCTAGAGTGCGTGTTCCTGCTAGCCTTTTATGGGTTCCTCCGCGTCGGCGAGTTCACATGCCCGGCGTCGTTCGACCCCTCCCGGGACGTGACCCGGTCCGACCTAAGCTTTCACCCCGATCATTATAGTCTCTCCCTTAAGCACACCAAGGCGGGCAGAGCCTGCTCCATTATCGTTGCCCGCAACGATTCCCCCTTCTGCCCCTTTGCCTCCATGGCCCGCTACATAGAGATTCGACCCCAAACCGGCCCATCCGCCCCCCTGTTCCTCATCTCGCCCCACTATCTCATGACAAGAGCCTGGTTCACTCTTCACCTCAAGCGGATCCTCCAGATGTGCGACCTCCCAGCGGAGCACTATTCCGGCCACTCCTTCAGGATCGGCGCGGCCACATCAGCCGCCGCGCAAGGGGTGTCCTCCGCCTCCCTGCAACAGATGGGCCGCTGGTCCTCGTCAGCCTACGCGGCCTACATCCGACCAGAGCAGGCCACCATATTGTCTGCCCAAAGATCTCTCCTCCCCTAGGCGTCACATGGTAAGCATGGCATCCATTCCTGCATTCCCCGCAATAGACGTTACTTCGCATTTCATTGGTGGTGGACTCCCCGAATCGGTGTCGATCTAATCGATTAAGCGTTCTAGGTGTCGAGCAGCCTGCAAGTGTTCTAGGTGTCGAGCAGCCTGTAGCCACACCACTAATCCAGACCCCAGCAGACTACTCAAAGTGTTCTACGTGTCGAGCAGCCTGTGAATGTTCGATCTAATTGATTAAGCGTTCTAGGTGTCGAGCAGCCTGCAAGTGTTCGGCGTCGAACAGCCCGCAACAAATCACTAATTCCGACCACGGTAGACTACTCAAAGTGTTCTAGGTGCCGAGCAGCCTGCAAGTGTTCTAGGTGCCGAGCAGCCTGTAGTCACACCACTAATCCAGACCCCAGCAGACTACTCAAAGTGTTCTACGTGTCGAGCAGCCTGTGAATGTTCTAGGTGTCGAGCAGCCTGCAAGTGTTCCAGGTGTCGAGCAGCCCGTAGTCAGGGGTGGGCTCAATTCAAATCTCAAAACCGAGGAGGCTCGATTCAAATCTCAACGCTGAGGCAGCATCACCGATTCAGACCTCAGTAGACGACTTGAAGTGTTCTAGGTGTCGAGCAGCCTGCAAGTGTTCTAGGTGTCGAGCAGCCTGTAGTCTCATAACTAATTCGGCAAGACCTCAGTAGACGACTCGAAGTGTTCCAGGTGTCGAGCAGCCTGCAAGTGTTCTAGGTGTCGAGCAGCCTGTAGTCACATAACTAATTCAGCAAGACCTCAGTAGACGACTCGAAGTGTTCTAGGTGTCGAGCAGCCTGCAAGTGTTCCAGGTGTCGAGCAGCCTGTAGTCACATAACTAATTCAGCATCACTAATTCAGACCTCAGCAGACTACTCGAAGTGTTCTAGGTGTGCAGTTTGGGGGGGGGTTCGAGCCAACCGGTCGGCGACAAGCGTCGCCTTCCGCCCAGCCAACCGGTCGGCGACAAGCGTCGCCTTCCGCCCAGCACCCGCTGTATCGGCGACAAGCGTTGCCTTCCGCCCAGCCAACCGGTCGGCGACAAGCGTCGCCTTCCGCCCAGCGTCGCCTTCCGCCCAGCGCCCGCTGTATTGGCGACAAGCGTCGCCCTCCGCCCAGCCAACCGGTCGGCGACAAGCGTCGCCTTCCGCCCAGCGCCCGCTGTATCGCGAGGCGAGCAGACCGGTTGGCCTTTCAGGTTTCTCGCCCAGCCAACCGGTCGGCGACAAGCGTCGCCTTCCGCCCAGCGCCCGCTGTATCGGCGACAAGCGTCGCCTTCCGCCCAGCCAACCGGTCGGCGACAAGCGTCGCCTTCCGCCCAACCAACCAGTCGGCGACAAGCGTCGCCTTCCGCCCAGCGCCCGCTGTATCGGCGACAAGCGTCGCCTTCCGCCCAGCCAACCGGTCGGCGACAAGCATCGCCTTCCGCACAGCACCCGCTGTATCGCGAGGCGAGCAGACTGGTTGGCCTTTCAGGTTTCTCTCTTTTGGTTGGTTCTCCGAGCAGATGCCCTCCCGCCTCAAGAAGAGAGGCATCCTGCCTCGGAGTCACTACACCAAAGAATCAGTTGCCATGCTGCCACGCCATCAGAATTAATGCCATACCGCTTCAGGCCATGAATCCTATCGCCATGCCATACTTTAATAAAGCTTGCTGATTAACCTTACCCTCTGGTCTCTCACGATTGAAATGATGGTCTCGACCTAGTTTCAAGATGAAGACCAGTCACGCTGCCTCACGCCACACGTAATCTAGAGACATAGCGACCTCAGCATCACATGTAATCCTAGCGTGACGACAAGTGCGGTAATCCCAGCGTGATGTCGTTAATGTCGTCAGTGCAGTAGTGACGCACTTGCCTAGGTGACGGCGTTAGTGTCGTCAGTGCCGAGGCCATGACGTGGCAGTATTTATAGCCACGCCGGGCACACCACGGTCCTTGTTCCCTGTCCTCTAGCGCTGCACCAAGCTGATCTAATTCCTTCTCTGGAAGCCGCGTTTCACCCCACCCACCTCCCCAGTCCACCACCAATGTACTGACTCCCGAAGAATCCCCGCCATCAGAATTAATGCCATACCGCTTCAGGCCATGAATCCTATCGCCATGCCATACTTTAATAAAGCTTGCTGATTAACCTTACCCTCTGGTCTCTCATGATTGAAACTCTTTTAGACAGAGAAAGCACACATTCTATTAGTTATTTTGAGATATTTTGTGTTCACAAAGTCCTAGAAGAAAATAATCCTCGGCTCTTGAAAGATGAGCCAGAATCCTCAAAAAAACCCTTGGCAGAAGCTACCTACAGTAAAAAAAAACTGTTGGCAGTGAATGTGTTAAATGCTAGGAGAGAGACCTGGCTGGCACCCCTAACAAAATAATACAGAATAAAGAAGGAAGGATAAGTCAAACTCAAACCGTCACAACGCTGCCTATGATTTTGACACTGAACATTTGTTTCACAAGCGAAAATAATTTTGTTCGGGCCCGTTCATGAAATCGCCGGGCTGGGCGCAGTGTTTGTGATGTGGGAGATCCACTGACACTGACACTGGCTCGTCTGTTTAAAGGTACCTGGCTGTGATGGGACATGATGGTGACTGCAGGACGCGTGCACGTTCAGGATGGTGCAGTGATCTATGCTCCAACTAAGGTATCTACCAAGTGATGTTTGACTGCATTTAATACATTTAATTAGGAATAGGGATGTACTGTACGATATGGACCCGATAAATTATCAGCAGATATGGGACATTTTACCTTATTGTTTTTTATTCCGATAATTAAATCTTTGCCGATAATATGAAGCCAACTTTGCTTTGTTTTGGCTTGGCAACGCTGCATGTTGTTGTCGCGCACTCAACATCAAAACAGCTCCGCCTGCTGCCTGGGCCGTAGCAGTGTAAAGTAGAGACTAGAGGCAAACATTTCAACATTGATCACAGGTCGACTCAACGTTCGATCTGATAGGCTGATATGAAAGTTTATCTGACGTCGTTCTCTGATCAACCGTCATTTCAACGCCTCATATACTAGTCTATCTATGTCTATCCACATGGTCACCACAACGAGGATATTCAGCTATTCTGCCTGGTTTATACACACAGTGTGCATTCAGCAGCGTTATACATCATATGCCCTGGTTTAAAAAAAATAGTGCTACATTCAAATTGACGAAAGCAAGGATCACTGGAATTATACCAAGCAAGCACGTTGCACATATACTCCTTTTTAAATTCAGTCAAAGGTTTTACTCACAGTCTCTGTTTGTTGCTGCTGTTTGTGCATGCCTGTACCACAGGCTAAACGATCAGGTATATATTTTATATCATGTAAGATAATGTAACAGAGGGGGGTACGGTGGTGCAGTGGTAAGCGCTGTCGCCTCACAGCTCGAAGGTCCTGGGTTCGATTCCCACCTGGGATGCTGTGAACACTGAAGGAATGCGTGCCCGTCTGCATGTCCTCGAGCGCCCACCGCCCGGGTGGGGTCGTCAAAAGGGCCTTTCTGTGTGGAGTTTGCATGTTCTCCCCGTGCCTCCCCCGGGAGGATTTTCTTTTCCTTTCTATGGCATTTTCCCATAAACACAATGACAAACAATTATTCAAGTTAACAGAATTCAGCCATGACAATAAAATAAAATAAACCCCAAAATAAATCCTATAATACTTCTGCTGCAGCGTAACCTAGTTGTGCACAACTTACTAAAGTTTTGAGCTCAGCTTTGTTCGTTTCCTTTTTAAAGAGAAAAGTATCCTATAATAAAGATGAATGGTTCCTTGTTGCCTTTTTAATCCTGGTGAAGACTTTTAATCCGTATGAGGAACGATCTTACTTGGATAGATGTAGGATAGATTGAATGGAGTTGGAAAAGTTACAGTGAGGCCACGGTAATCCCCCTTGGTCCAGGTCAGTAGTGCAGTCCAAGGTTCCGGCTGTAGAGAAGACGACAGATCCCTTCTCCCCTTGTCTCCTGCGCTGACACGCTCCTGGCAGGATCACTGGTGCAGTTCACTCACTCTCCGCACATGGAGAGTGAAGCTAGTATCAAAGGTAAACGTTTTAGGAACGATATTTCAGCAGGCACTCCACGGCAGTAGACTAGTTTAGCACTTAAATTCACTTTCTTTTACAGAGCTCATAGGCGTGCGCTCTTCCTTTGAGTAAGGCTTTTCAAAGTTAGCATAAAGAATGTAAACAGAAAGAATCACTTCCTGCATACTATTTAGTCAGTCTTCATCAGAGGTAATAGGCTACATTGGCTAAGTAAGAACTCAACACATGGCACATACATTAATAAACTTTCAACCAACATGTTTCTCATAACATGTAACATTTGAGGCAAGTAAAATAAAATGAAACGGACAACACAGGCGGAGATGAATTCAAACAATGAGCATGCTACGTTGTGGTGCTAACCAGGAAATAAACGATTGCGCCAATTTTAACATCACAGGTAACTTAGTTTACAAGGACACAAAACTTGAATCAGCTTACCTAGTATCAAAGGTAAACGTTTTAGGAACGATATTTCAGCAGGCACTCCACGGCAGTAGACTAGTTTAGCACTTAAATTCACTTTCTTTTACAGAGCTCATAGGCGTGCGCTCTTCCTTTGAGTAAGGCTTTTCAAAGTGCCGTAAAGCTGCCACCTACTGTCGTAATGTGGCATTACTGTAAGTTACTGCTGACAATTGATATTGCCCTTGTGTTGGGTGTATTTAGCTCAAATTGCATTCAGAAGTGCAAGATGATATTAGTTACCACAGTGTGATTTTACATGTAGGTTACACTTGCAGCTCCTAAGCTTCATTAACATGAAGTGCCTGATTTATGGTTAATCTAGTAATATATATTATTTTCACACATAAATGTAGGCTATTGAAATGTAGGTTTATTATGTGGTGTATCCCCCCCCCCCCCCCAATACATGTAGGCTAGGTGTTTTTTTACAATGAATTCGTAATTGGGATTATTGTAAATATTAGGATAGGTGACATCAGATGACTGCTTACCATGTAAAAGCTTTAATAACACTGGCATTGAGGACCATAGTGTTATTAAATATTGTACATGGTATGCAGTCATCTGATGTCCCCTCCCCTAAACGTTACATGTCATGACTTGCTCCTTGGCAGATATATGTGCTCCAGCACATTGCCTCGTGTTTCACTGTAAACGAGTAGGCTATTGTGACAAGCAAACTTTTTCAGTGAAACAAGTTCGCTTATCACACAATACTCGTTGGACTTATTTGAGGGCACGTATGTTTATCGTTCACGTTCGCTAACCTGTCGGTCTTTAAACTCTTTGAACAGGTCGGGATGCCTGTCGGCAAGATGTTTAGCCAGGTTCGATGTGTTTTAGCCTTTCGCTTTGGTCGCGTTGAAGCACCTTTTACACACTGGTTTTGATGTGTCCACGGGCTTGCCTTCGCTGTCGGCAACGTAAGCAAAATATTTCCATATTTCGCTTCGTGCATCTGCTTTTTCTACAAGCGTTGGTCGGCTTGCAAGACTAGAAGACGCCGCTGCCATTTTCGCTGTGTCTGTCCTGTGTGTCGGGGTGCTGCAGTGACTGAGGACTGAGTGGCCAGAGAGCGAGCAGAGAGGGAAGAAGGAAAGTCGGCACGCCCACACATGATCAGAGAGAGCTTTTTTTCACTTTTCACGAGTCACCATTGGTTCAAGGCAAGGCTGTGTTGCCTTCACGTGAAGTGGGACACAGGCTCTCAACTTTAATGCCGCTGTGTCTCTCTCCTCCGCTAACAAACACCACGGTCGCACACTGACGCAACCCATAACATTTTTTTAAGTATCGGTACTAAATTAACGTGGTATAGTATCCTTTTTAACGGCAGGGAACCGCGGTACCATACTAATACCGGTATATCGTGCAACCCTAGTGCCCCTAAACATTTTGAATGACTGAGATAGCTCTCTTAGATCAAAAGCTAGGACTATTTTCATCTGTTGGGTGTCTAAAAGTAAAACGTGGGAAAAATGGCTTTAAACATTCCACAAAATTCTATTTTCTACAGTGGCATTCCACCAAAACAATAACAATAAATACAGTGGAATCCGCTTACAGTGAATCATTCTGATACAAATGCTGTTTAAATAATTTACTTATAGTGATCAATACTCCACTTACAGGGATCATTTTGGGCCTTGTCACAAGTGTGAACAATGGAAAAAATGTTTAAAGCTACAGTATTTTTATTATTTTTGGGGCCGGTGTGCAGAATGCACAGCAGGGCCCTTACATTCCACTCTGTCGCCCAGACCATTTTAGCACGGATGCAGGCTTTGTAATGTCTTTCCGCTTTCCAGTCCGGTAGGTGGCGGTAATGCACCTCTGGCTAATATTGTGGCTAGCTCGTTCAGAGAGTTCCACAAGAGCCGGTCATCGGACATTTCACCGTCTGGTGCCTCTCTCGGTCCGACTAGGAATTTATTGATTCGATTTTTGAGGAGTTGACATGTATCGTCTTTTTTGTCCTAATGTAAAGCAACTGTGAATGTGAATAATCGTTTGCTCCTCGGACTAGGGCTGTCCCGGCGAGTCGACGTAATCGATGACGTAGACGCACGCTACGTGCCTCGACGCGCCCCAATCGTCACAAAATAAAAATAGTGTAGCTCATGTTAGCGGCTAACTGTTACTTGTCGTTACTTTACATGGCAGTATAATGCCACTGAATGACCAAATTGATTTAACTTTTAACCATTTCGATTTCCACTTTCCATACGGACCGCCAGCATTGGTTAGTTGTTAACGTTGTGACAATTTATAACGTTTATAACGTACTCCGACTGGTTTGCGGTGTTGCGCAATAGCCCCAACCCCTGGCTGTATTCAGACTGATCGTATAAACCGGAAGCTGGAGCACGTTATAAACATTATAAATATAGTCACGTTATAAACTAACCAATGCTGGCGGTCCGTATGGAAAGTGGAAATCGAGATGGTTGAAAGTCAAATCAATTTGGTCATTCGGTGGCGTTTTACTGCCATGTAAAGTAACGACAAGTAACAGTTAGCCGCTAACATATTAGCCACATTACCCATCAGCGGAGCGTCATTTGACATCAGCACACTCTTCCAAACATGTCGCGTGCCTCATTCCAGTCGATTCCACGATTTCAGACGGACAAGCCCGTCTTTATTGTCACACGATTACACATCAACACATGCACGGACGGCCACAAACACACACATGCTTCCAGTGCGCATTCCCATCCTTTCACATGGACCCATGTTGGGTGTGGATGCTACTAACAGTCTTGTGTCTGGATGATGTGTGACCATCTTACATGGAGCATTTTGTCTTTCTCCAAAATTAAGAGCACTGTTACTGAAAATTGCACACCATTGTACTGTAAGATGATGATTTTATGTTGGACTGCTGCTAAACTCAGTTGACATTGCACAAGGTTTTTGGTATTCCTCCTGAAAGTGACTTGAATTGAATTTATTCTACTATTTTATTTTGAATTGCACTATATTCATTTTATTTGAGGACAAGCTCTTGCTTTAATTTTATTTGATAGATTTAATGTTGGACTGTTAAAGAGAATGAGATGGTTAAATAATATAGACATCAGCAGGTGGTGGTGGAGGTGAGTCAGAAAATATTAGTGTTTTACCTATATGGCTACATCTGGGCAAGAGCAGTGCCACTCACTCAAATGAGTAAATTTGAGTAGCAAATTGATGGTTAAGACTGAAAAACAGTCTAATCTTAATGTAAATGGTCCTCTAATCTGGTTTCAAGGGGCCAAAATTTTAGACTGAACACAAATGACTCAATACACCTTGGCAGAGTTCTGCACTTTACTGAGCACACCGGCCCTATGCCAGGTTTCGACCTGGCCTTGTTAACTTAAAAACTGCCAAAAATGAGCCAACGAGATACGGCAGCGATACTCGGTGCATGTCTGTCTGTATATCAAGGGATCACGGCATCTCTGTCTGCCTGTCAGTCTGTGGAAAGATGGCCGCGTCTCTGTCTATGCGAGACTGCTGTGTTTGAAACAGCTGGAGGCCTAACTTACTGTATGTATTTTTAAAGTCAATAACATTCATTAGGCTAAATAATGGAGCTGCCAGTTTCATTACCTTATATGTACTGTATTCATGTAATAAATATACAAATGTCAATTAGTTGGTAAACTACACGAGAAAAAAAGAAAAAGAAAAGAAATCGGTTATAATGATCATCCGCTTATAGTGATCAATTAGACCCATCCCAAGGTGATCACTATAAGAGGAGTGCACTGTATTCTTCTTTTGGTTTTATGAAAACAATTATTCACCATGATGAACTACAGAGATTAAAGTAACCAGAATAAGGATGGGCATTTGTCTGTCTGTCTGTTGCCGTGGCCCCTACACACAACAAACAGCACTGTCCATGGTGCTGAAACAGCTCCTACATTATGCAAGTTACTATGATAAAAAGTGCACACACATAGTTTTTTTTTCAGCAGAAATGAATGATTGCGAGTCCAGGACACAGTAAAATCATTGTCAAAACTTTATTTAAAAGGACACACAAAAAAAGACGTATAAACGGTTATAGATTTTTCTAAACGGATATGATTTAATATCCGTGTACACGCATCCCTACTGCCCAGTGCCTACATAAAATGGGTGTCCTCTCAATCCGCATACAGTTGCTGTATGCAGATTGAGAGGACACATTGCATTTACACTTGTGTTCAATGTGTACACAATGCATCCCTGACCACCTCCGGAGGTGGTTTGGCAGATCAGATTGCAATCGGTCTTCAATGTGTCTTGGAGGCGTTTACACCTGTACTTTCAAGTGGTCAAGCACAATCTGATTGCAATCTGATGGCAGAAAACACATGTTATTGCCAGGTGTAAATGGCCTCAATAACTCATTACCTCATAACATGGATCCGTTCACAATAATGCAGGTCCAATGAGGATGAATGAGCCCGATTTGAACCTATGTGACAATATGAACATCTGAGCAACTGCAGACATTTAACCTCAATGTACGATACAGTACAATCATTTGAAAGATTTCAAACTGCACTTTTATCATCTGTAGAAAACTGAAAAATTACCTTGGCCTACTTGTTACCCAAAACACCAGTCCTTATCACAAATTACTTCAGCCCATTTTTAATGTCTGATTGCCCACCATGTTGAAAGTAAGGGAAAGGTGTTTGTGATGGTTTGTCATTTGAGAGGATGAAATGAAATATAAACACCCATTATATTTCTGGATGACTAATTATCACATGGCACTTGGTCACCAAAGCCCTGATCAAACATAAGCCTCAATTGTCAACCTCATTTCTTTGGCACTTTGACTTAAGTGTTGATTTCTTTTGCAGAGTGGACGCTACAAGCTGTGGGCAGCAAGGCAGCTAGTCAAGTCTGATGGTAAGGCCTTTTCAACAACTCATTACCTCTTACATCTAACCTGGTCAGATGGATCCCTTCACAATAAAGCAGTTGGAATGATGATTATTGTCGTGCTTTGAACCAATATGATGAGATGAAGATCTGAGCAACTGCATACATTCAACCTGGACAATGTTGCATTATAGTATAATTTGAATCCAAACATATTAATCCAAACACTAATCCTTAAACTTGCTAAGAGTGAAATGAGAGCGTGTCAATGTTGCAGCCAGAGATTCGAGGCGGACACTGGATTTGAGTTTCGTCCCAAGGGGGGTTTTATTACTTCAGTACTGGCAACAAAATTAACACAAACAGCGTCTATCCTTCAAAATTAACACAAACAGCGTCTATCCTTCCCCGTTACTCCTCTGCTGCTCGACCACTGCTGCTGCCTGTTGCTACAGCTAGCATTCTACTGCTTCACACCGGAAAAACAACTCTTCTTCTCCCGTATCTCGTTTACCAGTTATCACTTGCTCACAGATGCCGCCTTGTGGCGTAAATCCTGTAGTGCATTATCAACCACAATATATACTGAATGTTTGTTAGTGCCGTAACTAAATAAAATTTGGTCCCCCAAGGTAAATATAACATAACAATGAACATAAACATCTAAACATCTTCTTCATATCTGTCATCCTGTCACACTCTCCCCCAATTCAAAAATGGCATCCCGACATTTTAATTATACCTCCCAGCCCCAAACGTGGATACATGGACAGTAATGAAATTGAATTGGACATGTCAATAAGCTAACATTTAGGTTATAAACCTGTTATGAGATACTCAAACTACCGTGCACTGCAGCCATAAATACTCCTGATTTTATCAGTGTATGTGCCCAAATACTTGCATCATAAATGCATATTAGTAAACCATGAATCAATACACTTGGATGGGTTATCTCTTCTCATTTTTTTTCATAACCATTCTGAAACCCAATCCACACAAAACACACAAGATCGGCCAACAGTCTCTGTGTTCCTTATTACCAAATCAACATAAGGCACAAGGTATAATCCCAAAGAGGCAAAGAGTGTTTTTTTCTTTTTTTTTCCCATGCTAAATCTTTTTTTCCCTTTTCCCCACAGTCCATTACCAGGGCTGCCAGTAGCCACCGACAGCTATCTCTCTGGTATAAACCGTTCTCTCTGTGAAACTTGGCTGGCCAGGTCTGTCATAGGTGAGAGTCTGGGGTTGTCGCCTCGGTCTCCTCGGATAGAGTCCGTCTCACCCTATCTGCTCAACGACTTCATCCTCTGAGCTGTCCACCTCAATTGCCACAACAACCTCTGCACTGTCCTCACGGACCTCCTGTCCCTCCTCAGCAATAAGAGGCTCGCTCTGTGCTGGCTCAGAATTTTCACTCTCCGGGTAGAACTCTGGGGCTGTGGCGTTAAGTCCAGATGAGTGTGGTTCAACTGAAGGCCAGGTGAATGTCACTGCCGGGAAGTCATCATCTGATTCCTCCTCAGAATCTGTGTGTTGTGTGTGTCTTGTCACAGGTGTTTGTCTGTTTTTGTTACCGCTTCCGCTCTTCGCCCGTTTTGTGATGAGAGTCTCATTTTTATCATCAGTGAGTGGTATGGTCACATGGTAGCAGCATGTTTCTGTGAAGGATTCTTGTCCTGCCTTTGCCACGCTCTGGCTCCACCTCAAACACTGGACTGTCCTTACCTTTCTGACTTTTGATGACATAAATGTTATCCTCCCAGTAGGAGCGTATTTTCCCTGGTCCTCCTCTCTCAGCCACATTTCTCACCAGGACACGGCTGCCCACTTGCAGTGTAGGAGCATACACTTTCTTGTCATATTGTCTCTTTCCTCTATCAGCTGACTTGGAAGCATTTCTGGAGGCGATGTCGTATGCCTCAACCATCCTCTTTCGCCACCTCTCCACATATGAAGTTATCATATCATGATAACTAAAGTTCGGGAACAAAACCACGACCACGACTCCACCTTTCAATCAATCATTCAATCACACGCTCCTCCCCGATCCAATCACTCACACCCTATATATACGCACCAAACACAGAGACCTTTCTCTCGCTCTCGTCTCAGCCAAACTCATTCGAGCACGCATACAGACAAAGAAACAGAACAAACAAACAAACAATCTAACGATACATTTTCTTCCTACCTTCCAGGTGCCAGGCATGGAACCCGAGCTCCAGCGCTCCACGAAAGCGACTTGTTCGACCAGGACCCACAAAGCGATCTCGATTCTCCAACCAGCACCATATCTCCATCTCTGGTCCGCCGATCCACATCCAGGTCACGTCCCAGATCGGTAATCACCTTTCCTCCCGGTCAATCGACTCATACCCACTCCAGCCGTAGCAGCGCCATGATTTCCCCCTCTCCTACACACCGTTCTGGACGAGGGAGAACCACCCAACGTTCCCACCACCCATCCACCTGATCTAGGCTATCATCTCCACTTAGCCGACATCGCCAAACTTCCAGTCTCCCAGTCCAGACACGCCATGCCACACACCACCAAGCCGCCGACACCATCTCCAACTGGACCGTAGTTCGTTTGCAACAAGCCCTCCGCCAAGATAACATTGCATTCCATCGTTCCGACAATAAAAACAAACTTTTTCAACTATATGCTAACTCCCGTAGCTACAACCCACGTCATCTCCCAGCAACAACACACAGCTCCCACTCGCTTCCACGTGCACACGCACGTACAGCCGCCGCAGCGTCGAGGGCCGATGACGTCACCACGCAGCCTCGCGCTGTAGCAACACAGGATCAAACGGGCCAGACCGTCCTTTCTCCTCCCGTGTCTGCTCCCGTCTGTCCAGATCTCACCCAACTCCTCTCATTCATTTCGTCTATATGTTCTCAGTCTGCACAAAATCCCCTCGCACATGCATCCCCTCATCCCCACATCCTTTCCTCTTCCCTTCCTTCTGCCAGTGTCTACACCATTCCACCGGCTACTTTGACTCCAGCAGCATCCAGCACTCCCGTTCCTCTCAACCAGCCACCATTTCCCACTAACCTGTCCTCCTTCCCCTCCCTCCCCCAACCTCCCGCCCCCCCCCCTTCCCCATCACCCAAATGTATTTAATCCTGTGTTTTCCATACCTATTACCACAGCGCCACCTACAGCCGGACCCCCAACTTTCCAGACAGTGCCACCTACTGGGGATTACCAAGCAGTTCACACAGCTCCACCCACAGTCAGCGCGTTCACCCTTGCCACAGCCCAACCTCCATTTCGCCCTACTTCAGACCTACGCCCGTCCCCAGTTTCTTCCACCCTCAGGCAACAAATAATAGCTGGTAATTACATTGACCTCGCCCAACTTCTCCAACCTTCCTCTTCCCTCTACAACGCCCCCAGAGAGCTTCAATGCAACCAAGGCATCATACAACTAAAACAATCACATTCCAACCGCCTCAAGGAACTTACTTCTACCGAATTCGCATATGCTTTCTCCCTGTACAGGGACACCATCTGTTCAGTTTTCCCCGACCGCAGGGCCGAACTTGACGACTACATGTCCCTCATCATGGACATGGCCCTGCGGTTCGGGGGCACAGGGTTTTACTCATATCACATCCTATTCACATCACAAGCAGCAGGCCGGCTAAGTCAATTTAATGCAAGTACATACTGGGGCTCCCTGGATGCAGAAATCTACTGCAGAGTTTTCTCCACCCGTTCGGCCCTAGCATGTGAGCTCTGTGGCGCTCCTTCCCACCCTGCTACAGCGTGCACCATCGCCGCTCCCCTCCCACGTTCTTTCATCACCAGCACTCGAAACCCCGCCTCCGCCACACGCCCCTCCACTCCCACCTCCATCCCTCCAGTCTTCTCTCGCCTCTCCGCTGCAGGCCCACCTCCACCCATCATTCCCAAGCCAGACTCTCAGCTCAGCTCCAACATACAGGGGTGCGACAGAAGGGGAAGACCCATTTTGTATCAAGGCGGCAAAATGGTGTGTAATAACTTCAATGATCTCGGATGCTCCTCGTCCAGCTGTCGCTTCCTCCACACCTGTTCCTTCTGTGGAGGTGCCCACTCCAGGCCTACATGCCCTCATAACCCCACCAAACACGCCCCATGACAGTCAAAATATCTCGGGACACCTATCAACATCAACGCACTATCCACCGCTTTAAAACACCATCCAGACCCCGCATTCGTCAACTTCCTCATCCACGGCTTCTCCCGCGGTTTCCACCCAGGCATCCAGGTCAATCCAGACTCCTCTTACATCTGCCATAACCTCCAGTCAGCACTCACAGACCCCAACACAGTCGACAAACTGCTCACCAAAGAGGTAAAGGAGGGGTTCATGATCGGCCCTTTCAGCAGCCCTCCTTTTCCCATATACCGCATCAGCCCAATTGGCATCGCAACCAGGAAGTATTCAGGAAAAAAGAGACTCATCATCGACCTATCATCCCCACACGGTTCTTCCACTCCCAGCATCAATAGTCTCATCCCCAGCCCAGATTTCTCCATGCAGTACACAACAGTCAACCATGCCATTTCACTCATCCGTCTGGCCGGCCAAGGTGCCTGGTTAGCCAAAGCAGATATAACCAGCGCATTTAAGGTTCTACCAATAGACCCAGACTTCTGGCGCTTCTTCGGCGTCTCCTGGAAGGGCGCCTACTACTTCGCCGTCCGCCTCACGTTCGGGTGCAAGAGCAGCCCAAAAATATTCGACTCACTCTCTGAAGCCCTCTGCTGGATCCTCACAAACAATCACAAACTGCCATATGTCGTTCACCTGCTCAACGACTTCCTCATAGTGACACCACCATCCTCACCCCCTGCTTACGGTCTGTCAACACTGAAATCCGCATTTTCTGACCTCGGCGTTCCCCTCTCAGCAGAGAAAACAGAAGGACCCCACACCTCCATAGAATTCCTCGGCATCACACTGGACTCCATCGCATTTCAAGCTTCACTTCCCGTCGAAAAAATCCACCGCATTTCCCTAATCATTGCAAACTACCTCCTTGCCACGCCAGCTACTCGCCCTCCTCGGCCATCTCAACTATGCCATCCGCATCATTCCCCAAGGACGAGCTTTCCTCTCTCACCTGCTATCCATAGCAGCTTCCACACCTAACCTACACGACTACATCGTGCTCGACAACGCTTGCAAAATGGAGCTACAGCTATGGCATCACTTCCTCTCCTCCTGGAACGGCATCTCATTTTTCTATGACGACCACATCACCCAGCCCGAAGACATCCAACTCTTCACGGATGCAGCACCATCACTCGGATTCGGCGGGTACTATGGATTGATTGATTGATTGAGTTCTTTATTGATAATGAATACACAGTATATACAATATACATATATACATACACAGGCCCACCATTATCAAAAGGATAAAAACGCAATAAAGCTAATAGCTTATTTCCATTGCGGTCCTCATGATGACTGTTATAAAATGTGTACTGTTGTGTGTATGTCTGGATGTGTGTAAGTGTATAACAGTGTGAGTGCCACAAGCACTTGTCAGAGTCTGAGGGTAACGCGTGGGTGTGCCTGCCACGCAGGGGGGAGAATGATATGGGAAAGTGGGGCACAGTGAATAACCAATAAAAATAAGCATAAAATAAAATAAAAGACAATTTGTGCTATTAAAAAGTAAACCCATCAAATCCTAATAAAAACATACTGTAACAAAGTGAGTATTTGTCCAAGGAACGGAGAGTTGTAGTTGGTACAGGTTCTTTATTCACAGGCTCCTTTAGCTCCTAGCAGCTAGCTTCACACCGCTAGCTCTAGACACAACAACCGGTCTGCTCGCCCACATGGCACTGACTTGCCTCCGCCCCGGCCGCTGGTCACATATATCCCCTTCCCCCTAGGAACACACCCACACACATCAGTTCCTAGCCGCAGTTGAGACACTTCTATTGCACATCACATTACAGGTAATACTTGGATTACCTGAAACGCTACATACTCCTCACCCAACATTTGTCGACGCCCACGTCGACACCCACAACCCACACACATCCCCCTGTACCAAAACACACCCAACACAATATTTTTCCCATCACCACATCAAAATCTAATTCCCACAAACCCCACAACATTTCAATTCCCCACAATTAGTCCCTTCTTTTTTTCCAACACCCCCGTCATAATGTCCAGTTTGCATCAGGTACTCCGTAATGTCTAGTTTTCCATTAGGTACCCCCATAATGTCTAGTTTCCCATTAGGCACTCCATAATGTCTAGTTTTTCATTATTTCCTTCTTTTTCACACATTCATTTAAATTCAACACAATAGCCCATTCAACAATAACCCCCACATCTCAATTAAACACAAGCCCCCACATTTTCCTTAACTTTTCTTTTTTCAGCTTCTGTCCCCCCTGAAGCCCGCTAGTCCCGCTCAACCCCCAGTGGGGTTAATCCTCTGCAGTGTACGTCAGCACGGTCCCCCCTCTGTGCCCCACAGTCCTCACACGCATCGCAGTATCTTCGCACATCCTCCTTCTGTTTGCCCCAGTAGAAATGTCCACGGATGCGGGTGAGTGTCTCTTCGGGCCCAAAATGACTGGAACCAGGGCCCTTGTGTGCCCCCTTAAGCGCCAACTCTCGCAGGCAACCGGGTACAACCGCCTGCCTCCCTTTTACCCCGTGCTCTGTTCTCTCCAACAGCCCGTCTTCATCCAGCCGCAGGTCGGAAAACACGTTCCACAGTCCCTTCGTGGCACCGGAAAACATGTGAGTCTCCTCCACAGGGGGCCGGCGTCCGGCCGCCACCCACGCAAGCACCGGACCGATCTCCGCGTCCTCCGCCTGCCTGCGTCTCCACTCACTCACGTCGACATCCTTGATGGTCGCTCTGTCGTCCTCCAGATCCACATCTGGACAGTCCTCCTCGTCTTCCTCCACCTCCTGCACTCGGTCGTCCTCCCGCCCCCCTTCCCCAGGGGACGGCGTGTTCAGGACCACAGGGGGAACACAACCGGCCTCGCTCTCCACCTCGGCTTTCCGCACAGCAACCGTGGGGGGCGCAGTGCAGTTTCTGGCTAAGTGCCCAGGCGAACGGCAAGTCCAGCAGAGTCTCACCTGTCCGCCGCCTGCACGTCTCTCTTCTCCCGCTGCCCTCCGGTCCCCGACAGCCTTTTGACACTCTCTAGCCAGGTGTCCAATCTCGCCGCATGCCCAGCAGGCTCCCTGCTGTCCATGTCGTTGTCCCGCATACCCGGTCCGTCTCCCGGGACCGCTTCTGCACCACCTCGCCACGTGGCCCGGCTCTCCACATGTCCAACACAGTCTCTTTTGCGGCTCCGCGTGGGGCCCGTGCTCAACTGTGACGCGGTATACAGTGATGTTATTGACGTTTGGTTGCTCCCCTGGAGCGGTGGGAGGGTGACCCATCTGGACTACCGGCCCCCCTGCAAACGTCAGTGTGCTCTTCCCTAGGTCTACTGTGCATTGGTTTAGCGTCAAGTAGTCCTCCCCCAAGATACAGGGCCCCGCCATCTCTACTACCCATACCGGAAAGTTCACTGTCTGTCCCCCCACAGTTATCATCACGGACCCCCTTCCCCTCATCGGCATCAACTCACCGGATACTGTCCTCAGCAGCTGGTCCGCTGGCTGCTCCAGAAGCGCTCCCTCTGGCATCATGTTGTAGTTCACCAGCGTTGCCGTACACCCCGTGTCCACCAGGGCGACACAGGGCTTCCCTTGCAGGCGGACCTGAACATGGCAGCCGTTCATCGTGTGCGGCCCGTTCTGCATGTTGACAGCGCCGGCGATGTCGTCTGCTTCGGGGGAAGGCGACGCCCCACCTCCCCGTCTGTACCGCTGGGCCCCCTCCAACGGTGACGTGGCCATAGGGAATATGACGTAGGGGGCCCGTCTCGCCCCTCTTAGACGGGCCCCGCGCCGTTTCCCTGGTTCCACGCTCCTCCGCGGCACTCTCTGGCCCGATGCCCGGGGCGTCCACAGGTCCAGCAGCGCATGGCCCCGGGCCCCCTGGCCCCGGTATTGTCTCGTGGGGTGGGCTGCAGGGTCGCTCTTCGGAGCAGTTGTTCTGTTAACTGGCGCACCGACTCAGATAGCTCTTTCACCATGTTGCCTTGCTCTGCCAAGGCCGTCTTCCACGCTGGCTCTTCTTGTAGCTGGCTCTCCGCTGCCATTCTCACCACTGGGGCGGCCTCCATTATGCCGCTGCTCTTATCCCAGCCTTCTACTGTCTCTATCTCCAGCGCCAACTCCAGCGCTGCTCCCAGTGTTTTTGGATGTCCCAGCGTTACCTTCTGGCTTAGACCCCGTGGCTCGATGGCCTGGACAAAGTAGCTTAGGGCTAACCCATCCAGCGCCTCCGTCGGTAGCTGGCTGTATGCGCGCCGGCTGAGAGTCTCAATGTCTGTTGCCAGTGCACGCAGCGACTCACCCTGCCGTCTGCGTCTGTTACACAGTTCCGCGGCTACGATGGCCTGCTCTTCACATCGTCCGAAGCGTCTCCGCAGGGCCGCCATCACAATGTCTAAGTCTTTTGTGTCTGCCATTGCTGCCACACATGTTATAGCTTCGCCCTCGAGCGACATCACCAAGTGACTGGCTCTCTCTTCCCTCGACCAGCCATTCATGTCCGCTGCTACGTTAAACATTGTGCAATATGGCTCCCACTCGCCTTTACCGTTGTATTTCGGGACGGGCACGTCCTTCCTGGTTCTGCGGGCGCCATCCCCCGCCGTCGCGTGCCGTGCTTCAGCCTCGTCACTCCCCGCCTGTCTGCCAGCGGGGCCCGGCTCGGCTCCGCTCTCCTCCCGCCCGAGGTTCTCCCTCATCAGTCTGTATTCCTCCTTCATCCGTCTGTATTCCCCCTTATTCTCCGGATACACCGAGGCTTCAGACTCTTCCACCTCGCTCTTCATCTTTAGCCGCTCCATTCCGCACTTTCTCCGTCGTTCCTCCTCACTCTCTCCTCTCCCGGCCGAATCAGAGGCGTTACCGCTTTACTGCCTGACACCAATGCAACAAAGTGAGTATTTGTCCAAGGAACGGAGAGTTGTAGTTGGTACAGGTTCTTTATTCACAGGCTCCTTTAGCTCCTAGCAGCTAGCTTCACACCGCTAGCTCTAGACACAACAACCGGTCTGCTCGCCCACATGGCACTGACTCGCCTCCGCCCCGGCCGCTGGTCACATATATCCCCTTCCCCCTAGGAACACACCCACACACATCAGTTCCTAGCCGCAGTTGAGACACTTCTATTGCACATCACATTACAGGTAATACTTGGATTACCTGAAACGCTACAATACATTAAAATATAATCAAGTAAAATAAATAAAATAAAATAAGATCTAATAAAATACAGGGTCGAGTGAAACACCGGCTCAGTTACTGGCTGGCCGACGACAGGTCGCCCCCCACCTCAGACACCTTGGCTACCATCAAATCCAGCCTACATGTACCTATACTGGACAATATATTATAATATACTATAGCATTACATATCATTACCATACAATAGTATATACTATATAATAATATAGATATAATATAATATATAATATAATAATATAATACCACAATATAACACAACACATTAAATCCAGGTTATGTTTCTCCTGATCCAGTTCTTGACTTTACCTTTGAAGGAGGGATAGGGGCTGATTGTCTTAATCTCAGCTGAGAGACTGTTCCAGGCTACTGCCGCTGAATAAAGAAAAGAGTTTTGGCCAATGCATCTTTTACATTTTACTGGGACCAAATCAGTGGGGCTCCCTCTAGTGCCGTGCCCATGTACGTCACTGACCTTGGTGAAGTAATTTCTGAGATATTTTGGGACAGCATTGTTGACTATCCTGTGGACCATGCCGAGTTTGATTTGTGTTACTCTCTCCTCTACTCTTAGCCACTTGAGGCTGTCGAAGTGAGACTGTAGTAGGTGAGTCCTAGGATTCAATTGTAAAATGAGTCTGACTAATCTATTTTGTGCTGTCTGGAGCCTGTTTTTCAGTGACACTGCGATGCCGGTGTACCAGGAGGAACATGCGTAGTCGTATTGACACTGAACCAGTGCTCCCGCTATAATGGAAAGAATCATCTTTGAGCAAATAAATGAATACCTGTCAACAAACAACATCCTGTATGAGTATCAGTCGGGGTTCAGAATATCTCACTCCACAGACACATGTTTGCTGTACCTGACAGACCAAATCAGAACAGAAGTAGACAAAGGTAAATATTGTGGAATGGTTTTATTAGATTTACAAAAAGCCTTTGACACCGTGAACCATGATATACTGTTATTCAAAATGAAGGCTATGGGTTTTAACAGTGCTTCGCTAAGGTGGGTAGAGTCATACCTAAGGGGGAGGAAGCAAGTGGTGGAAGTGAATGGCATAATGTCATCTTCACTAGAGCCAACTTGCGGGGTGCCTCAAGGGAGCATTTTAGGTCCAGTCTTATTTCTTTTATATGTCAATGACATGAAATCTGCCTGTGAATGTGACTTGCTTCTTTTTGCGGACGATGCGGCTCTACTGGTCTCACACCAGGATAAAGGGGAGGTTGTCCCTCCACTTAGGTAAGACAGAAGCCATTCTCTTTGGTTCTACCATCAAATTGAGGAGGTCTCCGGGGTTTAGGGTGGTGGTGGGAGACGTAGAGGTCTCAGCCAGGGAGGAGGTCACATATCTGGGATGTGTGCTGGACAACACTTTATCAGGAGAGAGCATGGCGCAGAGGGTAGCCAAAAAGGTTAACCAGAGAGTGAAATTCCTCTCCAGGATTTCAACCTATGTCAACAGGTACGCTCTGGAAATCCTAGCGGGAGCACTGGTTCAGTGTCAATACGACTACGCATGTTCCTCCTGGTACACCGGCATCGCAGTGTCACTGAAAAACAGGCTCCAGACAGCACAAAATAGATTAGTCAGACTCATTTTACAATTTAATCCTAGGACTCACCTACTACAGTCTCACTTCGACAGCCTCAAGTGGCTAAGAGTAGAGGAGAGAGTAACACAAATCAAACTCGGCATGGTCCACAGGATAGTCAACAATGCTGTCCCAAAATATCTCAGAAATTACTTCACCAAGGTCAGTGACGTACATGGGCACGGCACTAGAGGGAGCCCCACTGATTTGGTCCCAGTAAAATGTAAAAGATGCATCGGCCAAAACTCTTTTCTTTATTCAGCGGCAGTAGCCTGGAACAGTCTCTCAGCTGAGATTAAGACAATCAGCCCCTATCCCTCCTTCAAAGGTAAAGTCAAGAACTGGATCAGGAGAAACAGAACCTGGATTTAATGTGTTGTGTTATATTGTGGTATTATATTATTATATTATATATTATATTATATCTATATTATTATATAGTATATAATATTGTATGGTAATGATATGTAATGCTATAGTATATTATAATATATTGTCCAGTATAGGTACATGTAGGCTGTATTTGATGGTAGCCAAGGTGTCTGAGGTGGGGGGCGACCTGTTGTCGGCCAGCCAGTAACTGAGCCGGTGTTTCATTCGACCCTGTATTTTATTAGATCTTATTTTATTTTATTTATTTTACTTGATTATATTTTAATGTATGTTTTTATTAGGATTTGATGGGTTTACTTTTTAATAGCACAAATTGTCTTTTATTTTATTTTATGCTTATTTTTATTGGTTATTCACTGTGCCCCACTTTCCCATATCATTCTCCCCCCTGCGTGGCAGGCACACCCACGCGTTACCCTCAGACTCTGACAAGTGCTTGTGGCACTCACACTGTTATACACTTACACACATCCAGACATACACACAACAGTACACATTTTATAACAGTCATCATGAGGACCGCAATGGAAATAAGCTATTAGCTTTATTGCGTTTTTATCCTTTTGATAATGGTGGGCCTGTGTATGTATATATGTATATTGTATATACTGTGTATTCATTATCAATAAAGAACTCAATCAATCAATCAAAAAGGCCGAGGTGTCCAACTTATTTTAGTCCACCGGCCACATGGGACCCAATTTGGTCTCAAGTGGGCCAGACTAGACAAAGAAAATCAAAATGCATAATAATCTATAAATAGCATCTCAAAATGTCCCTGAGTCTTTTAATGTAAAGATTAGGCCTACAGGTTCATTCATCAATATTAGGTGTCGGCCAAGCTTGAAAATGTAGAGTGGACTTCTCAATGCAATTTCACACTGCAAAGTCATTCTGTCGGCCGGATTGGACCATTTGGCGGGCCGGTTCTGGCCCCCCAGGCCATATGTTTGACACCCCTGCTTTAAGGCATGACGGCTACTGGCCTGATGTCATTTTCTTATGTGCTGTGAGGGCCTTATAATTATTTTGTTGTATAATATATATTTAGTAAAAAAAAAAAATTGGGTATTTTTTGTCACTTGTAGCAGTGGGTTAAATGTGTTTCTTTTTCACCAGGATCATGTGATGATCATGTGACCAGAGGGTACTGTGTAATAGAGCACCCCAAGAATGAGTCCGGAAGTATACTTCCGGGTTCGTCAGGGGAAAAGTGAATGGGGTTTTAGAATGGGGATTTCACCTAAATGCATAAAATAACGTCTGTGGTTGACAAAAGTTTATGGGAGTGTGAATTTGGGTTCAGCAGGATAATCTTAACAAACATTAATAACTTTTATGACTTTTGGAACGTAAATGCATTTTTTTAACGCGATTTTCAGAAAAAGCTTCAAAAGGCATAAAAGTGTATAACATTTGTGAAGATTATCCTGCTGAACCCAAATTCGGGCTCCCATAAACCTTTGTTAACCACAGACCTTATTTGAATCCCCATTCTAAAACCCCATAGACTTTTCCACTGAGGAACCAAAATGGCGGCGATTTCTGGTTAAGCCTACAAAAATACGCCATCCCTGCGGTACTCTATTAAAGATGGCTCCTTGTATATATTTTCTTGATGTCTGTAGAAGAGCAGCGGCTTGAGACGTCACATGTGGGATGTTTAATAAAATGAACCAAAGGGAGTGACAGTGTGCTGACCTTTCTTTGCCTTTTAATGTTGGACATCTTGACCACTGATTATAGCGCCCCCATCAGGATCATTGGGGAATACTGCAGGAATAATTGCATTATTTGACAGATTGTGTGTGTGTGTGTGTGTGTGTGTGTGTGTGTGTGTGTGTGTGTGTGTGTGTGTGTGTGTGTGTGTGTGTGTGTGTGTGTGTGTGTGTGTGTGTGTGTGTAGGGGGTATCATAGCATAACGTTGCTGTTTATTTTGCCTGGCGTTAATCTACGGCTCATCTGTCTTCACATCTCTCTTCAGGGTGACGGCGCATTGCTCACAGTTTAGTGACATACTGTAGCATTTAGCATTCACGTGACACTTTAGGCTAATGGATCGGATCGGATTGTACTTTTCTTCCCCTCCGATATCGATCCAGTGCTTTTGGCCAGATCGGCTTCGATACCGATACTGAGTATCAGATCGGCCCAACGATCCCTATTCATAACTCCTATAACCTCAGTTCCAACACTTGGCTACATTTGAAGCTACCAACTGCGGACTGAGGCTGGAACATATTTTACTTTGGCCTTTGGTCTTGGAACGACCTGCAGACTTGTCTGAAATTAGTCTCCCTCATGTCTTTGTCCAGTTTTAAACAAAAGATCTGAAATCCTTCCCTCAAGCTGCTCTTGTCACAATGCATAACTTATTTTGTCATGTTCTTTCTGTCTTATGTATTTTGTTGTGTTCTTGTGACTATTGTGAAATGACAGTTTTTGCTTTGTGACTGTGGTTGTTGCGGCTTGACAGTTGTTTGGAACGACACCTTTGGTACTCTGTTGCGTGTCATCCCTTCTGCCACTTGAGATTTGCAGACGGCCTTCATTGCAATTTTAGAATATACAGTTCTTACATGCAAACGTTGCTGCCTTCTTGGCCAGGTCAGAGAGAATTTATATATAAATCGTTTTTTTATCTGGTTAAATAAAGGTTAAATAAAATAAATAAATAAATAAGCTTAATCAAAGAGTTAAGTTTTAAGTCTACTCTTAAATGTGGAGACATGAGGGTGTCTGCCTCCGGGACTGAGACTGGAAGATGGTTCCAAAGAAGAGGAGCCTGGTAGCTCCCATTCTACTTCTCAGAACTCTATGAACCACGAGTAGGCCTGCCTGCATGGGAGCACAGTGCTCTATTAGGGTAATATGATGTTGCCTGACCATTAAGGGCCTTGTAGGTGAGGAGAAGGATTTTAAATTATATTCTGGATTTTACAGGGAGCCAGTGCAGGAGTACAGTATGGAGAAATATGATGTCTTTTTATAGATCTTATCAGAACACATGCAGCAGCATTCTGGATCAGCTGGAGCCATCTAGCCTAAGAAGCATAGGCAGATTACAAGACATTCTTTATTTACATTCTTCATTTACTGAACTTACATCGATTAGAAGAGAGATACTTATATAAAAAACAACTTGAGTCATGTGATGTTTGCATGTGAGTGTGATAGAGAGAGCCTGACAGGCAGGAAATGATGAGCAATACTGAGAAACAGAGAGTTCTGTTAAACAGGATGAGGTTTGGTAGAAGAATAGGCGTTATCACACCTTCCTGTGTCACCACTCAGAGAAATGTTGCTTCATAGAAGCATGGGCGGGGGGGCATTTCAAAGAAATCCCACCCCCTGCCCTACCACAATGCACCAAGTAAAGACACTCTTATAGGCGATATGATATGAACGACTAAATGTAAAGTTATTGACAGCATCAGCATGTCTGATGAGCCCTGGTTTAAAGCCCTGTGTTCTTGGTTGATCCGTTCAGTAATCCATCCATGGGTAGAAGAACAACAATTTAGGATATGACCAAATCAACTTAAAGAGCTGAAGTGACATCTCAGTGTCTGTGATGACGTATCCGAGTGAAAATAAACATTGCTTTGACTGGAACAGGGTCGTCATGCGGGATGATTTGATTCAACTGTTCTGGGGACTGGAGTTCACGTTGGCCAATATTGGCGCTTGTATGTTGTGTTCTGCCTCCAAATGAGTGGGAGTGGGATCCGCATAGAACCGGGCTGCTTCCGTGCGAAGTCTGCGAACACTCCAATGAAGATTGATTGACAGCTGTCATGTCATGATATAATCATACTAGACTGTAGACAGTAGACAGTTATGAATGAAATCCTGAAAGATTTTGATGTGAAAAAGTGTGAAAAACTAAAGAAATTTGATTTTTGTGATCTTTTTTTGCATACATTATTAAATAGGTGCACTGAATACCCAGCCAGGGATGTGATCTAAAATAAAATAGTAATTTTCAGTTCGTCTTAAAAAAATGTGGACAGAAAAAATGCTCGTGAAGCGTTCCCAGTGGCGTTTGCAGCCGTGTGGAGGATGGAACAAAACCCGAGGGTCCCAGGCGTCCGGTCAGGCCACCCACAGGGAAATGCAGACTGGTGAGGGCGGAACAGGTGAGCAGGAGCCCCTGGAATCCCCTCAAGGACCCCTGATGGTCACCGGACCCCACGTTGAGAACCACATTGATATTTGTGTTACAACTTCAGCTTTGACACTCAGGGACATGGTGAAGGTTATTGTAGGGTACTTCTAAAATGTGTTGTGCGTCGGGCTCATGTGAAGGCCAAACAATGCATGGTCATGACAGGGAGGTGTTTGACATTGCAGTATTTCAGCTTTCAAAGGCACATACCCTTAATCTGGCTTCCACCCTCAGACACAGCCAATCGTGCACGTATGGACACCTGAGCAAGCCGGAGGTAGGATGGGGGCGCGAACCTGCGACCCTCGTGTTGGTGGGCAGGGAATCTACCGCTACACTACCTGGACTCCCCCGGCCAATGGATTTCAAAGCTGATGCCTCCATTGGAAACAGCGTGACTCTAAAATATAGAGTCACGCACACGACCGCACCGCGGATTTATGCCTCCGCCATTAGTTAATTCTTGAGTCCAAATCGCCATTTGAGGCAAATTGGAAGAAATTCCGTCAAGCGCTGCTGAGATGTTGCGTTACAGAGCTTGGAAATTGGGTGTGTGAGGTCACAGTGACCTTGAACTTTGACCTTTAACCATCAAAGTCTAATCAGTTTATCCTTGAGTGCAAGTCGATGTTTGAGCCAAATCAGAAGAAATTCCATCAAGCCATTCTTGAGATATCGCGTTAACGAACTTGGGAATGGCGTTCGTGAGGTCACAGTGACCTTGAATTTTGACCACCAAAATGTAATCAGTTCATCCATGAGGCCAAGTTAATGTTTGAGGCAAATTTGATGAAATTCCGTCAAGGCATTCCTGAGATATGGCGTTAACAAGCTTGAAAATGGCGTTGGAGAGGTCACAGTGACCTTGACCTTTGACCTTTGATCATCAAAATTAAATCTGTTCATCCTTGCGCCCAAGTCGATGTTTGAGCCAAATTGGAAGACATTCCATCAAGCCGTTCTTGAGATATCACTTCAACGAACTTGGGAATGGCATTCATGAGGTCACAGTGACCTTGACCTTTGACCATGAAAATCTAATCAGTTCATCCTTGAGTCCAAGTCGATGTTTGAGGCAAATTTCCATGAAATTCTGTCAAGGCATTCCTGAGATATTGTGTTAACAAGCTTGAAAATGGCGTTCGAGAGGTCTCAGTGACCTTGGCCTTTGACCTTTGACCACCAAAATCTAATCAGTTCATGCTTGAGTCCAAGGCGATGTTTGAGGCAAATTTGATGAAATTTTTTCAAGGCATTCCTGAGATATTGTGTTAACAAGCTTGAAAATGGCGTTCGAGAGGTCACAGTGACCTTGACCTTTGACCACCAAAATCTAATCGGATCATCCTTGAGTCTAAGTCGCTGTTTGAGGCAAATCTGATGAAATTCCATCAAGGCGTTCCTCAGATATCACATTAACAAACATACGACGGACGGACGGACGGACAACGCGGATCCATAATGCCTGGCTATCACCGGCGGAGGCATAATAAAAGTGGATACGTCATTGTTAGCAGAAAGCTGCTATAGCCAGAAACCTTCAAATAATGAAATGCAACAGATTGTACAAAATATAACAATCTTTATTACAATCAAATAAATAGGCAACCCTAATGCATCAATATAAAAGGGGAATGAGGGATGCAGACAGTTGGAGGCAACCAGCTACATCAGTGCTTGCATAGAGAGGCAAAGTGACCGCCTACTTCCTGCTTCAGCACTGTACCAGAGATTTTCATCCAGCATTTATTTTCCCATAGACATTTTGTAAAATGCTTATAAAAATAGTTTTACTTGTTCAAACCAAATGGTTCAGATATATTTAGAATCGAGGGAGTCCATAGAACATTTTACTCGGACCAAAACAAAAAACAACAACATTGAAAATATATTTCCTTTAAACCTGCATTTCTTTTAACGTTTTGGTCTGACTGAGTGAAATGTTATGCGGTCTCTCCAGTTTCTAAATATAGCTGAACTGTTTGGTTTGAACTACTAAAACTATTGATAAACATTTTATGAAATGTCTATAGGAAAATAAATGCCGGATGAAAATCTCTGGTACAGTGTTGAAGCAGGAAGTGACGTTCTACTTTGGCTCTCTGAGTAGGACCACTGCACACAGCCAACACATGGCTACACACTATATTAGGGCACACCACTGAACACGGCACGCTATCACCCTCTACAGGAGGCACTGCAAGTCATCAACCAAAGTAAGCACGCAAGCACTGCATATGACCATTACTAGACTAGCGGTCGTTTCGGCGGCAGCTAATGGGGATCCTTTTAAATAAACAAATAAACTGAAAAGTGAAATGGGAATGTCCCCTCTGTATTTAATTACCCCTCCAATCTGTTTCCCCCCCTGCCACCCTTATTAAAAACTACAAATAGGCCTAAATGCACACATGAGAAAATAGATACAGGAACTTACAATATTCTATATGATTTAGTGAAGTTAAACTTAACTCGCCCGCTTGGGTGCGACCCTCCCTGGGGTCGTCTGCGCTTTGGACGCCGTCCAGCTCCCCGGGGAAACGGCGTGAACAACAGCATACAGCAGAGTTGATCAATTGGATTCAGTCGGCGTCAGCAGGACATCCGACTGCAGTAGCCTACATATGGGAGCTATGCAGGCTGCAGTATCGACACACTCTCTAGGTCTCGTCCCGGGCTGGCCCCTCCTAGGCCACACATGGGTAAAATGTGGCCCAAGGGCCGGACCTAGCCCCTGGACCATCTCAATCCGGCTCCCCAACGTCCTCAAAGAAAAACAAAACCCCCGAAAAAGAAAAATAATTATGTTAATAAATCTCATCTGCTACAGCCATTGGATTTGTATCACTATTATATCGGGAGATTAACAAGAAATTACCAATCACAACGGGAGAGAGGGTTAAAAATAGGGAGGCAGGTATAATCTCCAATGTGTGGCCCTTGGCTTACTTCAGGCATGTCCAAAGTCCGGCCCGGGGGCCAGATGTGGCCCTTTGACCGATCTCAAGTGGCCCTCGACTTGTCTCTCAAAATACATACTATGTGGCCCTCCTCCACACAGTATTGGTTAATCAAGCAAGTTCATTTCACATTTTTTCCATTCACCTAATGATGACAGCACTATCATACAGTTTGTAGACAAGCACCAAGTAGGAACAACACAGGCAAAACTAGTGTTTTCAGATGGTAAACAAAATCCTTAGAGTAGCCATTCATTCTCAAATACACTACTACCGCATGCACTAGGACGTGTCATCAGTGATGTTATCTGGGGTCGTAAGGTGTTTCGGGTCTGTCAACATCATACACCCTCGCCCAGTAGACCCAGCCGAGGCCAATTAAGACCCCGACTCACGTCCCAGAAGCCGCTACGGATCAGCCTTACTACTCTATCTGCAACGTTGCCCGCGGGAGGGGTAAAAGAGAACCCAATCCGCTGCAATAGAGCTAGTGCTACGCCGCAGTATTGGCCCTTCGGTGCATGGAGGATCTAGGCTCTGTGGGTTTCTCCCGGCCGTGCTCCTCCTTCGTCTCACCAGACCCCCCTCATGTCAAAGGCAATCCAGAGGCTGAAGGGATGCCTCAAGGACGCCTCAAGAGGGCCTGTGCGCTGCACGTCATTTACCTGCGTCGAGCACCTCGCTCTAGCCTGGAGGACCCCAGGCCGCGCCGATCTTGCGCAGATTTTCAGGAGGCTAATCCGTAGCGTTTGTGGATTTCTCCCTCACGAGAGAGCCAAGATGGGGCCTACAATTGTATTGTATGTGATTTTTATTTGTATAAGCCATATGATGTGAGAAGCAGCTGGCCAGCCCCCCGGTAATTTCACATTATCTAATCTGGTCCCCATTCAAAAAGGTTTGGACACCCCTGGCTTACTTGATGTACTGTAAGTCAGTGTGGCCCTCTGGAAAACCCCTGTCCTAGGCCTACACAAGAACCGTTGGGGCCGCAGCTGCTATCTATCTTCGTCACCGGCGGTCCTAGCTGACCGTGATCGACCCCTCCCCCCGAAAGCCTAGCAGAGCGCTGAGCTACAGCAGGTGCTCCGACTCTGAAATGTGAGTTGAATGTTCAGCGTCTTGATGCACTGTACTGTAATGTCTGAGATGATGAATGATATATTACAGAGGGATAGAATGTTATAGAGTTCATGTAGTAGAAATAGCTAGTGCTGAAAAAATAAATGTAAAAAAAGAAAACAAAATATTGTCCATATTGGCTAAATAGCTAATGCTGTTGTCAAAGTTTTTTTTGCAAAGTTTGCTGCTCATTTTCTTGCTGGTGCATTATGTGATTGCTGTTTCAGAGCAAAGTAATGGAATTAAACGCACTGAAAGTGACAGAATTGTGTCCGTCTTATTTACATGCCAATATCCAGTTATAGTCACAGCGCCACCTACTGGCAACAACAAAAGTGGTGTGTAACTCGACTGTACAGGATCACAGCTGCTCCAAATGTCATATTTTGATGAGCATGCCAGCCAGAAGAGGCCCACCTGCCAATATTGAGTTGTAGGCATAGCACCACCTACTGGCCACATGAAATCAGCCATACATCTGTGACAAACATCATTCTAATACAAGCAGAGATGTGACTACTGTGGGCCAGGAGGAACAGTACAGCCTCTGCTACACTGTCAGAAATATTTGCCAGAAAGAAAGTAGCAGAATTCAAACCTCAGATAAGTGAAAGTAAAGTACACATAAATCTGGTGTTTGAGTATCATACCACTGCCCCCCCCCCCCACTCCCCCAAGGTGCTGTTGCCATGGCAACAAGGACAATCTCCCAAAATGTCGGCGTGTTCCTTTAACCATAATAACCAACCTTTGGAACATAATTCAACATTTTCAAATAATAACATTAACAATTTAAATATAGCAGCAAGCATGTAAAAAAGTGTATGAATGGGGGAAAGGGGAACGGGCACTACACTAGTAATATAAATATTTCATGAGCAATATAACAGCCTAGTCTAGTAGGACAGGCTGATGTATAGGCCCCTGCCTGGTGGCCGGCGGGTGTTGGGTTTGCGTGTGGGCCGGGCGGGTGGGGGGAGTGGCTGCCTGGCTCGGAGGAGGGGTGTTTGAACAGAATGGGACGGATAAAGAGTGGGCTGGTCGGATGGAGAAACAAACGCTTTTTCCATCATTTTTTCCAGTCAGTTTCAGTCTAACAGGAAAAGCATCACATCTCGTCACATGATGCAAATGATCACATGATGAAGAGCCAACACGGAGGAGAATATGAGAGGAGGAATCACTTCATCAAGAACACAGCTCATTTCCAATATATATTGATTTTCAGCAGAAAAAAAGTGGAAAAAGAGTATCTCTTTAATATTTGTGGTAAAAAGCATCATCTGTATATTAAACTGCTCGGCTCAAGTCTTTTGGCAAAATGGAAAGAGCAAAGTCAAATGAGTGACTGAAGCAGGAATTATGTTGTTTAAGTATTTGTGATGAATCCTTCTGTCTCTTTCACTCACTCACTCTCAGACACACACACAGAATTGTCAGCTTTTAGATCTCGCCAAAATTATTTACTTTAGTTATTTCTTCCAAATCATCGGATCTATCTCAATATTTTCCAGCAGCTTGTTTTTTGACAGAGATGCTCACCAAGCACAAGAGCAGCTGAAACAACCAAGACTCACAGGTGCAGCAGACTTAATAAAATGACTTTATAGAAAATTACCCAGGTTACATTTCATATTCAACTCTTGATATTTTAAGCCTTCAAAGTTCAATTGCTATCAGACATTTACCCATAAAATCAAGTTTAGCTAATAGTCTCGCTGGCCAGCCTCGCCTCCCTTCCGTGAGAGGAGTCTGGCAGCGCTGGTCACCATTGTGGAATTGCGATGGGCGGCGCTTAGCGGCAGTGCCCTTGGAAAATAGCTTCCAACAATCCAAATCTTCGTCAAAACTTGCCATTTTCAGTGTGTAGCAACGAGCTAGCCTGTAGGTTTCTGGCGTTAGCTTGCTAACTAGTTAGCGTTGTTGTTTTTATTGCTGCGGCAGGGGACATTTTCAGCGACACACAGCCGTTCTGATTGACATGGTCGGAGCCAATGACAGAGCTTCTTAAGCGGGGAGGGGAAATGCCCGGCAGCGACTGAAATGGTCGCTCCAATGGGAGAGCAGCTGTAGAGCAGGGGGAGGGCTTATGAGAGAAGCATGTTTCCATGCAGCCAGACTCCTCTCACGGAAGGGAGGGGAGGCTGGCCAGCGAGACTAAGCTAAATACAACCCAATACATCTTATGAAAATTAAGTTGACAATCATTTTTTTCATTTTGGAGAACAGCCTTGTTACACGTTCTGTAAACATAAACAGCAACTCAACAGTTTGGACTCACTGTTCTCTGACTGCAGCAGATTATAGGACTCTGTAATCTTCATAGGAAGCTAAATAGAAAATCTCTTCAAATCAAACAGTCAAAACAAATAAAACTCTTGACATCTTAGTGCAGAAACATGAAGAGGCAGAGACACACCATGAAAATGGTCCAATGTAAAGATATGGAACATAATAGAATATGTACGATCCTTCTGGTTCTTCAGGGCTTGTTGGAGGTTTTGAGGAAACGTTGAGACTTCTGCCTCGACATCTGGTGCTGCTGGCGTGCCACCTGGGCGTCCGAGATCACCTCCTGCAGCTTCTACACACACACACACACACACACACACACACACACACACACACACACACACACACACACACACACACACACACACACACACACACACACACACACACACACAAGATTATATTCGGGCCATAAAAAACTCAGAAAGAAAGACCCTGACGACGGCACTAGCAGGAGGGTTTCCCACTTCTGTGGTTTCATCATGCAGCTGCAGGCTAACGCTGAGCTCGTTAACTAGCATCTCGTTAACTAGCATCTACGCTGTGTCCTCATTGAAATGTTTGTTTTGTTTTGTTTTTCTTCAGACGCATGCAAGTAGGCGGTGGTAGAAAGAGAAAAAAACACAGGGAGAATTGCAATTTTGCTTGTTTCGATTTCGATGATCGAAATCGGAACACCCATTTCGATCAATTTTCGATTTAGAATTGAAATGGTGACACCGCTACCGCACACACACCTGGGCAGCGGGGGGGTCTTTCAGATGGACGGTCCTCACTGGCTCCTGTCTGTCTCTCTTGGGGATTTTCAGTTTCTGTTGCTCCTGACAGAATAAAACAGCAAACAGAAATCAATAGAAACGCTGAAAAAGACAATTGTAATAATAAATGGGACCCATTTGCCTCCCTGCTTGGCACTCAGCATCACAGGGTTGGAATTGGGGGGTTAGATCACCATATGATTCCCGAGCGCAGCATTGCTGCCGCTCACCGCTCCCCCAGGGGATGGGTCAAATGCGGAGAACAAATTTCGCACACTCAGGTGTGTGACAATCAGTGGGACTTTACCTTTACCTTAATCATGTGTCTGACAGACAGAGGCTAGTGTGTCGCTGCTCCATCCGAATCACGCACGGAATATTTGAGGTTTTATCTGCTGCTAAGCTAACATTGATGAACATATACTGTATGATTGGAAAGTAATATCCAGTTATGGAATTATATTTATCACCACTTTGGCAGATGTGAAACATGCTGGGTTTGTTTGCTACATCAGTTAGCTAGCCAACTCACTAACATGATGAATGAATAGAAAATGGCCATGGCAACATTAAAGCTATAGTTGGCTAGTGAGTCATCAGCCTGATTGCTATTTACGTGTGAGATGATTACATTTGCCTTTCTAAATGAAGATACACATTAAGCTGTGGCAGTGAGCTAATGGCTAAAGGGGCGTCTGTGCCGTACAACATTTAGGCTCGCGCAGCACGACTCGCATCTACAGCTGGGACAGTGACAGGGCACATGATGCGCAGCTCAGATCAGTGTATGGGTTTGTGTGTGTACCTTGCAGTAGATCTTCAGGTCAGACCCGCTCACAGCCGGAGGTCTGTAGAAGTTCTCAAACAGACACCCACTCCTTACTGAAATGTCCCACAAAGTCCATCTCCTTCACACACAGAACTCTCCTGGGGGACAGACAGAAAACAACAACAATAACAAAAAAGTTATGACAGACAACAATAAAAAAACAACAAACCTTCAACAGCAAACCAGCCCGAAACTCAAGGGTTTATTGGTCGACGCCTAGACGGAGATATAAAATAGTTCTGTGGAAGATCTCGAGGGTGATCTGACACAGGAGCAGGGTGGTGAACCGGTGGAGATGTACTGAGGGAATGTGGATTCCGAAGGAATATAATTCACAATCCACTGAGCAGTTTTAGAACCATCTCGTGGCTCTGGGCAGAGGGGGAAATATTCTTCAGCATAGTTAAGTTAAGTTAAGTACCCAGACGGCGGCCAGAGTATCTGCTTCTCAGTGCAGAAGCGTATAGGGTTGCAGACGTGCCTGGATGTGGTTAATCAGCTCATCAGGGACGCTTGTGAAGGGAAAGGAGAACTGGCTCAACCTTGCCAACAGTGTTGGGCAAGTTACTTTCAAAATGTAATATACTACATATTACTAGTTACTTTCATTTGAAAGTAATAAGTTACTTTACAATATTACTGCCTGTGTAGAGTAACTGGTTATTTATTACACAACTTTTGCATTACTTTCACTGTAATAACAGCAGTAGCAGAATGACATCGTCGCCCGGGAACAACAAAAATAATTTCAACCATCTTGAAGTCAGTGTAAACCGTCCAAAATTCTAAATGTTATCTTTTTCCTTTGTTAGTGTCATCTATAGTGGTTATTTACATAAAAACACACACTTTGATTAGGAAATGACAGTGCTTTCATTAAAAAAAAAAAGTAACTCAATTTGTAACTTGTGTTACTTGACAAAGTAACTGGTCTGGTATAATAATACTGAAATCCTATTGGTAATAAGTTATATTACTGAGTTACTAAAAGTAATGTATTACATTCCGTAAAGTGTCTCCTACCTGTTGGTGATGATGATGTTGGTCTTTCTGTGTCCGGGGTACTCACAGTGACCTCTGAACACCTCGCCCTCCAGCGGCTTCTCTGACCGCTGTATGCACGCGCACGCACGCACGCACGCACGCACGCACGCACGCACGCACGCACGCACACACACACACACACACACACACACACACACACACACACACACACACACACACACACACACACACACACACACACACACACACACACACACACACACACACACACACAGAGGATGTCAGAGTGAACGCACTCACTCACTACCAATCTACCATGATTTAATTTCCTTCCTCAACGTCATTTAGGGCGTTCTCACACTGGGAACGATTGCTTTTGTTCTGTGCCCAAAGTACAACTGCCTATCTCCTTCCACATGTTTTGTTCAATTAACACCAAACTTTTGGGAAAGTATCTTCAGACCGTCTTCTAAAGAACGACCCGTCCAGATCTTTTGAATGATCAAAGATTGAGTCCACAGTGCAGCAAAGTGTTGAACTGAAGATGGTACTGTAAACAGTGAGTGCGTTTACATGCAGACAATAAACAGTTTATTAGCGGATTTCTGGAGTTACCTGATTATTCAAATGGTCATGTAAACAGCATAAACCGATAAGCTTTATCCATTTATGGCCGTTATCAGGTTATGAATAAACAGATAAACATACCTAGGTTTTTGGCCAATAACCTGTCTTTTGAGTGCATGTATACAGCGTATCAGGTTTCTTGTGGGTTTATACATCTGCGCATGTACAAGTTGCATGTAAAAAGTTGAATTACCGCCGCCTTCTGGAGAGAAATCCGACTAATTGACTGAATCATGTAAACCCGGGTTTTTCCTATTGTCGGATTATTAAAGTGCAGGTAAACGCAGAAATCAGATTATTGCCATAAACTGATTACTCACAGTTATCAGTTTATTGGTGTGCATGTAAACGCACTCAGTGACTACAAATTCTCGCTAAATAAATCTTTAACGTTCATGACTTTTCTTTTCTTTTACAAAACTCTGCTAGCACGGTAGATGAAGCGTGTAAAATTCCAGAATTTTTGACAGTATTTCATGTCCTCATGTATACTATTGCAGTCAATGGAAATAGAGCATCTTTAAACATCACTTTTTCCATTTATGGAGCAATCAATCTGTGTACAAACAAATGACAGACATCTCTTACAGATGCAGCCACTCCCGTCGTGACAGATTTTTTTCATTACTTTGTGCTTGACGATGCGGTGACGTTTTTGAGATGGTTTGAGATGTGAATAATGGCATTCAACCACTAGGGGCCCTCATAGTCCATAATGTGTCTCTCACTGTTGCAGCAGTTTCAAGCTGCGGGGTCACAGTCCACGCAAACGTATTTGTTCTTCCGGTTCAGCGCTAGTTGTCCTATGTGGCTTACTAACATAGCTGCTAGTTGTTGTTGTTATATGGCAGTAAAATGCTACAGAATGACCAAATTGATATAACTTTTAACCATTTCGAGTAACAATGTTTCCATACGGATCACCAGCGTTAGTTTGTTTATAACGTGGCTATATTCATAACGTTTATATCTCGGATGCGTTATATACTGTCTGGTTAACGCCAACCTACAGTATGTGCCCTATCAGAGTTCGTTACGTTATTGTACAGTACACTAAACAAAACAACATGATAGCTGCAGCTGCGTCACTGTTAAGCGTTAAGTTTTAATGATTTGCAACTTGTTTTGTGTTGTAGCCTACAGGATTTGGTTCAAGCATATTGTATGGTGACATTGAATTAGTGTTAGCTTAGCGCTAGCTAGCTAGCAAACACTACGATCTGTGAATAGAATTGGCCTGCAGCCATTTCTAACTACTGTACAGTAGCTAGTTTTTCTCGAATTGATATAACGTTACAGTAGCATGGACCCATCTCGTTATGACAGTGGGGAGATGTTAGCTTTTAGGTTGATATACCTTGATCTTTACTACCTAACATCCGAAAAGCTAGTCACAATACTGTATTAATACCGACTACCGTAAATTCCGGACTATAAGACGCACCGGTGTATAAGCCGCGGGACCAAAATTGACTATTTTTTTCTTCTATAAGCCGCACCGGTCTATAAGCCGCGGGTGTTTTGATGTTTAATTACCATATGAAAGGGTTCGTGCACAGAGAGGAATGTCGGGAAAGCGATGGCTGTTTGGGGAAGCTCCCATTTATTAACATTTCAACAAAACAAAACAAAAGTCAGGTCACTAATCCCCAGACAAAATCACACAACAATAGGCTATATGTGCAGCAAACCTGTAACCAGAGAAGTCAAGTCACTAATGCTCGTCTTCCTCTTCTTCCTGCGTACTGAAACCACCAAAGTCCTCATCTTCAGTGTCGGAAACGAACAGGTTCAGGGTGGCTTCGTCAACCACTCTCCTCTCTCCTTCATTGTCACTCAAAACCAACGAACTCCTCTTCATCTATAGCTGTGTTTCCATTACAGTTTTTCGCAAAAGAATTGCGATATTTCTACAACTTCGACAATGTACAATTGCGACTTGTAGGCGTTTCCATTGAAGTTGCGTTTGAGTGATTCCCCGTTGCAGCAGCTGCCACAGTGATTACGCACGGGGATCTGCCCCATATCCCGTCCCCTGCATGCTCAAATCCAACCAATGGTCAATGGAAATCCCAACATGAAGTTACAATGCATATAAACGAGCCTGATTATCAATTCAAAAGAAAATGAGTCGCAAAATGTTGCTGGCTGCGTGAATGCAGTCAGCGCGACAGGCAGAGGAAAAAAGGTAGCCTAATAGCCTACAACTGGTCCGATTTAGAGATGGAGGGGGGAAAAGGCTGATTTGGTTCTATAATTGCACCTGAAACGTGTGCAATGTATTAGCCTACTCACAGTCACTGTATTCACTTCAGACAGCACCACCGCACCAGTGTGTGCTTTTCATCCTCTCATCTCGCCGCTGTGCCAAATGCGCGCACACAGGCAGCCTGCTGTCACCATGGACCGATTTCTGCCATTAAACATTATCTAATTTGCCCGGCTACGCTTTTGCACAACACTCGTCTTTCTGCTAGGTAGCGTTGCTTCAAAGTTTTCCACTTGCTGCGGAGGTTTTGACACGGCTATCGAACCTTACTTACCAAACTTATTTTCCGCTCCTTTTCCAAGGGATAATATGGGTCACATGACGTGCAAATGCGAAAAATGTGTTTCCATTACACTTTTGCGATAAACTGCTATATCGACACGTCTGAAAAACCACCTCATGATCATCTACTGCTCGTTCTCATGCTGTCGAGAACGAGCAAAGCTTTTTTTTGGTGAAAGAATCCTCCAGGGCGCTTCTTGTTAACAGTCCGAGTGAGTGGCAGGTCGAACGTCAAAGGCACTTCATCCATATTTATGATCTGCTCCGGTTCGATGGAATATTCCTTGATCTTCCTTTGTGTGAATTCGCCGAAGTTTGTGATTTTCTCCTGGTAGTCGGGGGAGGGAGTTGATGGGCTTGTGGCCGTTTGCTTACCGTAATTACCATATGTAAGTGGTCACGCACAGAGGGGATTGTCGGGAAAGAGATGGCTGTTTGAGGAAGCTCCCATTTACCGTATTACCATAACATTTCAACAAAACAACATAACACAACACCACCGTTGTTTATTTTTACAGTGCACACAGTGTCCGCGGTGTGGTGAAAAGAGGGCAAGAGAGGAAATTAAAACAGAAGTGGATTTATAGTTAGAAAGAGTGCTAAAAAAGAGAGATTTTTTTTTTTTTTTTTTTTTTTTCTGAAAAAATCCATAGATAAGACGCACCGTTATATAAGCCGCAGGGGCCAAAAAACGGGAAAAAAGCCGCGGCTTATAGTCCGGAATTTACAGTAGTCACCTTTAGCTGACAGCCAAACTTTTCACCCTAAAATAGGAGGATTTACTGTATGAGTAGCCTAGTTTGATTTCTCCCCTGGTATCTATTCATTGTCACTAGCCTATGCATACAGTACATGAACCACCATCATTCAGTCAGTCAATCAATTGATCAACAACTTTATTAATCCAATTCGTTTTGAATAGTTTGTTGATGTAACAAATAGTAACATACAGTACAAGCAGATAGGCCTACAGTACACCAAATAGGTCAAATGTGAAAGAGAATCTATACTGTAAATGTTGGTCTGTAGACTGTAAACTTCTGTGGGCACTGGGCAGGGCTCTGCTAAACACTGCAGTGTATGAGATTAAAAAGTGACTTCTTCTGTTTTCTATGCAGGTATATAACACGTGGGCAAAATGCGGCATCCAACGTCCTCAAAGGAAAACAGAACCACCCACAAAAAGTCAATAAAAGACAGCATCACTTTAATAAATCTAATCTGCTACATCCATTTGATTTGTATCACTATGATATCAGGAGATTAACAGGAGAAATTACCAATCACAGCGGGAGAGAGGGTTACAAATAGAGAGACCCGCACAAAAATCAGGAGTGTTGGCAGTTATCAGTCCAATGTGTTGACCTTTGCTTACTTTATATGTAAGTCAGTATGGCCCTCTGGAAAAAAATGTTTCCCACCCCTGATCTAGGTTAATAGACTTTCAGATATCAAGTATCGAAGTAGGTTTTGAGGTGTCTTCAGAATGACCAGCTTACTGTATCGGGTCACTCTTACATGTACATTATAGTGACTACGCTGTTGTATGTTATCTGCCAAATATATTTCCAGGCTGTTAGAGGATTATAGATTATCTAACATCAGCCATTGATAGATATTCCAATGTCTTTAAAGCTCTGTCATTGTTACTTAACCCTTAGTTAATATGGAACAATAAATGAGCTTGAATCGTCACAACTCTTATGACATCTGTATATCAAATGCTTTGTCACAGAAGAAGCTTTCTAAACCCAGAAAAAGTGCCATAAATTCACACACACAGTGCTAAAACATGCATCATCACACCAAGTTCTGTCAAAACGGTCACATTTGTACAATCAAAAGGATCTGTGGGTTGATTTCCTGCCCACTACCATCTGATATTGTCAGTGTTCCTGCAAAAAAAAATCATACACAATTCATTTAAACAGATGGACATTTGCTTGCATAGGAGTTATGAGTGTGCAGTCTGTTTCCTTTGTTTACAACTTAGAACAAAACAAAACATGCAAAGCCACTTTTGCCTGCTCCTTGGTTGACCCATTCAGGAAGCGCTCAAAGTTCATGTTTCCAAGACAACAAGCAACAAGCACCACAGCTGTTTGTTTGCGGAAGCCGAAAAATCCATTGAGCAAATCAGCGCAGCGTATTTAGACCACGTGCATGCACATTGCAACATCAACTGTTGAGTGGTTAATTTACATGGACCTCTTGCCAGCCTCAAGAATGAAATTTGTGGGGGGAAGCAGGACAACTGTTACCTTTCAGAACCGGTTTGACTGCTATTCTAACAGCATACAGTGATCAGCTAATTAGATGCATCACTCACCCCCCCCCCCTCCCCCCCCCGCACAAAGGGCACGCACACACAGCACAGAATTAGATTTCACTCAATATAGACTTTCCTGATTTGAATCCAATCGAAATCGTTTGGCATCTTCTGAAAGATCACATACGAAAAGTGACCAAATTCACACAGTGCTAAAACATGCATCATCACACCATATTTCTGTCAAAACGGTCACATTTGTACAATCAAAAGGATCTGTGGGTTGATTTCCTGCCCACTTCAGCAGAACTGAACGTGTGGCCTGGTTTAGTGGTGTTTGCTGACAACGCCACCTAGGTTTTTTTTGGCTAGAGCCTAGGAACTTAATAGACTCAAATATACAATGGAGGTTCGGCACAAGGGAGAGCAGTTTAAAATACCCAAGGACAGAGACAGAAGCAGCTTTTCCCAAATATAAATACCATTTATTGGTTAAAAAGTTTTCAGGGAAAAAAAGTTCTGTTGTTGCAAAAGCTTCATAGTTCAATGAAAATATTGTATGCTTTAAATCTAAAATTGTTCATGGATTACATTCTAATCTAACAAACCTATCAATTTAAAAGTCAAGCATGTTACCGTGGAAACAATTAAGCTTAGCCCAAAATCACAAATCAGAATGAGGGGGTCCCTGGTATATTTTCTATCTTGTAAGAGGTGCTTGGCTGACGCCAGCCAGGCCGACGTGTCCTCCACGCCCGGGCGGGGTCCGACCAGCCGCCCACAGTACCGCAGCAGCGTTCAGGCGATCCGCTGACCCACAGCGCTCTGGCTCCGTCTCCGCTCCGCTCCCTCAGAGCTTTGAGACCATCTTGCCACTCTTTTTGCTTTGGACGACACTGCTTACAGGCAGGCTCTGAAAAACAATGTAGAAACACAAAAATATTCTTCTTTCAGGTGACATAAATTTATGAATGTGACATATCCAAAGCGTCTTATGTTGACTATTTGTGAAGTCCCTCGGCGTGACTATACTGTATGTGAAAAGTAACAAGAGTTCGGCGGGGACGGCGGAGACGTGGCTGGCTCTGTCGGCTGCTGCGTGCTGTCTTTCGGCGGCTTGCTCTGGCTTCTCTCCGTCTCTGAGACATCAGAGTGAAATCCTGCTCAATCTGCAGACAAGATATACCTGTTTACATGGGGGCCAAAATTAAAAACAGTTCTGCAGCGCACACGCACTGCTCACGCAGACACTGTGTTCCAGCTGTTAGAATAAGAGCTTATATCCGGCTTCTCCAGCCGGGGGGAATGCATTCAAAATATTAGGTTTGAATCAATCTGGGAACCGAGAGTCTATTTGTATTTGAAAAATAGACTCTGGGACAGCCCTACCATTTTTCCCAGCTTCCTGTACAACAAAAGCACTCTATCTCTAGTTCCACCTCCAATGTGTGTTGAGTGCGTTTCCGTTCACATACTATAACAAAGCCTCACAAATGCACATTTTGTTTCACAGTTATGACTGCACTGAAGTTCGCACTGAAACATTTTGGGAAATGAAAACAAAAAAGAGCTAAATTAATTGGGAGTTATTTTTCTTTTTACGGTAGACTTTTCTTTGTGGGAAGCGAGGGGGGGCGGGGGGCGAGGCCTGAGCGCAGCGCGGCGCGTCCATGGAGATTTTTTTATCAGCGCGTCGGGTTTTGCTGCCTGTGCCTGTAAGATCTGCGTGGTAGGCTATCAGTGGATATCTGCTGTGATTGAGTCCTCACCGTCCTCATCATCGTAAAGTCGCCTTCAAAGCATGATGTTCGATTATAACGAACTAGTTGTGTGGCTTAGCCTTCCCAAATGTTGAGGGTAGTTTTTTAGAATTTAATATATAGAATTGGGAACGTCACATTCAATTTCAAATTGCTGACATGCACTAATTTTAGCTGCCTATAACATTTGCAAAGCTGAGCTTTTCAATAGCTTTGTAAATAGCCTACTGTTCTAGAGAAAGCCTCACGTCTTTTTCTGCCTCCCCTTCCCTTCAGTTTTATCCCAATTTAGAAATGCTTCTTTCTCTACACTTTTGTCTGTCTCTCACAGATCTTTGTTGTCACTCGACACTATTATTTGGTGTTGCTTAGCTGGAAACGATCATATTTTCACGCATGCACACTGTGACGAGAGAGGGACCATGAGTGTAGCCTATAGGCTACTACTGTATGCCCTGTCTGACAGCTTGCCCGCCGGGCGGAGTTGCCTCCTCCCGCTGGGTGAGACAGCTGTCTCGGTATGAACGGGCGTGCAGTGGGGGATGAGAGGAGCGCGAGCCGTGTGAAAACAGACGCGGGCACCAGCATTCAGGCGATCCACTGACCCACAGCGCTCTGGCTCCGTCTCCGCTCCGCCGCCGTCCGCTCCCTCAGGCTGGCTGTCGGCTGCTGCGTGCTGTCTTTCGGCGGCTTGCTCTGGCTTCTCTCTGTCTCTGAGACATCAGAGTGAAATCCTGCTCAATCTGCAGACAAGATAGAATACCTGTTAACATGGGGGCCAAAATTAAAAACAGTTCTGCAGCGCACACGCACTGCTCACGCAGACACTGTGTTCCAGCTGTTAGAATAAGAGCTTATATCCGGCTTCTCCAGCTGTCGGGGAATGCATTCAAAATATTATGTTTGAATCAATCTGGGAACCGAGAGTCTATTTGTATTTGAAAAATAGACTCTGGGACAGCCCTACCATTTTTCCCAGCTTCCTGTACAGCGTGCCTTCCTGCCACTTCTGGCGCTCTTGGAACTTCTCTCGTACAGCCTGCATCCTTGATGGCAAATAAATTAATAAATGATCATTTCAATTGCATTATCACAAATATACACAGCAATTTAGTCATTTTAACAGTTACTAGTTAAGATATACAGTACAACTTGTGCATTATGAGGAGTGTTACAATTACAGTCGTATTACAAAAGCACTATCTCTAGTTCCACCTCCAATGTGTGTTGAGTGCGTTTCCGTTCACATACAGTACTGTACCTACTAGGGGTACTTGAGCAGCTTGCAGGGGGTACTTGGAATGATTGGGGAATACATTTTACCTCCAAAATGATAAATAAATATATATATATATATATAACCACAGTGCTGTGTACACCATGCAATACACGCTTCTGCAGTGGGTTGCACCAGCTGTGCGTAAGTTGAAACGTAAGCTAGTTTGAACGTAGCAGTTAGTGTGGACTTTACACCCTAACTTAAGACAGAACTTACGTTCAGCTGGTGCAACAGGCTGCAGTGGGCATTAACGTTAGTAAAACGTTAGTCAACCCAGTGCAGTGCTCCGTTCAGGCGTTGGACCGACCAGTGTGTCAAATTAACTTTTATGTCCATCTGCCGCTAGTAAAACTGTCACCCTACAGTCCTCTGTTTACACTCAGTCAACCACACGTGTCGCACCGAATGACAAACCTGCAACAGAAGTCGCCTACCCACGCTCTGTTCAGAGCAAAACACACGTGTCTCAAAGTCCGCTAGCAATTTAATACTCGTGTTGCACCGACCCACCTGGCGTTAATAACTTACTGTCGATAAACCACTACAAAGAGGTTTAATTAGTCAGTCCGATGCTAACGTAGCGTTAGCATGCTAACGTAGCGTTAGCATGTTATCAGCCCAGCCTGTTCAACAGATGGCTAGCGTTACATGTAGGTAACTGTGGCTACCTGTAATGTTGCAAATCAGTTTAACCTGACACATGTTAATCAATAATAAACTTACCTGGCATTTGATCCATCAAGTGAAGAAAAGGGCTTCCCAACTGCTTAATTATGTCCGTCCTATCTCTTAACGCTACTGTAGGCTATAGTATAGGGGGAGAAAAATGGCGACCGAATCGGAAATAAAGTGGGCGTTAGTAGGCGTGACCATGCTGTTTACCCCAATCATACCCCAATATAATTTTGTCTGGAACTTTGCGCTCACTCTGCAGGTAATAATTATGCTCCAAAAGGATTAAATATTACTATTTGAGAGGAAAATAATATTTACTCTGGGAAAAATACCCTCCAGTTTTTCCTGTGTACTAGGCTACTGACGGTGGACTGCTCTGAGAGGCAGGCGAATCACAGGGCGAAGTCAGTCTTTCAGAAAGCTAATCAGACGGTGTGTTTTTGCGCCTCCTGGTGGGTGAAAACAGAAGTGGACTTACAGGGTGAAAAAAAAATATTCCCACCGCAGCACTGCCGCACGTTGCGCGCAGGACAGTCGCGGGGAAGTGGTCTCAGTTTGGCTGGCTGCATCTGTATGTTGTATAGATGAAGTATGCAAATTGTCAGAATTTTGTCTTGAATACTGAATATTTGACACTAGTTTGAAATCTGCCTGTAAATGCATGGACAGCTGTTAGCCCTCGTTCACACCATATGCCGAAGCTACGCTGAAGCGATGGTTTCAGCTTCTATTCTTCTATTTCTATTTCTATTTTTCAAGTGTGGAGCGCACTGCACCTGAGCTGCCAGGCATGAAGCCGAGCGAGGCGCTGAGGAAAACAGTGCTTCTGGTGTGAGCGGTTTAGCGTGGCACTCAGCTTCTGCATAGCGCCTGGTGTGAACCAAGGGTTACACTGCACCCTGGTGGTTGGTCAAGTCATAGTGTGAAGCTTCCGCTGATTTTCCCACTTCCCAAGTTGCTCGACTTGATCACAACTTGCCATTGGTGGCTAAGGTTGTAAGGTCGAGCCTTGGGGGATGTAGAGTAATCGTGCTTTTAATGCGTTTAAGCAGATTTTTGGTCTGTAAAGTTCTGCTGATGGACCCTCATGTAGGTTATCTCTCATTTGTTGTTGTGCTCTTCCTCCTACTTCTTCATCTACCTCATCTAAATGAATTCTTTCAACAGGAAGTGAGCAACCATTTTCCTGAGTTGACACATAAACGCCATGTTGGCGACATTTTATAGTTGATACTCTGATGTCCCGTTCCCGTGAAAGCAGCATGAAGCTATACAGATTTTAGAATGTGGCAGACCACATTTCTTCTGTAGTAGTTGCAAGTTTCAACTCGTCTCGTTGCAAATCTTTGGTGTAAACTGGCCTTAAACAAATGGGGCCCTATTCTCCCACAGGCCGTCGGCGCTAAAACGGGCCTTAAACGCAAAAAAACGTGCCTTGCGCCTGTTTTGGGACGATATCAATATGGCTTAACGCTGCCAAATGCGCTTTAGGCCGAATGGGCGTGGCGCAGTCCCAGAATGGGCCAAAGTGGGCGTGTCGGCGCTAACTACCGGCCTACTCATATCTTCGCACCTGGCCTACATTTAGCGCTTTGCGCCTTTGAAAAGCAGGCCTATTCAGTGCGCCAGTGTCAAGGAGTGCTCTTCTGCCTCTCCCCTGTCACCCTTCTCTGTCTCTCTCTGAAACCAGGCCTATTCAGTGCGCCAGTGCTCTTCTGCCTCTTCTCTGTCACCCTTCTCTCTCTCTCTCTGACTCCCTCGCTCAGACAGACACAACACATAGCAGCACCCAGCTTCCCATAGGAAATAGCAGTTGTAAGTTTACTGCCTGCATGTCCCAGCATGCAATTGGGTCCTCCATTTCGCTACTAAATAGCAACCAAATGAGCCGAAATAGATATAAAAGGTAGATCTAAAATAATGTGTAATGGTAAGACAACCTGCAATTGTAGAACATTTCAATATGGGACCAAATAAAACATCGAAATAAAACACCACCCTATGTGAAACATATATGTCCTCTTGAGCCTATATATACCCCTTGTGGGTTTAACGTGATTTAGATAAGTGACAGGGGAACGCGCTGCCGCTCCAATAACTTGGCCCTATTTCACATTTAGTTTTACAATAAAAACACATTTATGCAATGACTTCACATAATGTAGGGTATATTTATGTGCATCATTCTACCTGCAGCAGGGGAGAGAAAACGATATCTTTCTGGACAAACTTTCACCAATATAAAATGAATCTCATCATATAGGGATAGGCTATATTTTTCTAGCTGATGCATTTAGAACATTCTTTTCACTTTGATCTTGCTATAGTGTAGCGTATTTACATGCTTGCAGTATTGAAACTGCAGTTAGATTGGTTTGAGAAGCATAATAATATGGAATAATAGCCTATAATGCAGACACAGACTGGATGAAGGGAGGGGGGGGGGGGGGCAGAGCGTTTGGCTTTCTCTGGTTTTGCGGGATCACTGGAATTGGAGCTAAAAAGGCAAGCGTGCGATTCGTTTATTGCAGTTATCCAATGAGCATGACGGTGCATAATTTTACGCTTAAAAGGCGTGGTTGTAATGCTTTAGGCTGCGTGTAGCGCCAGCACGACGATATCAAGTGCGCTGGTCCACGCCCACTGATTTGCGCTGCGCCAGGCGCTCGGCCTAGAAACAGCGCCGATGCAACGATAGGGACCATGCTCCCCACGGACCTCAACGCTAACCTGACATTGCCAGATGGGGGCGGTATTACCATTCTCTCGCAAATCTCGCGAGGGAATCCAGCTTGCTTGCGAGGTTACCTCAACGCCCCCCTTTCAAAAATATTGCTTCCAGCGCCGCCTGACATTCTCCGAACGTCTGCTAGGGGGCAGTACTGCCCCTGTTGAGAAACACTAAGTTACAGTGACAAAGTGAAAACTATGAATAAGGAAGATCTGTTTATTCATCAGGTTTGAACACACATCACACACTTCACACTGAAGGACACAAACACACGTCTACATCCGTGGATTTTAAAGGAACACTCCGCCCATTTTCAACCAGCTTTGTATCATTAGAACATCAGTAGTATATCAGAAAACTGTAAACGGTTTTGAAGTCTGTCATTTAATTTGACAGTTATTGAGTGTTAAAGTGTGGACCAGTCACATCACTGGTCCACACTAACTCAAATTAATAACTCATTAACTCAAATCAACTCTCAATAACTGTCAAACTAGATGAATGATGAATAGTTTGACAGTTATTGAGAGTTGATTTGAGTTAATGAGTTATTAATTTGAGTTAGTGTGGACCAGTGATGTCACTGGTCCACACTTTAACACTCAATAACTGTCAAATTAAACGACCGACTTCAAAACAGTTTACAGTTTTCTGATATAGGCTACTGCTGGTGTTCTAATGATACAAAGCTGGTTGAAAATGGGCAGAGTGTTCCTTTAAGGCAACCAAAGGGTTAACCCATTGATACCTGATGCAGCATTTGCGTGTCTATCCCTTTAAGTCTTAAAGGGATACACACACAAATTCTGCATCGGGTATCAATGGGTTAAAGTAATGCACAAATACTACAGTGAGTCCTGCTAAGTGATGTCATGCTAGGGACAGGAAGGCCTCATTTGCATGAAGTTCTATCAGTTTATATGCAATTCACAAACTGCATCATGTTCACAGGATGAAGATCACATTTATATAGTTATATATATATATTTATATACACACAGTATGAAAGCAATGGTTTAAAAGGTGATGCTACAAACCTTTTACAAAAATATTGCTACGTTCTACAGCAGACACCTTAATTAATTTCTGTGTTTATAGTAAAATATTTTCCACAACCTGCCATTGTAGTTTTGGATACAATCTAAATTATAAATGGTTTTAAACATAGCATCCTAGAGTGCTTCAGAAATAATTGTAAAAAAATAAAAAAATAAAAATAAATAAATAAATAAATGTTTAATTAAAAAAGTTACAGAAAAAAATATATCCGCTGTTTTTAAAAAAATGCTTTGAGGTATCGAATGACAAGATATTTACTTTGGCATGCAAAGAAACCTGCATTACACAATAATTGATAGATACATTTATTAGTTTACAAAAGCAAAACTCTGTCACACACACGTTTATACAGATTAAATAAATCCAGGTAGCATTTTGAGACAGGACTGGTCTGAGACAGAGTGGACACAAACAGCATTAAAAGATTTGAAATACAGTTTAGAACTGAAGCCTTCTATTCCTCATCATGCTGCATGGAAGAGAAACAGAGAAGAAAGAGATTATAGGCTGCAAACTGACAGACGCACAGCACTGACAGACAGGAAACAGACAGACAGGAAACAGACAGACGCACAGCACTGACAGACAGGAAACAGACAGACACACAGCACTGACAGACAGGAAACAGACAGACACACAGCTGACAACAGGAAACAGACGCATAGCACTTACAGACAGGAAACAGACAGATGCACAGCTCTGACAGACAGGAAACAGACAGACACACAGCTGACAGCAGGAAACAAACTCACAGCACTGACAGACAGGAAACAGACAGATGCACAGTGCTGACAGACAGGAAACAGACAGATGCACAGTGCTGACAGACAGGAAACAGACAGACGCACATCACTGACAGATAGGAAACAGACAGACACACAGCACTGATGCTGCCTTCCAGACAACTGGGACCTTCGGATTTTCTGGCCTCCTATTAGGAAAAGTGCGCTGGAACGGCACTCAAAGTGGGAGCTCCCACTTGAAAACTGGGAGAAAAAAATCTACCCCCACTAGGCTGGGAACCAGTTGTCTGACGTCACACAACAATGGCCGCAACATGGAGTATGTAGTCCAAAGTATTAAGTGCCTAAATAAAATGTATAATAGAGTCTGTTACATTATGTGTCATTGCTGCTCCTCATTTTCATTTAAATATGTAAGGAGGGTGCTCTGCTCGTTGTTAAGCTGTCTTGCCATTTGCCAAACAAAAAAAAGTTTGTCGCGGTCCGCCATGTTTCTTGGTTGCATTTTGCCTTTGTGCTCTGGAATGCTTTGAAGGTGGGGGGTGGGACTTTTCCACTGGGAAACACCCACGTCCCATGTGTCTGGAAGGCAGCATGACACACAGGTAACACAGATGCAGAGAGCTAACAGCAGGAAACAGACGCGCAGCGCTGACAGACAGGAAACAGACAGACACACAGCACTGACAGTAGGGAACAGACAGACGCACAGTGCTGACAGTAGGAAACAGACAGACAACAATGGACGATATTGAAGGGATGGTGTTCTTGATTCTCGGGAGGTCCTTGCTCATTTGACCACGGCTTAGTTTTGCGCGTTGCCATTCAATAGTAGTAAAAGTCGTACGATTATGGTAGAAAGAAGTAGTCAGTGGAAAGGAATTGCAGCTGCTACAGTAGCCTGGCTATTTAAATATGGCAGGTTTTTGTGCAGGATATCTCGTGTCGCGCAATGATGACAATTCTCTCCAATCAGCAGTCTGCAGTGTTTTCACCTCACCTTTTGGTCTCACCTCAGCTCGCTTAGAACCTCGACGGAGGTGTTACCAAAAAAAAACTACCAGGTAATAAATGTATGTACCTAACGTAAAAACAAAAAAACCGAGTAGAGTTGAGTCGAGCCAGTGGTGGAAAAGCACCATTAAAACAGAGCTGTACTGTGTGGTTTCACACTCGTTTAGAAATGTTTTGTGCAAAAAAGTGAACTTGTTGTTTAATCAGTTGCATTGTGGAATAACAGATGTAACATCACAGAGTTTGTGCCACACATGGTGTGCAGCACTACAACCCTTGAATAAATCATCTTCTACTCCTCGTGTGTTTCAGAGGCTGTAGAGAGCTCAGGTTTAAAGCCAGAGTGAAGATACTGCTCTCATCTGAAACTAGAAGACCTGTCAGGGCATCCAATGGTCATGACATGTTGTCAGGAAGGGGGCTAAATAATGCTCTAAAGTTAGGCTAAGTTTCGCAAGGAAAAACCAGCATGGCCATTTTCAAAGGGGTCCCTTGACCTCTGACCTCAAGATATCTGAATGAAAATGGGTTCTATGGGTACCCACAAGTCTCACCTTTACAGACATGCCCCCTTAAGGGTTAACCCCCCTTAAGGGTTACAGTTAACTCACCTGGAACAGGTCGAAGCCCTGCGACTCGGTCTGGTCGTACGGTCTGATGACGCCGTCCTCCCTGATCAGCCTGACCGGCCGCAGCTTGGTCACTTCCTCTGTCGACTCCGCCGCCCTGACCACACACACACACGCGCCACACACACACACACACACACACACACACACACACACACACACACACACACACACACACACACACACACACACACACACACACAGATGTCAGCCTAATGACAGTGGCTCTGCCCTCAGTTTGATGGTGGAGCCTACGAGCAGGCAGTTTTCTACTCTGCTTTAAAGATCATTGCTGGCAACTTAAAGGAGGACTTTGCCAATTTTCAACCAGCTTTGTATCGTTACAATGTGGGTTTACGTTGATGAACAATATGTAACTTCCCTCCATCTTCATTCTCAGGCACGGAGGTGAACAGATGTTCTGCTCGAGCGCTGTTGTTTAAACTGCAGATTTGTTATTAGTCTTTTTTCTGTATGCGTTCATCCACTGGAGAATCACATGGAGAGCCTTAATGAGCGTTAATGAGCCATACCAACTGGCAGGGGCGGAGTTTCTGCAGGCAGTTGAACGGAGATCTTCTCAGTGCAGGAAACATGCAGAGAAGGTAAACATTGTTTATCTGCATATACTAGCCACACTGTAATGATACGAAGCTGGTTGGAAATGAGCAAAGTCCTTTAAATAAGGAAAGTGACTGGAGAATTTGGGGATTTAGCAAATCAGCTCGACAGTTTTCTGCCCAGATTTCTGCCTTCACACTGCTGCCAGCTGCGTGATGCTGCTTTCGGGATCCATCCATTCTCGTAAACGCGATATCTCAGGAACACCTTGAGGGAATTTTGCTTTTGCAAGCAGCCACCAGGGAGCGCTGAGCGAGGTGCCACAAGCAGCCGCATTCTCCAACTCAGAGGGACCAAACTCAAACAAAGCAAACTATGTAAAGGCCAAACGGGCGAGTTGCAGTCAAATGTTTGCTGGAACATCTCACCTTATGTTACCTCTACAGTGAAAGCATGGAACAGTAAGTTCATCAGGTTATCCAGAATCCAGCGAGTGGTCACAGTAAAGGATGCAGATTACATGACGGATGGGTCTCCAGTACTGTGGAGGCGGGGGGATGGGGGGGGGGGGGGCACGGGGGTGTCTTTTGAGGTGACGTGAGGTGAGTGTGTGGGTGCATGAAAAGGTGACATATGTGATACCACTGAAAGGTGATTAACTTTACCTGCTGAACTTTACCTGACTTTTTAAAGCATGATTAGCAGGTCAGAAGATTTTAGAACAATATCTATTTTAGCCGTGGGCGGCGGTCTTGGTGTTTCAGGGTTAAGAGACCTACTGTCTGATTTAGCTCCACAAACAGCTGAAGGTACTGATTGGGTTTTTGATCAAACTGACACCTGCATTAATCAACCATATAATGTTGCCTAAAATCTAACTTCAAAGCTGCACTAACCTAAACCTCCTCACACCTAAATGTCTTCTTGTGGGGGGGTGGAGGACTTCATTACCCATAAAGCCAGTGTGGTTCACCTTGTATATAAATGCTGTGGCAACGTCTTCGAGAGCCTGAGATGTCAACCTCTATGCAGATGACACTATTCTTTATTGCTTTTCACATTCTACACAAGCTGCCATTTTTCATCTTCAACATGCCTTCGGTACTTTGCAAAATCACTGTTAGATGTTAAATTGGTTTTAAATGTATTTTATAGAGCAATAAGTTCAGCTTCAGCTCTGCACTTTAACTGTATTGAATGGGTTGTTGTGAAGTTGCTGAAGTGAACTTTGGAATGAACTTGGCACTATGACTGGTGGACAAAAAGTGTGTTACTATTTAGATATGTTCTGATTGGTCAACAAGTTGTCGTAGAAGAAGCACGCCAAACTCAGCATGGCCGTGCCATGCGCTCATTCAGTCAGTCAGCCAATCTCTGAGGAGAGAACAGACGAGGGGAGAGGAGGCAGGGCTTGGATGAATGTTTGGTGTTCTATGTGACTTTAAGACAAAGCTTTTCTTTTCATTAGAGTCTACATGATTCATAAATTTGAAATGTTTAGGAAGTATATACGGGTGTGGGTGCGTTCAGACGACACCTTTTGCACATGTTTACAAAGCAAAGCGCACTGCAAACAACTGAGATGCGTTTGAGGTATAACTTTGCTAGCATTTAGCTAGCATTAGCCTAGCTTGCAGACACTGTTCAGTGTTTACAAGTTCTTAAAAACTACCTTATTGCTGAAATCATAAACACACAGCTAGCCCCCAGTGCCTTGAGTTTTTTTTAACATTCATGTCGTGATGATCATTGAAATGGTAGCACAAGCTCATCTTCCATGTTTGTTTTGCCGTTACTCATGCTTATTGTTTATTGGACGATGCACAGCATCCAATTCCAGATAGCATATGACCAAAACAAAACACAATCATATACCAAATATATTTTACAGTGTACAGTTTTCACTTAAGTGGGTCAGAAATTAATTATTAATTAATTAATCCTCAATCTATCTATTGTAAAGTTTAATATCGCTTTGACCTTGGTTTTCTTCCAGTCTCTACAATTGGATGATAGCACATTTATTATGAGATTCAAAATTCATATCCAATTCCGGACACTTATTTTCCACTGTGTTGTGTATTCATATACTTAATATTAATCAACCCTTCCTCTACCTTTACAATGTTACAGATACTTTTAAGAAGTGCAGGCTATATACTCAAAGCTCTTATTTTTCCATAAATCTACCAGCCAATACCGACTCTCTCCACTGTCGCCCAATGTGGTATGTTGTCCGTGACTAAGTTCATAAGTTAGTGCTTGATATTCTTAAATGTGTAGGCTATAGATACTTATGAAATTTGAGACCTAGGCAGGGCAGATGTTACACATTGGTGGTGGATGACTTGAGTTCCCTCCCATCCCTCCCCTGATATGTGAAGCATTTTGAGTGTCTAGAAAGGCGCTATATAAATCCAATCAATTCTTATTATTACTTTTGTTATTATTATTATTATTATTAAATGTGTAAGAACTTATGTAAATTATCTTTCAGTTGGGAACTCTGTATAAAAATGTTGGTAAACACTGGAAATTACGTGTCCGAAATTCGATACAATTCCGTTTCCGTTTCAAACGCAGAGAGCTTGTAAAAATGTGAGATGCATCACTTTGGCAGAGGAGAGCGCTGATCCTCTCAACATGCTGAAAACGATGAGAAGGAGCGAGCTCAAACATGCTAATGTGCAGAAGGCGTCTGAACGCACGCTGTGTCTGTAGTGAAGGAGCGGTACTGTCGGCTCTTTCCTCAGGTCGGGTCTGCTCAAATCACAATGCTGCAGCATGGCAAGGGGGGCGGGGTTACTCAGGGGGGCGGGGTTACTGGCAGCGTTAAGAGTGATGGAGAGGTGTGTGTGAGGGCGGGGTTACTGGCAGCGTTAGAGTGATGGAGAGGTGTGTGTGAGGGCGGGGTTACTGGCAGCGTTAGAGTGATGGAGAGGTGTGTGTGAGGGCGGGGTTACTGGCAGCGTTAGAGTGATGGAGAGGTGTGTGTGAGGGCGGGGTTACTGGCAGCGTTAGAGTGATGGAGAGGTGTGTGTGAGGGCGGGGTTACTGGCAGCGTTAGAGTGATGGAGAGGTGTGTGTGAAGGTGGAGTGTTAATCCAGTCACTTCTCTCTGGCCGCTCACTGAGCACAGTAGTGGTTCAGTATGGAAACACACGATGGATGGAAGTCCTTCAGGTTCTACACAATGCAGACACTTACCTGTCTTGTCTGCGACCTGCGGGGGAAAAACACCTCATGCCAGCATGCTTCCTAGCAAAACTGCAGTCTGACATACAGTTTAAAGCTGCTCTCCTCAATCTGACATACAGGTAAACGAGGGCTGCACAATTAATCGAATCGATAACCAAATCACAGGAGCAGCTGCCGTTTGATAAATGTGTCACAACATACCATTAAATGCAGCATTGTGGTGCTACAGACAGAGATACCCTGGAGGGGCGTTTCTAGGGAGTGGCACTGGCCACCCCTGAAATCTAATTGGCCACCTCAAAATCCTGAGGGTGCTGGCATCTGTGGCTGACATGACTGTATTTGTAGAGGCTGTGGCAGGCCCAATGTTAAAGCTACAGTAAAGATACTGGCATCATATTAAACTAGAAGACCTAAAGCATCCATTACTACCAAGCATGTCATTCTAGCTTGTTGGCAAGGGGGGTAAATATGGCCCCAGATTTAGGCTAAATTTTGGCGAGGGAAAACCTGTCTACATCCTTCCTAAATGCCGCACTCAGTGCCACCCGTGCTTGAGTCTGTGCCCCACCTGGGCTACCCCAGTCAAAATGGCCTGGACACGCCACTGATACCCTGGCCTACAAATCATATTCTCCAGAGGCAAGGGGACATGCTTGTTGGGTACAGACCTCAGTAAAAATCCCATCATCATTTATATATTTCGGTGAAAATGCAAAAAAATTGCATTCCGATAGCTTTGATTCATATCCAATCAATCACAATACCTGTCAATATAATTGCAATAATTTTATTTTTTTTGCTTATGGTGCAGCCCTAGTTTAACCTCAATATGAAATGCATTTTAAAGCTGATCTCCTTAATCTTTATCTTTATTTTGATACTGAACTGAGGAGCTGTGCATTTTCCTGCTGGCACAGCAGTGTTTCCTCTGTGTGTTTAGTGATTAAGGAACGCTGCTTTAATAGCAGTAGCTATGAATGAGTGGACATTCCTTCAAATACTCACACAACAACAAAAACAGCAACAAACAAACAAAAAAAGTCCCAGGCATTAACTTATGAGACAAAAAAACACAAGCAGAATGTCAAAATTAGACAGCGCACAAGAATAAGAACAGAGGAGACAACATGGTTAGCACGTTACACTACATGACATGTTCAACACAAAATACAACAAACAGAATGAGCACCGCGTTGCTATGTTAAAGAAGATGGATTTAAAGAACTTCACACAAAACACTGCAAAAATATTTAAATACCATATTTCCTCTAATAGTCGATTAAAAGCCTGGTCACTGATACTGGCCGGCCCCAAACACAGGCGGGTAAAAAACAAAGGAAAAAAACAATACAGTAAACTCCTGAGCCCTGATTTATCAAGCCAGCGTATGATAAAAACTGTGTACGGACTACCGTACCCCCTGCTGCAACACTTGTGCATTATGCTTGTGTACGTGAGCGCAGGACACGATGATATAGAGAGGCAAAGTGACCGCCTACTTCCTGCTTCAGCACTGTACCAGAGATTTTCATCCGCCATTTATTTTCCCTTAGACATTTCGTAAAATGCTTATAATTTTTTTTTAACTTGTTCAAACCAAACGGTACAGATATATTTAGGAACATGAGAGACCACATAACATTTCACTCAGACCAAAACGTAAAAGAATTGCGGATTTAAAGAAAATATTTTTTCAATGTAGTTTTTTTAAGTGGTAAATGGTAAATGGACTGCATTTATATAGCGCTTTTATCCAAAGCGCTTTACAATGTGCCTACATTCACCCATTCACACACCGAGGGTGGCCAGCTGCCACGCAGGGTGCTGGCACAGCCATCGGGAGCAATTCGGGGTTCAGTGTCTTGCCCAAGGACACTTCGACATGCGGACTGGAGGAGCCGGGGATCGAACCACCGACCTTCTGATTAGTGGACGACCCGCTCTACCTCCTGAGCCACAGCCGCCCCCTTAAGTTTTGGTCCGAGTGGAATGTTCTATGGTCTCTCCCGATGTCTGTCTCTAATATAAGCCTGCTTCTAAAAAAACTGTAGTTGAAGTTGAGGTAAATAAAGGCCAATATTAGAGGAAATACGGTATTCACACCAAAACACAGAAATTAAAATTACACATTAACTAAAGTAAAGGAAGTCTTAAGGAGCGCTTGTTTCGTACCTCTGGATGCCCTGGAAGGTGGAGCTGGCCATGTCCACGATGCCGCCAGTGGGCCGGGCCACCACCCCCACCAGACCCTTCCCGATGCCCTTAAAGAAGCCGGCCGCTCCTTCCTTCTTCGCCCCTGCAGCCACACAGCAACTCAATCAGTCAAGTCATCACCATCACAAACACCCTGCACTCACTCAGTCAACTCATCACCATCACAAACACCCTGCACTCACCCAGTCAACTCATCACCATCACAAACACCCTGCACTCACTCAGTCAACTCATCACCATCACAAACACCCTGCACTCACCCAGTCAACTCATCACCATCACAAACACCCTGCACTCACTCAGTCAACTCATCACCATCACAAACACCCTGCACTCACCCAGTCAACTCATCACCATCACAAACACCCTGCACTCACCCAGTCAACTCATCACCATCACAAACACCCTGCACTCACCCAGTCAACTCATCACCATCACAAACACCCTGCACTCAATCAGTCAAGTCATCACCATCACAAACACCCTGCACTCAGTCAACTCATCACCATCACAAACACCCTGCACTCACCCAGTCAACTCATCACCATCACAAACACCCTGCACTCAGTCAACTCATCACCATCACAAACACCCTGCACTCAATCAGTCAAGTCATCACCTTCACAAACACCCTGCACTCACCCAGTCAACTCATCACCTCAACAAACACCCTGCACTCACTCAGTCAACTCTATAGAGTAAACTATAGAGTCTACTAGAAATATTGCGCGCTTCGCATGGTCATTTCTAGGTTGTGTGCTCATATCTAGCACGCTTCGCGCTCACCCATCAGCAGGTCAGTTGAGCAGACCCTCCAGCTCAGTGTGTCGTGAGGAAACTTACCCTCCACCGGTTTGGTGATGATGCCTGTGACTCCGCCCACCATGCCCTGCAGGGAGACGAGAGGCGGTGAGTTTGAGACCAATCAGCAAACACAGCCAATTATCTCTGTGTGTGAAGTGAACCAATGCATCAGACTTAATGTTTAAAGACTCTGGCAATCCACTCTCAAATATCTCTCTTTTTTTATAGGATATCACAGCTGATCACATTAATTACTCACCCAAATAAGTCTAAAAAACTTTCACAGCTATTATAAAACCAGGTGCAAACACCATGGACACAACAACCCCTCAGTGTTTATGTCCATGCTGCATGCCCATATCTAATTATGATTGGTTGGAGAGATAAATCTGTTCATTTTACCTCTACTTTTTCAAACTGCCAAAAACCAATGCAAGGTCAATGGGGTCACGCTGCTGTATGTACGAGCTGACTGAAGCTCACTAAAACTTTATTCACAGTGCACACAAAGTACATTTCACTGAGCTTCAGTCAGCTGCTTTGGACGCGGGAGGTCGGCGGATCGAATCCCGCTCCACCCCTGTGCAAGCCCTTAACACAGGGGCTCACTAAAATGATAAGGGCTCATATATAACACATATGAGCAACTATTTTTCATGGGGGGCCACATGAGAAACCCAGATTGTTGCCGGGGGCCGAACAAATATTGTCATGCCGTAACCCATGGATGGGCAACTTTGATGATAGAGAGGGCCACAAAAAAATGTCCTCGCTACCAGGTTTTGCTGAGGGCCGAACAGCGCCAGCACGAAAAATGTGGTGCATTTGAAGCCAGGTTTAGAGGAATAACTAATTTTAAATTAACAGTTGTGATGTCATTATTCAGTCTTAACCACCAATATTTTATCCTTTTCTCACTCACTCCTATGTCACCACCTGCTCTGAGGGCTTGAAATTAACTTCTTTGACCACCTGCCAATATGGCTGCTAGATTTTAAAGTTACCAGCCAACTATAATTTCCACTAGCCGAAATGTTTTTCTTGAAATAAACCAAAATATGAGTGGGTTAATTCAAGCATAAGTATCAGTAAGTGGCCCGGGATTCTCAAAGCCTGTGTTGAGGGTCACACAAACAAAAATGCACTCTAAAGAAATCCCAAACCAATGAGTTAATTATTTACATTTCTACTTCAATGTAGCCTTTTAGTCATAAAGATTATTGAAAGATATTCCATATTCCAGACTGAAATGCTATAACAGAAGTGGAGTATTGGCCAGAATGACATGAACATTTGGACACTTGGTATCTTGCATGTTGCGTTCAGGTGCACTGTAATTTTTTTTTTTTGCAATTCGATCGCGGGCCACACAGGTGGCACTCGAGGGCCGCATGCGGCCCGCGGGCCGTATTTTGCCCATGTGTGCCTTAACATGTCAACACAACGCAGGTTACATAAACACAATGGGTCTGTCTGTAACTCAAGTGAGCTCCTATCACCTAGCTACCTAACTAGATACTTGATTAATTAGGTAACTAATTTTAATATAGGTGGATGAAAAAGTAACTAGTTTCAGACATCCTCATGCTTGAAGGTAGCATTGCACGCGACAGGTCACACTGGTGCTGTTTCCATTGAATATACAAGATTTTTTCTGACCAAGATTGATCAAGTTGAATCTCAAAGCATTTGGCAATAAATTTGTATAAAACTGCATGGCTGGGGGCTGTTTTCTCTAACGTTATACTACTTTTATAATCCAGAAAGGTCGAGGCTTCACAGGCTACAGTGAACACTTTTAATTTGAAGGCGAAAAAGGGAAATGGTACATATGAACTGATAGAATTGACAGACCAGTGTCAATTCAATCTACGAATACACCATTTCCCCTTTCCACCTTCAAATTAAAAGCGTAAAACCCAGCTAACGAAAATGTTACAAACGCTACAAATGGGAAGTAATGACAGCTTATCATTTAATAAAGCACAGTTAAAACGAACTCCACTTACTGTACACTTGAAGGTTTGCAATGGTGCTATCATCCTGGCTGTGTAGTCCTGCTTTGGGGCGGGCGGAGCGAGTTCTCTAACGTTAGTTACATGTATATTAGCAACCTAACTAGCAGCTGCTGTCCAGAACAGTCAGGTAAGATGCTTCCTACTATTGTTCAAAAGTGACTTTCCTGACACTGTACAAACATCTGACTGCACTAAATTTAAGTAAAGGCTGACGTTATTGACTATCCTAGAATAAAAACGAAAAGAAAGTGAAATATGTTTGTTATTTAGCCAACATTGTTTCACTTTTTTCTGATGCGTCAGCTTTGTGGGCGTCGCCAATAGGGGCTCGCTTCGTTCTTCTTCGTCGGTTGTAAGGGTCGCAAGGTATCATGGGATACCCTAACCCACCAAAGTGTGCATGGTATGGTTCCTCGGAAATTATCCATAACCAGGTACCTAGAAAAGTTGCAAATTCAGTGAACTTATGTATCAAACTGGTTTCAGACAGCCTAATTACAACTTCTTACCTAGAATGCCACCTATATTGCTCGTTCACTTGAGAATCAGACAGACCTGAAGTAACAAAACAAACAGAGTGAACCTTGGTTTTGGACTTTCAGGTGTGAAAACACATCCTGAGCAGCAGCATACCTTCAGAAAGCCTTTTCCTCCTTTAGCCAGACTCTCTCCAAAGTCTTTGTGCGGCCGGTTCATCTCCTCCCGCCGTTTCTGCTGGTACTCCTTGTCCATGGTGATGGCTGCCAGGCCCTTCCCCACCGAGCCCGTGATCCTGGACACCATTCCTGCAGCACCACCTGGTGGACAGATGATTCAGTTAAAACAGACAACACTGGCAACACTTGCTTATACAGTAGCATACAGCAACACTTGCAGACACAGGGAGTTAAGTTCCTAACCCGGTTACACAAGGAAACTGGTTTTGAGGTGACGTTAGTCAATCCTGGTGCTTGTATGGCGTGTTCTGCCCCCAAACGGAGTGGGATTCTGCCTGTTCTGCACCTACGCGAGTGGGATCCGCAGAGAACTGGGCAAATGGCCGCTTCCCTGCGTACTACCGTTTCCAAGCTGAGGCAAGAGTGCTGCCTGCCGGCTTGAAGCATCGACTAGTCAGAGAATATGAACTTGTATATTGCTGTAAAACATGTATATTGCTGTCACGCTCGGCAACTTCACAATAAGACAGTAGCCTATTCTGAGTGTTATGGAACACATCTGCAGCCTACCAGCATACCAGCTGGCAATAACAATGCCACAGCAACAACACACTTCGAGAAAACATGTTGTAAACCAGAATCTATGGGAGTATCTGTGGAGAAAAGAACATTTTTAAATCTAGTTGTTTTGTTGTGGATGCGATTTGGCCATACCGGTGGTAATTGTAATAATTTGGGTCTTAATTATGCATCCTAATATTTGATTTGATGGTTAGATGTGGCCTTTCTTACCTCATAGTGTAAGTTGAGCTTTTTATGTGCTTTGCCTACATTTGGTCCCATAATGCAGATGCCCTCGCGCTGCCTATGATTTTATTGACACTGAACATTGTTTCACAAGTGAAAATAGTCGGCTATAACATTTGTTCGGGGAGGGTCAAGCATATATTTCCACGGCAATATTGTGGGATCTGTGTGTGAAAGTAATAGATTACATTCAGGCAGAAGGTCTGTATGTACTTTAGATTAGATTAGATTTATTTCCAACATGGTGAAAAACAAAAGACAGATAAAGAATAAAATAAATATAGGCAAGAAAATGGCGAGCAAGAATAGTCAATTAGAGTTCACAGCATATACAGCAAATTCTCAAGCAATTTACTTTTGCATATCAGGCCCAAAAAGGAGTAGGAAGAAGTACAATACTTGTCAAGTCCTACGCCTTGTTTTTACATCTATAGGTTTAATATGAATGTAGTATTATGGTACTCATCCATAGTACTCATTCAGCAATATGTTTTTAATCTAGGCAGATGAAGTGTCAGTTGCTCTTGATTCCTACAGCAAGGCGGTCAGACTGAGACTGAGTCTGCACTTTACAGACAGGAACAGACTGGAAACATACTTTAGTGATGTTTGTGGCTGCTCTTCAGACCAGGAGGGAGAAACAGACTGGAAACATACTTTAGTGATGTTTCTGGCTGCTCTTCAGACCAGGAGGGAGAAACAGACTGGAAACATACTTTAGTGATGTTTCTGGCTGCTCTTCAGACCACCAGGAGGGAGAAACAGACTAGAAACATACTTTAGTGATGTTTCTGGCTGCTCTTCAGACCAGGAGGGAGAAACAGACTGGAAACACCAACAGGTATAAATGTCCTTACCCACAGTGTGACCCAGCAGACTCTGCACTCCAATGACGAAACCTTCAGCAAACTCCTCTGGGCCCTGAACAGCTCCCTGAGACACACACACATGCACATGCGCACACACACACACACACACACACACACACACACACACACACACACACACACACACACACACACACACACACACACACACACGCGCGCACACGCACACACACACACACACACACACACACACACACACACACACACACACACACACACAGCACTGTAGTTAAAGTTGGAGTTTGGTGGGCTGATCACATCGTTGCTTTTCGTGGACGATGTGATCCTGATGACATCATCAGTCTGGGACCTTCAGCACTTCACTGGATCAGGTCTCAGCGGCTGGGATGAGGATCAACACCTCTAAATCTGAGGCCTTGGTTCACAGCAGGAAACCGGTGGATTGTCTCCTCCAGGTAGAGAATAGGTTCTTTACCCCAAGTGAAGGAGTTCAAGTATCTCAGGGTCTTGTTCTCGAGTGAGGGGACGATGGAGCAGGAGATGGGTCAGAGAATCGGAGCAGCAGGAGTGGTATTGTGCTCGTTTTACCGCACCGTTGTGACGAAAAGAGAGCTCAGGCAGAAGGCAAAGCTCTCGATCTACCGATCGATCTTCGTTCCTGCCCTCACCTCTGGTCATGAAGGATGGATCATGACCCAAAGAACAAGATCACGGATACAAGCGGCTGAAATTAGTTTTCTCAGGAAGGTGGCATCTCGCTTAGGGAGAAGATGAGAAGCTCAGTCATTCATGAGCGACTCGGAGTAGAGCTGCTGCTTCTTCACGTAGAAAAGAGCCAGGTGAGGTGGTTCGGGCGTCTGGTAAGGATGCCACCTGGTTGCCTCACTAGTGAGGTGTTACAGGCACATCCAGCTGGGCGGAGACCACGGGGCAGACGGAGGGCTAGGTATCTAGGTCTCCACACTGCCCTGGGAACGCCTCGGGGATCCCCCAGTCAGAGCTGGCTAATGTGGCCAAATTTGGGGTCCCCTGCTGGAACGGCTACCCGATCCCGGATAGGACTTGAGTGTGTGTTTATGAGTGTGAGTGTGTGAGTGTGTGTGTGTGTGTGTGTGTGTGTGTATGAGTGTGAATGTGTGTGTGTGTGTGTGTGTATGAGTGTGTATGAGTGTGTGTATGAGTGTGTGTGTATGTGTGTCACCTGGAAAGGCTCGTAGAAGAAAGCCTCCACTCCCTCTGACAGACCTCGGATCAGTCCAAACGGGTTTCGCAGCACGTCCAGACCCAGGACCAGCACATACATCTGCTTCAGGAACTGCAGGGGTCAAAGGTCACGTCAGTACAACTGGTCACATGACGTCACGTCAAGTCATGTGAGATCTTAGCTAGTGATTTCATTGCATATAGGATAATGAAATTAAGTCAAGAGCGCCATCATCTGGAGTATTGTCGTAAGAGATAATATCCCTAAGATTAAAAGAGTTGACAGTGTTAGCAGCTTTAAAAAAGTATTCCCGGATAAGTAGGTGACATTTTTTCGATATTAAGTTGACAAAAAGTACACAAAATATCATTGTCTGTAAGCTTGAGACAATAAAGACAATTAGCAGCGTGTATCATGTAACATTTTGAAATGTACTTACCTGTTCGCTGTAATGTCGGATCACCGCCCACATCAGCTTGTCTCTGCGGTAGAACTGGTACTTCACCTCAAAGAAGGCCAGTCTGCAGGGAGGACGGTGGACAGAGGACAGAGGACAGAGGAGAGAGGAGACAGAGGACAGAGGAGAGAGAGGACAGAGGAGAGAGAGGACAGAGGACAGAGGAGAGGACAGAGGAGAGAGAGGACAGAGGACAGAGGAGAGAGAGGACAGAGGACAGAGAGGACAGAGATGACAGAGGACAGAGGAGAGAGAGGACAGAGGAGAGAGAGGACAGAGGACAGAGGACAGAGAGGAAGGAAGTAGGAGAGATAGGTACAAGAGGAAGGGAAGAGAAAAGACATTCCACAGTACTAAGTGATGAAACTAGGGAACAGTTTGAAATGTTTATATTATCAACTTTAAATCATGTATAGCAACCGTTTTATAAAAGCAATAAGCCCCATGAGGCTGATTTTACAACGTCCAAGAGGTGTTTATGGCACGCCTTGTTGGCGACGGTCAAAATGCCTAACTCGAGGTTTCAAAACAGGAGTTTACAAACCAATGGGTGACACCACGGTGTCTACGTCCATATTTGTATACAGTCTGTAGACCCACTTGAAGATGAGGTCATATTTTTATACGGTCTGTGGACTCACTTGAAGATGAGGTCATAGTTTTATACGGGCTGTGGACTCACTTGAAGATGAGGTCATAGTTTTATACGGGCTGTGGACTCACTTGAAGATGAGGTCATAGTTTTATATGGTCTGTAGACTCACTTGAAGATGAGGTCATAGTTTTATATGGTCTGTAGACTCACTTGAAGATGAGGTCATAGTTTTATACGGTCTGTGGACTCACTTGAAGATGAGGTCATAGTTTTATACGGTATGTGGACTCACTTGAAGATGAGGTCATATTTTTATACGGTCTGTAGACTCACTTGAAGATGAGGTCATAGTTTTATACGGTGAAGATGAGGTCATATTTTGATACGGTTTGTAGACCCACTTGAAGATGAGGTCATATTTTTATACGGTGAAGATGAGGTCATAGTTTTATACGGTGAAGATGAGGTCATATTTTTATACAGTCTGTAGGCTCACTTGAAGATGAGGTCATAGTTGTATACGGTGAAGATGAGGTTATATTTTTATACGGTCTGTGGACTCACTTGAAGATGAGGTCATAGTTTTATACGGTCTGTGGACTCACTTGAAGATGAGGTCATAGTTTTATACGGTGAAGATGAGGTCATAGTTTTATATGGTCTGTGGACTCACTTGAAGATGAGGTCATAGTTTTATATGGTGAAGATGAGGTCATAGTTTTATACGGTCTGTGGACTCACTTGAAGATGAGGTCATAGTTGTATACAGTGAAGATGAGGTCATAGTTTTATATGGTCTGTGGACTCACTTGAAGATGAGGTCATAGTTGTATACGGTGAAGATGAGGTCATAGTTTTATATGGTCTGTAGACTCACTTGAAGATGAGGTCATAGTTTTATATGGTCTGTAGACTCACTTGAAGATGAGGTCATAGTTTTATACAGTCTGTAGACTCACTTGAAGATGAGGTCATAGTTTTATACGGTCTGTGGACTCACTTGAAGATGAGGTCATAGTTTTATACAGTCTGTAGACTCACTTGAAGATGAGGTCATCGACATCGGTCAGCGTGGCGCCGATGCTCTTCAGCAGCAGGTTGAGCGACTGGAGGGCCGCCGCCTCCTGAGGGGCGGAGTCAGAGCCCAAAGACAGGCTGAGGTGCAGCTGAGATACAGACAGACAGACAGGTCAGACAGACAGACAGACAGACAGACAGGTGTGTGTGTGTGTACAGCAGGGGTGGGCAACTATTTTTCATGGGGGGCCACATGAGAAACCCAGATTGTTGCCGGGGGCCGAACAAATATTGTCATGCCATAACCCATGGATGGGCAACTTTGATGATAGAGAGGGCCACAAAAAAATGTCCTCGCTACCAGTTTTTGCTGAAGGCTGAACGGCGCCAGCGCGAAAAATTTTAGGCATTTGAAGGCAGGTTTAGAGGAATAACTAATTTTAAATTAACAGTTGTGATGTCATTATTCAGTCTTAACCACCAATATTTGATCCTTTTCTCATTCACTCCTATGTCACCACCTGCTCTCCCTGCAGGGCTTGAAATTAACTTTTTTCACCACCTGCCAATATGGCTGCTACATTTTAAAGTTACCAGCCAATTAGAATTTCCACTAGCCGAAATGTTTTTCTTGAAATAAACCAGAATATGAGTGGGTTAATTTAAGCATAAGTATCAGTAAGTGGCCCGGGATTCTCAAAGCCTTTGTTGAGGGTCACACAAGAACAAAAATGCACTCTTGAAGCTAAATAAATCCAAAACCAACAAGTTAATTATTTAAATTTCTACTTCAATGTAGAACAGTCATTTCTTACACATGAGATTACTTTTAGCCTTTTAGTCATAAATATTATTGAAAGATATTCCATATTCCAGACTGAAATGCTATAACAGAAGAGTATTGGCCAGAATGACATGAACATTTGGACACTTATTCAGCGGGTATCTTGCATGTTGCGTTCAGGTGCACTGTAAAAAAAAAAAAAAAAACTTTTGCAATTCCTTCGCGGGCCACACAGGGGGCGCCCGCGGGCCACACAGGGGGCGCCCGCGGGCCGCATACGGCCCGCGGGCCCGCGGGCCGTATGTTGCCCATGTATGGTGTACAGTATGGCCCCTATTCTCCCACAGGCCTTCGGCGCTAAAACGGGCCTTAAACGCAAAAAAACGTGCCTTGCGCCTGTTTTGGGACGATATCAATATGGCTTTACGCTGCCAAATGCGCTTTAGGCCGAATGGGCGTGGCGCAGTCCCAGAATGGGCCAAAGTGGGCGTGTCGGCGCTAAATACCGGCCTACTGATATCTTCCGACCTGGCGTACATTTAGGTCCCTATCGTTGCATCGGCGCTGTTTCTAGGCCGAACGCCTGGCGCAGCTCAAATCAGTGGGCGTGGACCAGCGCACTTGATATCGTCGTGCTGGCGCTAGACGCAGCCTCAACCATTACAACCACGCCTTTTAAGCGTAAAATTATGCACCGTCATGCTCATTGGATAACTGCAATAAACGAATCGCACGCTTGCCTTTTTAGCTCCAATTCCAGTGATCCCGCAAAACCAGAGGAAAGCCAAACGCTCTGCCCCCCCCCCCCCCCCCTCCCTTCATCCAGTCTGTCTGTCTGCATTATAGGCTATTATTCCATATTATTATGCTTCTCAAACCAATCTAACTGCAGTTTCATTACTGCAAGCATGTAAATACGCTACACTATAACAAGATCAAAGTGAAAATAATGTTCTAAATGCATTGGATAGAAAAATATAGCCTATCCCTATATGATGAGATTAATTTTATATTGGTGAAAGTTTGTCCAGAACGATATCGTTTTCTCTCCCCTGCTACAGGTAGAATGATGCACATAAATATACCCTACATTATGTAAAGTCATTGCATAAATGTGTTTTTATTGTAAAACTAAATGTGAAGTAGGGCCAAGTTATTGGAGCGGACATCACAGTATAGCACATGACAGTGGAAGGCGTTCCGCAGCGCGTTCCGCTGTCACTTATCTAAATCACGTTAAGTCCACACAGGGTATATATAGGCTCAAGAGGACATATATGTTTCACATAGGGTGGTGTTTCATTTCGATGTTTTATTTGGTCCAATATTGAAATGTTCTACAATTGCAGGTTGTCTTACCATTACACATTATTTTAGATCTACCTTTTATATCTATTTCGGCTCATTTGGTTGCTATTTAGTAGCGAAATGGAGGACCCAATTGCATGCTGGGACAGGGACATTCACAGGCAGTAAACTTACAACTGCTATTTCCTATGGGAAGCTGGGTGCTGCTATGTGTTGTGTCTGTCTGAGCGAGGGAGTCAGAGAGAGAGAGAGAAGGGTGAGGCAGAAGAGCACTGGCGCACTGAATAGGCCTGGTTTCAGAGAGAGACAGAGAAGGGTGACAGGGGAGAGGCAGAAGAGCACTCCTTGACTGAATAGGCCTGCTTTTCAAAGGCGCAAAGCGCTAAATGTAGGCCAGGTGCGAAGATAGCAGTACGCCGGTAGTTAGCGCCGACACGCCCACTTTGGCCCATTCTGGGACTGCGCCACACCCATTCGGCCTAAAGCGCATTTGGCAGCCTAAAGCCATATTGATATCGTCCCAAAACAGGCGCAAGGCACGTTTTTTTGCGTTTAAGGCCCGTTTTAGCGCCGAAGGCTTGTGGGAGAATAGGGCCCGTAGCGCTTTGCGCCTTTGAAAAGCAGGCCTATTCAGTGCGCCAGTGTCAAGGAGTGCTCTTCTGCCTCTCCCCTGTCACCCTTCTCTGTCTCTCTCTGAAACCAGGCCTATTCAGTGCGCCAGTGCTCTTCTGCCTCTTCTCTGTCACCCTTCTCTCTCTCTCTCTGACTCCCTCGCTCAGACAGACACAACACATAGCAGCACCCAGCTTCCCATAGGAAATAGCAGTTGTAAGTTTACTGCCTGTGAATGTCCCAGCATGCAATTGGGTCCTCCATTTCGCTACTAAATAGCAACCAAATGAGCCGAAATAGATATAAAAGGTAGATCTAAAATAATGTGTAATGAAGACAACCTGCAATTGTAGAACATTTCAATATTGGACCAAATAAAACATCGAAATGAAACACCACCCTATGTGAAACATATATGTCCTCTTGAGCCTATATATACCCTTTGTGGATTTAACGTGATTTAGATAAGTGACAGCGGAACGCGCTTCTGTCATGTGCTATACTGTGATGTCCGCTCCAATAACTTGGCCCTACTTCACATTTAGTTTTACAATAAAAACACATTTATGCAATGACTTTACATAATGTAGGGTATATTTATGTGCATCATTCTACCTGCAGCAGGGGAGAGAAAACAATATCTTTCTGGACAAACTTTCACCAATATAAAATGAATCTCATCATATAGGGATAGGCTATATTTTTCTAGCTGATGCATTTAGAACATTCTTTTCACTTTGATCTTGCTATAGTGTAGCGTATTTACATGCTTGCAGTATTTAAACTGCAGTTAGATTGGTTTGAGAAGCATAATAATATGGAATAATATCCTATAATATGGAGACAGACAGACTGGATGAAGGGAGGGGGGGGGCAGAGCGCTTGGCTTTCGTCTGGTTTTTTTGGACCACTGGAATGGAGCTTAAAAGGCAAGCATGCGATTCGTTTATTGCACTTATCCAATGAACTGACGGTGCATAATTTTACGCTTAAAAGGCGTGGTTGTAATGGTTGAGGCTGCGTCTAGCGCCAAGACCAAGATATCAAGTGTGCTGGTCCACGCCCACTGATTTGCGCTGCGCCAGGCGCTCGGCCTAGAAACAGCGCCGATGCAACGAT
>NC_139642.1:5737515-5757515 GCF_964638095.1 Poromitra crassiceps
AGCATAGAATCAAAAGGTTATGTGTGAGATCAATAGCCTACTTGAATGTGTATTTTTTCTTTTCATTCTAAATGTCATCACCTTGTTTCTTCTGATTTATATTTCAATTCAAATACATGTCACTTGTGTTACAATGAGCTGAATTAAAGTTCAATGTAATGCAGTGACCCTGTTCTTATATCAGCCTTGATCATTCTCATGAGTCTTTCATCTTTTTTTTTAGATTTCCCTATAGGCTACATACGTGCACTGCCAAGAGTAGCAGCAGTGTTATAAACCACAGGGCCAGACTATATTAAAACATAAACACACATGGCGTCTTTCATTCAGGCTAGCAAGCAAAACTGCTGTCTGTCTGATCCACTGAGTCTCACCCATTGATGTCTCACCACAGACTGTAGAAAGAGATGCAGGATAGCTAAGCGAATGTGATTGGATGAACATTTGACGCTAGGCCAATCAGAGGCAGAGAGGGGCGGGTCATGCCTTTTTTTCATCATGGGAAAAAAATATCGCAGCCCTCAAAGGATCCAATTCACACTTCCTCCTCCTCCCCCTTTGATCACATGACTCAAATTCCCCAACTCCCCTCCTCCCCACACCCACACACACACAGTCAGTATTCATGCAGCAGGCTGCTGCATGAGGAGAGAGAACATGCGGTCTCTCCAACACAGAGAGAAAGAGGAGCCCTTTTTGCACTGAGAACACGCGATACTGGTGTGAAGAAGGTCCGCCATTAGGAGCTCTCTGTCCTTTCTTTACACAACAAACCAGAAGGAAAGGAGGCGTGCCATGAACCGACGTTAAAAGACAACAGCGTGGACGTCTAGTGTGACGTGTAACAAACGCGCCGCTTCCCAAAACAACAACAACAACAACATGGCGCCGGAGTCGCCGCCAGACATGGCTGCTGTGCTTTTGGTAGCCGTTCATGTTCTGCAAATGCGAGCGAAGTTGCTGACGCTCCTGTTCCACATGATGGGAACAATGGCGGATTCGTGGGAGCAGATCGAGGCGAGGTTTGAGGAGGACCTGAAGAGGAGCCGGGAGCGCTTCGAGGAGGCGAGGCGCGCCAGGCTCAGGAGCCGCAGGCGGAGACGTTTGCTTCTCCTCGCACAGTGCGGACTGATCTCGGAGAGACGCATGTGGAGGAGAGAGAGACCACACGGGCCCGTGTTCTGGTCCAACGTCCTCAACAATTTCAACGACGACGAGTGGCGGAGTCACTTCCGTATGTCGCGGGACACCTTCGGCTTCATCTCGGAACTCGTCGGGCCACACCTGACGCGCAGGACGACAAACTGGCGGCAGCCTCTGGAGCCTCGGCTGCGACTCGCCGTGGCGTTGTGGTGGTACGCTACCCCGTGTGAATACCGCTCCATCAGTTGTATCTTTGGCGTCGGTGTCGCCACGGTGTGCGTGTTGGTACGCCAGGTTACCAGAGCGCTGAAGACGCTGCTCTATAAGCGCTTTGTTGACCTGCCGAGTGGCGCTCGTCTTCAGGAGACGGTGGACGCATTTGCCAGCCGGGGCCAGGGGTACCCACAGTGTGCCGGTGCCATCGCAGGCACACACATTCCCATCCCCACCCCCAATGTCGACGCACCGGCCCAGGGCCGTAGCTAGCTATGAGGACGGGGAGGTCCGGACCTCCCCTAATATTTCAGAGATTTTTTTAATATTTCAGAGATTTTTTTTTTTTTTTTTTTTTTTTTTAGCCTTTATTTAACCAGGTTTGTCCCATTGAGATCAAAGATCTCTTTTACAAGAGAGACCTGGCCAAGAAACAGCAGCAACACAAAGTTACAACAAACAAACACATAAACACATACAATTGAAAAACATTAAAATGATCAAATAAAACATTTGCATACAGACAGCCTGTTCTCAAGAGATTTTACCATAGCCTTAAAACCATTTAAGGTTACTAAGCTATTAAGTTTAAGATCAGACTGCAGACTGTTCCATGCGGTGGGTGCAGAGAACCTAAAAGCTTTCTTCCCCAATTCAGTTTGCACTTTGGGAACAGAAAATTGTAGAGTGTCCTGAGAACGAAGATTGTAAAAAAATAAAACAATCTGCATGGAAAACAGGAAAAGCATGAAAAACACAGGATCGCTTTTATTTTGAAACGAAAGGCAGGTCAGGCAGGAAGTCATCTGACGCCGCGTCCGCGGTAACTTGATTCTGAGAGAGCAGCAGCATGGTGGTGAGTGATGACTGTCTGTCTGCCTGGCGAGATAATTGAAGGTGAGCGAGCTGCGAGACAGTGAGCGAGTGAACGACAGACAGTGAGTGACACACACTGACAGATTTTTTAGCAACAACCAAGAAAGTAAGTGTCTAGTCTGTCTAAGTAACTTTGTGTGTTGTGTACGGCTTGGGTTGTGTACCTGTGTTTGTAGGTGTCATTTTGATATGAATTTGGCTAAAACAGTTTGTGTTTGTTAGTTACAATTATGTTGACAGGAGAGCTGAGCAGGTGGTGACATGAAAGAGAATATACTGAATAATGACATCACAACAGTATAATCCTAATGTTGATTTAAAATGATATATTACTCTAAATATGGCTTAAAAAGGGGAAAAAAAAAACTCAATTTTTTTTCGGCCGCGCCCGACCTCCCCTATTTCGGAACCCTGGCTACGGCCCTGCACCGGCCTACTACAATCAGAATGGGTGGCACTCTATTGTCCTACAAGCTGTTGTTGACCACAGATGCTGGTAAGGAGCAGGGCATTTGTGCTAAAACAAAAATCAACAAGTTGGCCTTGCTAACTTTGTACTTTGTCACTTTAATACTCTGTTTATATCTTGTATTAAGTTGTAAATGTATTTGTACGTATTGTGTTGTCTGTGTATCTTATATAACTTGTACACCAACTACACCAAGCCACTTTCTGATTGTGATGAATGATCTGTACGCGTCTTGTCTTTTTGTCTCTCCAGCTTCACACATGTGTTTGTAGGTTGGCCTGGTCGCTCTCATGCTGCTGAGGTGTTTTCCAACTCGCCCATCTACAGGAAGGCCGAGGAGCAAGACGGGTACCTCTTCCCACGTGAGGTAAATACATATGTACCTCATTTTACAGTCATATTATCTGTAGATCAATCAATTTATTCAATTCTTAAAACTAACTTCTTTCTCTCTCTCTCTAAAAAAAAAAAAACTAACTTAAACTTTACCACTATTCCTTCCGAAGTTGTAGTTGTCATAGATTGTGTTGCATAGTTAATTGCTCTATTGCTGAAAAAAATGTGTTATTGTAAGTCGCTTTGGATAAAAGCGTCTGCCAAATGTCGTAATGTAATTTCACATGTTGGACATCACCTGGTAGAACGTGTGCCATCAATGCTTAGTCCTTCACCCAGCTGACCCGGGTTCAAATCCAACCTGCAGTCATTTGCTGAATTATTCTCTCTCTCTCTCTCTCACTCTCTCTCTACACACTTATGCTCCAAATAATGCTTTACTTCTTAAGACTAAGACAACGTCACTTTTCACATGTAATAATCATACAGGGTATGATAAAACACATACATGTAAAAATCACAGTGATACTGTGGCATATATCTGTACAGAGCTGACACACCTTACACCTTTCTGACAAACTTTCTGACAAAACTGTGTGTGTACTGCTACACGTATTTAACAGAGCTGACACACCTGACACCTTTCTGACAAAACTAACTGTGTGTTTACTGCTACACGTATTTAACAGAGCTGACACACCTGACACCTTTCTGACAAAACTAACTATGTGTGTACTGCTACACGTATTTAACAGAGCTGACACACCTGACACCTTTCTGACAAAACTAACTGTGTGTTTACTGCTACACGTATTTAACAGAGCTGACACACCTGACACCTTTCTGACAAAACTAACTATGTGTGTACTGCTACACGTATTTAACAGAGCTGACACCTTTCTGACAAAACTAACTGTGTGTTTACTGCTACACGTCTTTAACAGAGCTGACACACCTGACACCTTTCTGACAAAACTAACTGTGTTACTGCTACACGTATTTAACAGAGCTGACACACCTGACACCTTTCTGACAAAACTAACTATGTGTGTACTGCTACACGTATTTAACAGAGCTGACACACCTGACTAGAGGTCGACCGATTAATCGGCCGGCCGATTAATTGGGGCCGATTATTGGCATTTTTAATTAATCGGCATCGGCCTGCAAAATTTTTTTTTTTTTTGGCAGGCCAGGCCAGGCCAGGCCACCGGGCATTTGCCCGATGTGCCCGATTATGCAGTCCGCCACTGAATGTGAGTCTTCTCATGCACCCATGAGCCTACTGTAACGTTACGTTTCCTCAGTCACCACCATCTTCTGCAAACACACTTCTCCCATCAAATGACAGCAAATCTAAACAGTTACATTATTATTATTATTATTATTGTTAATGTATAGAACAGTGCATGAATGAGTTCTCTGACATACTGCTCTCTCGCTATAGCCTACCAGTCACTACTGAAATCTATACCGCATAACCCAATGTATTTTTCTATTTAATAAAAAGAATAATCAAAAACATGTTACTGTACTGGCTAAGATAACATCTTATATTAGATGTAGGCCTACAGTATAATGTTATATTCGATTTTCAATGTGCATGAATGGATAATGGAAATCTAGGCTACTAGATTTCTTAAAAAAAAAAATACCAACAGAAGAATATTGCACATTTTTTGGGGGCGCTACCCACACGTTTAGCTGTGTGTTTCTCATTCCACAAATGCACAATCCTTACAAGTTGTACCCCGTTGTAAAGGTGACTAATCAGGCTTCCAACTCTATAAAATACAATACCAATTGGTATTATTAAAGGGGAGAAATAATCGAGCAAATTAACGTTTCCAAACTTTTTTTGAGGAGTTTATTTTAATCGTATTTTATCGAATGAAAAAAATAATAATAATCGGCATTATATATCGGCCATCGGCCGCCCTGCTCTCTAAAGATCGGCATCGGCATCGGCCATTGAAAAAGCAATATCGGTCGACCTCTACACCTGACACCTTTCTGACAAAACTAACTGTGTGTTTACTGCTACACGTCTTTAACAGAGCTGACACACCTGACACCTTTCTGAGAAAACTGTGTGTGTACTGCTACACGTATTTAACAGAGCTGACACACCTTACACCTTTCTGACAAAACTAACTGTGTGTGTACTGCTACATGTATTTAACAGAGCTGACACACCTGACACCTTTCTGAGAAAACTAACTGTGTGTTTACTGCTACACGTATTTAACAGAGCTGACACACCTGACACCTTTCTGAGAAAACTAACTGTGTGTGTACTGCTACACGTATTTAACAGAGCTGACACACCTGACACCTTTCTGACAAAACTAACTGTGTGTGTACTGCTACACGTCTTTAACAGAGCTGACACACCTTACACCTTTCTGACAAAACTAACTGTGTGTGTACTGCTACATGTATTTAACAGAGCTGACACACCTGACACCTTTCTGAGAAAACTAACTGTGTGTTTACTGCTACACGTATTTAACAGAGCTGACACACCTTACACCTTTCTGACAAAACTAACTGTGTGTGTACTGCTACATGTATTTAACAGAGCTGACACACCTGACACCTTTCTGAGAAAACTAACTGTGTGTTTACTGCTACACGTATTTAACAGAGCTGACACACCTGACACCTTTCTGAGAAAACTAACTGTGTGTACTGCTACACGTATTTAACAGAGCTGACACACCTGACACCTTTCTGAGAAAACTAACTGTGTGTTTACTACTGCTACACGTATTTAACAGAGCTGACACACCTGACACCTTTCTGACAAAAGTAACTGTGTGTGTACTGCTACATGTATTTAACAGAGCTGACACACCTGACACCTTTCTGAGAAAACTAACTGTGTGTGTACTGCTACACGTATTTAACAGAGCTGACACACCTGACACCTTTCTGAGAAAACTAACTGTGTTTACTGCTACACGTATTTAACAGAGCTGACACACCTGACACCTTTCTGACAAAACTAACTGTGTGTGTACTGCTACACGTATTTAACAGAGCTGACACACCTGACACCTTTCTGAGAAAACTAACTGTGTGTGTACTGCTACACGTATTTAACAGAGCTGACACACCTGACACCTTTCTGACAAAACTAATTGTGTGTTTACTGCTACACGTATTTAACAGAGCTGACACACCTGACACCTTTCTGACAAAACTAACTGTGTGTTTACTGCTACACGTATTTAACAGAGCTGACACACCTGACACCTTTCTGACAAAACTAACTGTGTGTGTACTGCTACACGTATTTAACAGAGCTGACACACCTGACACCTTTCTGACAAAACTAATTGTGTGTTTACTGCTACACGTATTTAACAGAGCTGACACACCTGACACCTTTCTGACAAAACTAACTGTGTGTTTACTGCTACACGTATTTAACAGAGCTGACACACCTGACACCTTTCTGAGAAAACTAACTGTGTGTGTACTGCTACACGTATTTAACAGAGCTGACACACCTGACACCTTTCTGACAAAACTAACTGTGTGTTTACTGCTACACGTACTTATACATCTGCGTTGCTCTCTCCACAGAAATCCATCACTGTTAACGGAGTGGAAGTCCCTGTGCATCTAATCGGAGACACAGCGTACCCCATCAGGAAGTGGCTGATGACGGGCTTCACACGCGACCACCTACTCGCTGAGCAGCAGAAAGCCTTCAACTTCAAGCTGGGCTCGGCGATGACGGTGGTAGAAAGTGCATTCGGACGTCTCAAAGGTCGCTGGAGGTGCCTGGCCAAACGAAATGACATTTCTACCTCCTTTGTGTCGGATGTTGTGGTCGCCTGTTGTATTCTACACAACATCTGTGAGATCCATAAGGAGCACTTCTTACCAGAGTGGAACACTGAGCATCCAGACCTCCCTGCTCCTCACAGTGTTGCTTACTATGGTGAACATGAACCGTCTCATGAAGCTATCCGGGATGCTATTATGTCCATTTTGTAGCTGTTTACACACGTCAGATGTCAGACCAGACAACAACAAACATGTAGGCTGTTTACACACGTCAGATGTCAGACCAGACAACAACAAACATGTAGGCTGTTTACACACGTCAGATGTCAGACCAGACAACAACAAACATGTAGGCTGTTTACACACGTCAGATGTCAGACCAGACAACAACAAACATGTAGGCTGTTTACACACGTCAGATGTCAGACCAGACAACAACAAACATGTAGACTGTTTACACACGTCAGATGTCAGACCAGACAACAACGAACATGTAGGCTGTTTACACACGTCAGATGTCAGACCAGACAACAACAAACATGTAGCCGTTTACACACGTCAGATGTCAGACCAGACAACAACGAACATGTAGGCTGTTTACAGACGTCAGATGTCAGACCAGACAACAACAAACATGTAGGCTGTTTACACACGTCAGATGTCAGACCAGACAACAACGAACATGTAGGCTGTTTACACACGTCAGATGTCAGACCAGACAACAACGAACATGTAGGCTGTTTACACACGTCAGATGTCAGACCAGACAACAACAAACATGAGGGGGAAGCCAGTGAGATGTGTTGTCCAGATGTCTTGACCCATGTTTTAAGGCATAGCTGCTATAATGCACTTGCTATACTGCCCTGCAAAGCTAAAAGGGGGTAACTCAATTTTTGTCAAAAATGAGTTTTTGTCATTTTTGGAACATTGAAGATCTGCTTTATCATGTGGAAAAATATCTTGAGTCAATTGTGTTGTTTTTTGGAGAAAATAGGCGGTCATATTTACAGTAACTTTCAAAAGCCCTAGAAAAGCCAAGCAAGACTAAGGTAACATCAGTTACAGTTGTTTGGTTTGGTTTGACTGCACTCTGAATGCTCTGCCCTGCAACGCAAAAAGGGGGTAACTCACCAGAATGCACAGGTTGAGTTGAGGTATGAGTTACATTACTGGGCAGGCCTAATGTCATGATTGTGACATCGGACCAATTACCACCCCCACCCACACAGACACCCACATTAACTCCCAAGGTTGCCAGCTCATATGGCATTAACCCCCTAACCCTTATACATTAACCCGCGAGGCACCTCATATGACATTAACCCCCGAGGCACCAGCTCATACCACATTTACCCCCGAGGCTCCAGCTCGTACAACATTATCCCCAGAGACGCCAACTTATATTACATTAACCCTCGAGGCGCCAGCTCATACGACATTAACCCCCGAGGTGCCAGCTCATACCACATTAACCCTGATGCGCCAGCTCATACAAATTTAACCCCTGTGGTGCCAGCTCGTACAACATTAACCCCCGAGGCGCCAGCTCATACCACATTAACCCCCGAGGCACTGCTCATATGAAATTAACCCCGGAGGTGCCAGCTCATACAACATTAACCCCAGAGGCGTCGCTCATATGAAATTAACCCCAGAGGTACCAGCTGATACAACATTAACCACCGAGGCGCCAGCTCATATGACATTAACCCCTGAGGTACCAGCTCATACGACATTAACCCCCGAGGTGCCGCTCATACAAAATGAACCCCAGAGGTGCCAGCTCATACGGCATTATCCCCAGAGGTGCCAGCTCATACAACATTAACCCTCCAGGTACCAGCTCATACAACATTAACCCCCGAGGTGCCGCACATATGAAATTAACCCCAGAGGTGCCAGCTCATATGACATTAACCCCCGAGGCACCAGCTCATATGACATTAACCACTGAGCTACCAGGTCATACAACATTAACCCCCGAGGCGCCAGCTCATATGACATTAACCCCTGAGGTACCAGCTCATACAACATTAACCCCCGAGGTGCCGCTCATATGAAATTAACCCCAGATGTGCCAGCTCATACGACATCAACCCCCGAGGAGCCAGCTCATATGACATTAACCCCCGAGGCGCCAACACACAGAAACACAACGGGCCAACAAGAGTCCCACCAAACTAGGCTTGAAGATGTGTAGCGGCCTGATAATCTAGTTATATTATATTTATACGTATATTATATTAAGCGTAATTGTGCCATGAAAATGAGACTTCATGTCTATGTTATCATTATTATCATATATACTGGTTTTATATAGTGATAAGCAACCAAGTGAAGGATCAAATTGAAGTTACTGTCTTTTTGCTTGGCATCACCCCTTATTATTTTGCAGACAATGCAAAGCCAGAGTAAGGTAACTTCCAAATAAGGGTCAAAGGTCAAGTTTGAGCAAAACAAAATGATGTAGATAAATAACTACATTAAATAAACAAATAATTAACACATTTCCAGTTTTCTTCCTACAATACATTTGGCTGGACAACAACAAAACTTTAAAGTCATTTTTCTCAGTTCTACACTCTGGCGAGTTACCCCCTTTTAGCTTTGCAGGGCAGTATAATAAGCAAGTTGGATGTGTGTGTGAAAATGACTAGGTGTGTGATGTGCAAACACCTTCCATTATAATTGTGCAGAAGTGGATAGGAGGCACCCGAAAAACAAGCTTTACATTCAATGTGATGCTAAGATATTACTTGAGATTTTTTTTCCCTGCTTGAGTATGTAAATATTGTATATCATATTGATACATTAGTTTTTCATATTTTACTTTTTTTACAGCGTGACATTCTTCAAGACGTTGGCTTTCTTTCTATGTATCTTAACAGCCATTGTTACATTTGTTACAAATGTTGTGACATTTTCTAAGTGGGAGGTGGCTATTTCCTGTAAATAAACTTCATTTTTTGATGATTCTTTCTTTCCTTGTTCTTAAATTCTAATCATGGTCAATCACATGTGTGGTGGTCTGCAGAAACATGTTGCTGCTGCACCTTGTTGGCAATGAGCAAAAGACGGTTGAAAATCAGTTTTTCATGTATTTTGAGTGATTTGGTTACTTTCATCTCCGTAGTACTGTTTAGTACATCACGGTGAATAATTATTTTCATAAAACAAGGGGAGAAGTATTGATTTTTATGGTTTTGGTGGAATGCCACTCTAGAAAATAAAATGTGGAATGTTTAAAGCCTTTCTCACATTTTACTTTTAGACACATAACATTAAAATACTAATAACTTTTGATCTGAGAGCTATTGCAGTCATTCAATAAGTTATATACTCTATAGTGGAGAGTTTCTAATTCATGAAGATGTCTAATTCCCTCCATGTGAAGGTTTTTGCAGACCACACATACCAGTGGTTCACCAACTTGTTGATGTTAAAGGAACCATAAACTGATACTAATCAAACCCCCGTTTGACAAGATTTTGTGCCAGCGTCCCCCATCTGATAAGATTTTACCTTTAGATGTTTTATTACAGTGTGTGAAACCCATGAGCAAAACAGCCATACATGTCCTGCTTCCCCTCTCAAATGTCCCTCTATAATATAGATATTATCCTCTTGTCTGCCTTCAGTATGACTTTAGCATATAGATTCTATATGCTAAAGTCATACTGAAGGCAGACAAGAGGAGGATCATTGTTCATGTAAATGAACCACTCAGCCGTTGACGTCACCATGTGCTTGATGAGTGTCTGCTACATGTCCTGAATGTGCCCTCGTCACATCGGCTTGGAGAAAGTTCTCCTGCTTTCCCTCTGAAAGACCATGATACTTGTTCATAATGTCCCTCTATAGATATGCTGAAGACACTGAAGGTGGACAACAGATAGAAAAGAGGATGATCATTGTTCATGTAAAGTGACTTCTCTCACTCATTCATCTCACAATGTGCTTGATGGCTGGCTGTCTGCAACAGTTTGGGGAAGAAACACAAGTGTCCATGAACAGTAAAGGCTGAATTATGCTCACCCTGCCGTGAAGGGCGCGGGGGTGGAGCGAGGGGCGGGCGCGTCAAATTACGTAAATTTGTTGGGCGTGGTTATTCGCTAGCTCCAGCGGCCGCTCGCGTTGTGCCTGACTTTTTTTCTAACAGCGCGAGCTTCTCTCCAAACATGGCCGCATTCAAACCATTGAGCCCTGAACACTGAGTTGTGTTTTCGCCACATTTCTTGACCCATGTGGTAGGCTATAAACTTAGATTTGCAACTGTTCGTTTTTAGTCATTTCACCAAGTAAATGTGTTGTGTTGAGAGCATTATTGAGAGAGATTAAAAGCAGCACAGAGTAGTAGGCTATCAGGGCTGAGTAGTAAAAACGGCTTTCAGTAAAAACAAGTTTGGTGAGTCCTTCATGTGCTGATGTGCGGTCGTTTGAGAGTGAAAGCGCACTCAGTACTGCACAGCGTTTCATTGCGACTTTTCACGGGCTGTTTTCACCATTGTACAATTATGCTGATCACTTTCTGAGTATAATGGCATCTGCCCCAGCGCGAGGTCTGCACGGTGACTCACGGAGACTCGCGGGGCCCCACCCCCACGGAGCTTTGCTCGAGCATAAGAGCACCTTAACAGTGCTCCAGCCTTGATGTTGCAGTGGAGCAAGGTATAAAGCCTGGATTATGCTTGACGCTTTGGCCGGCCGCACGGAAATGAGAGACACGGAATCCGACGAGGAAACGTGTGGAGCTTGTATACTCTGTGTGGGTTTCTGCAGGCGGAATTGAGCGCGAGTCTTGAAAACTCCACTTTGTCCGCCCGTCCGCGTCCGCGTAGTTACAAATTTCGGCGTGCGCACGGCCGCTCGAAAACCGTCCGCACGGAGCCTTGCGGAGGGGCGTGTCTGCTGATTTGACGTCACTTTTCCGCGCGGACACTCGCGTTCCTCGCTGATGCGGAAAGCATAATGAGACCTTAAGCCAGAGGTTCTTACCAATAGACGATCTTTGGCGCAAATGCTTAGACATGTGACATAGTTTATTACGGTGCAAGCAGCTTTGTGTTTCCACTGTACACTGAGGATTGTACACAGCTGGAAAAACTGTCAGGAGGGGGGCTTTAAAGTGGAACTGAACCTGTTCGTGCATAATGAGTCCGTTTCAGACTGAAAACATAGTTTGTCTAAGATGACAGGTTGAGAGGCGGGTCATAGTATCATGTCGATGATTTTATTTGACAATTCTGGGGACTGGATTGGGCTTTGGCCAATCCTGGCGTGTTCCGCCTCCAAATCGAGTGGGATTCAGTGTGTTGTGGCGCTCCACTCGGGAAGAGCCTTTTGACGGGAGGTTAGTGGAGCTCAGCGACCCGCAGGCAGCCAGCTGCCTTCGTGTTGCCGAGCGGAGAGTGCAGCACGTCGGCCTGGAATCTCCGAAGTGCGACCCCTGACAACCAAGCTCTCGGATGCGCGCGCCATTATCGCTGCTATAACGATACGATATCCCTGGAATGCGCGTTTTAACGAGCCAGTTACATTTCTTTGCATTCTTAGAGATTATAGTTTTTGTTTTTTATCCTTATAACAATTGGCCAAGTTAGTAGTTAGTTTATGGGATAGGAATTCTGCCAGATGACAGGCACTAGGCGCCATTTTCGACTTCATTTGGAAGAGAAAATTATCCAGAAATGAAGATTTGATTGACAGCTGCATGTCGTGATATGATTGGTTGAAATGGGGTAGAAATTTGATAGTAGGCTACTGGGTGACGTCAGCAAACTGTAAATTACTGTTATCAATGAAATCTTGAAAAACGAACTTTTGATGTGAAAAAGTGTGAAAAACTAAAGAAATTAGATTGTTGTGATTTGTTTTGCATACATTATTAAATAGGTGCACTGCATACCCAGGTATTTGAACTAAAAGAAAAGAAAAGTCATTCTTGGGTTCAGCTCGACTTTAAGACCCCTTTTGTAACATTCACCAAGTCATATAGTCCATGGGCCAAGGCAAAAATCGGTACCACCTGAGGTGACCGCACGATTTTGTTTTTTTTGTCTTCCTACATGTCTCTAGTTTATATTTTGGTATGATAACCCTGCCGATTTGGTAGCTTAAGGATAGTTATCACTCTGTAAACAAACCTACCCCCATATAAATGACAAAACCCTGATTTCTGTGTATTAGTCCAGATGATATGTGAAAATGATGTTCCCTTTTCGTAAAAGCATGAAACTTGGTAGGCTTATAGTTTGGGGCCCTGTACAGTTTCAGAAATTGAGCCATCGCAGAAATGCCTTGTGGCGGCCATTTTACTTCTGCCATAAGCAAATTATGTAGTTTGCATCATATCTCCTGAACCACACATGCTAACACTGAAAAGGAGATGTCTATCCCAATGTTTTCATGGTCAAGGATTACAATGATACCATATAGAACATCATAAACTGTTAAAGTGACTAATCAATGGTGAATTTGATGACGTTGTGAGAAGGAAATGACAGTATCTGATAACCGATGCTATAACTTCAAAGCCATGACTATTCTCTGGCTAAGATGTTTTGATGAGTGATTTGACTTATATAGACCTTTTGTTAAAATAGCGCCCAGGTCCCTCCTAAAGATCCTGGGATTTTCCTTGCCAGATGGCCAAATCCAAGATGGCCACTGGCGCCATGTTAAAAAATTGACTTTTGACCCAGAGCACATAGAATAATGTATGAAGACACTTTTCGGTGTAAGTCAACCACGAGGAATCCGATTCTGACATCAGTTTGACATTATGGCATAGTTTTGACCCAGAATTCCAAGATGGCTGCCATCCAGTATTGTGGAAATGTAACTTTTGAATGGGAAGGTATACTGTGCATTTGGGGTTTACCACAAGGAAGGAAATTAACAATGGTGGATGTTTTGGGAGTCATTTCAGAATTATGTTAACTGAAAATATGTTAATGTCAACACCCATTTTACCTTGGTACTGCTGTACCAACTACCCCCAGGATTTCTTGCATTAAAATATTTAAGGAATGTATGACAAGATAACTAAAATAAGCTCTAGCTATAGATTCTGAATCATCAGATTCTGCTCATCATCTTTAGCCAAGTATGCTGTGTCATACCGGTCGATCACACAGATGATATGTCAACATCACCATGGCGGGCAAGGATGATGGATGACACCTTGTGGACATAGTCCGACCACTTGTATGGGGTGCCATCTTGTGTCTGCCGATCCAATTGCTGATGGAATTGCCATCCTCTAGATCATGCCCATGTCAACGAGAGTGATGTAGGGTTCTTGCAGCCCTACAGATTGGAGATAGAGCTTCTTCTAGATGCGCTTGCTCTTCTGCGTCTTCCTGTATGTGATGTTGGAGTTGAATAAGGCCACACATTCATCAAAAACACAATGTTCCAGCAACTCGTGGAGGTTTACAAGTTGACCACAACCAGGTCAATCACTGCCTTGGAGCGCTCCACTCCATCTCAGCAGCTCCTACCTTGAGTTCCTCCCCGGGTAGTCTCGCTTGCCAGACTCCCTCCCTACAATGGCAGAGTCTGGCTGCTAATACCTCCACCCTGGTATAGGGGAAAAAGGCTCCGTTCACCTTTACAACTATCCACCAAAAGTATCAAGCAGGCCTGCTTTATTGCACAATCCAGATCCAACCGTTTTCAGCATGTAGCAACGAGCTAGCATTGTTGATGTTGTTTCACAGTGGCACAGGCATTTGAGATAGACAGATTCGACACGGAGGGAGTGGAAACGAAATCCATAAATGGTCGCCACCAGTCAGTCAGAGCGGGTTGGAGCATGCATGCAGGGAGGAGGATGGAAGATGATTGTGATGCTGCAGACGCAAAGTGCCGCTGTGTGTAAATTCAGCTCGAGCAGGACCCTGGCCATTCACACCAGACGCACTGCTTTGCTCCACGCCGGTGACAACTTGTACTGACTTCCTATCTGGCTTCACACAATCACTCGGTGCCGCGTCTATGTGCCGACAGGCCGCAGTGCCAACAGGTCGCAATGCCGATAGCCCACAAGCAGAACCAGCTGAGCGAGGCGGCGTGCAGCGTGTCGGTGGAGCTAACCTCTCCCAGCCCCCACGCCAAACCTAACCTCCCCCCATGCCTAAACCTAACCTCCCCCAGACCCTAACCCAAAACCTAACCTCCCCACCCCCCACGCATAAACCTAACCTCCCCCAGACCCTAACCCAAAACCTAACCTCTCCCACCCCCCACGCCTAAACCTAAGGTCGGCATTGCGGGTGGTCGGCATAGTGGGTGGACACCAATCACTCGCGGGTCTCACACAAAAATAGATCAGACGCCGAAACAATCTCTGCATGGGGCGAGCTGGCCGCATCACGGCTGGTCTGACTGAACGGTCTAATGTGCTAACAAGTGTGCCAAAATGAAACTGGCTGCGCTTCCAGATGCTTCGTCACTTCAGCGTCTGGTGTGTTTGCACCTTTTCGCATCCATTTTGAGCCATGCCTGCATGCATGAGTTCAACTCCTTCCCGTTTGACCTGGCCTCCCCAACCCTCCGCACCCTACAGTCTGCCTGCCTCTGATGAACTCATTGCAGACTTAAAATCAGCCCATGCTGCAGGAGAGGAGAAGTTGACCAGATTCTTGCAAGTCCCGGGGGCCCTATCTTTGCAAAAGCGGTACGCCGCATGCAATGCAAATTGGGGGCGTGCACAAGCACATGCCTGTTATAATTTTACTGGACATAGGCGTGCCACAATCAGGCGTTTCTGCGCAGAATATGGGGCAGCACCTCTTACGCGCAAAAAAAAAGCACCTCTTACGCGATAAATACTCCGCTGCGCTTGAGCGCACCATAATCTCTATGCTGCGCAGCGCAGAGTAAAATTCCTTTTGGATATGTCATTACACACGGACGTGCCACGCCAGGACATCAAATTCTGCTGCTAAAATTGGATATTAGCAGATAATTTAGTGAGGCAATCAACTACAACTCACTGAGAAACTTTTATCACATCGCAAAGAGGGAAATTAATTGAGAAAACTTGTTGGACAATGGACATAGGCTATTCACCTTCACCTATCCCATAGTCTCGCTGGCCAGCCTCCCCTCCCACGCAGGTCTCCATAGTGGGATTGCGATGGGCCGCGCTTAGCAGCAGTGCCCTTGGAAAATAGTTTCCAACAATCCAACTTGCCCTTTTCAGCGTGTAGCAACGAGCTAGCATGTAGGTTTCTGCCGTTAGCTTGCTAGCTAGTTAGCGTTGTTGTTTTCACTGAGGCGGTAGGGCACTATTTACAGCGACACACAGAGGAGGGAGCGGAAGCTGCTCTGATTGACGTGGTCTGAGCCAATGACAGAGTTTGTAATAAGCCGGGAGCGGACATCCGGCAGCCACTGAAACAGTCGCTCCAATGGGGAGCAGCTGTAGAGCAGGGAAGGGCTTATCCCAGTTGCCTGTTTCCGTGGCGCCAGACTCCTCCCCCTGTAGGGAGGGGAGGCTGGCCAGCGAGACTAACATAATTATGAAATTACCCTCAAAACACAATAATTGTCATTACTAAACCATGTTTGGTAGGCATGGATTTGCAATTAAAATAGCTATAATTCACCATTGTTAATCTCTGTCCTTACTCTAAAAATGGTAAACCCCAAACACCACATACGTATATGTTGCCATTCAAAAGTTAAGTTTTCACGCTACTGGATGGTAGCCATCTTGGAATTCTGGGTCAAAAATTATGTCAGAATGTTAAACTGATGTCAGAATCAGATTCTTTGTGGTTGACTTATACCGAAAAGTGTCTTCATACATTATTCTAGGTTAGGGTGACCATATTTTGATTTCCAAAAAGAGGACACTCGGCTCCGCCTCGAGATACTTTATTATATAGCCTATAATACAAAAAAATACTCTTTTCAAGTCTTACTGGAAAAATAAATATAAAAATATGAAATAATGTTATAAATAATACCTCTGTATTAGAAAATATTTTAACAAAATATCTCTTACAATATTGTCAATGTAATAATGTAAATAATAAAACCGTAACAAACCAAAAATTAGGCTACTTCAATATTAATATAGGCTAATACTATCAATATTACTTCAAGGCACTATAGTGCAATCCATGGACCTGTAGCTGTTGTGGTGTTTATGAAATGCAAATCCTCCGTTTTCCCGGGTCCGTTAATTTTGTAGACGAACTCTCCCCCCGCACAGCTTTCTTATGTTTGTCTGTGTCCATGTGAGCTTTCAGATCCCCCGCACCTTTATTTGAAAGGGACACATAGCTTTGCACACAGTGCACTCCGCCTCCCATTTGTCCCGACCAGGACGGTAAGTGGGGAATCTTAATTCACACTTACGCTTCGGCATTTTGTAGTAGGAGGCTCGGAGCCAGTGCTGCTGCTCCGATGTCAGCTCTCTGTGTTTGTGAGTGAGTGACACAAGAGCCGCCCACAAGGGAGGCAGCCTCTCAGGGATTACGTCACACACAACAGAGTACAATTTAAAGCGCCAGGCATCGTTATGCCTAATGGTCCTGTGAAAACCCGGACATTTTCAATAATTAATAAACCCCCCCCGGACACCCCGGACAGGACGTGAAAAGAGGACATGTCCGGGCAAAAGAGGACGTATGGTCACCCTATTCTAGGTGCTTGGGTTCAAAAGTACATTTTTCAAGATTGTACCAGTGGCCATCTTGGATTTGGCCGTCTGGCAGAAAGTCGCAGGATGTTTGGGAGGGGCCTGGGGGCTATTTTAACAAAAAGCCCATAGAAGTCAAATTACTCATCAAAAAATGTTAGCCAGAGAGTGGTCATGGAATTGAGGTTATAGCATCAGTTATCAGAAACTGTGATTTCCTTCTCACGTCATTAAATTCACCATTGATCAGTTACTTTAACAGTTTATGATGTTCTATATGGTATCATTGTAATCCTTGACCATGAAAACATAGGGATAGACATCACCTTTTCTGTGTTATCATGTGTGGTTCAGGAGATATGATGCAAACTACATAATTCACTTATGGCGGAATTAAAATGGCCACCACGAGGCATTTTTGTGATGGCTTAATTTCTGAAGATTTAGGGGGCCCCAAACTATATGCGTACCAAGTTTCATGCTTTTATGAAAAAGTGAACATGATTTTCACATATCATCTGGACTAATACACAGAAATCAGGGTTTTGTCATTTATATGGGAGAAGGTTTTTTACAGAGTGATCACTATCAATAAGCTACCAGATTGGCAGGGTTATCATACCAAAATATAAACTAGAGACATGTAGGAAGACAAAAATACAAAAATTGCGCGGTCCCCTTAGGTGGTACCGATTTCACCATTGGCCCATGAACTAATTGCATTGTATCCTTCTCAAAACATCACTGAATTCATCAAAACACCACTGAATTCACCATTAACTATTCATGTGAACAGTTTATGATGTTGTATAGGGTGTCATTGTAATCCCTGACCATGAAAACATAGGGGTAGACATCACATTTTCTGCGTTATCATGTGTGGTTCAGGAGATATGATGAAATCAGGGTTTTGTCATTTTTTGGGGGTAGGTTTGTTTACAGAGTGATAACTATCCTTAAAGAGCATGGAGCAGGGTAATTCCTTTGCTAAATGTATACTTAACCTTGTCCCTATGTCCATTTGAAAAGTTAATGCATCATTCAAAAAAAAAAAAAAAAAGTTTGAAAAAAAATATGGAGAAAAACACCTTCCTTTTTCAGAAGGAAATAACAGACTTTTAATCTGACAAGAAAAAGCCTGCTACGTCACAGTGGGGAGTGGCTCCCGCGTGCGTGTCTCCCTCTCCCCTCCCACTGTGCTTGTCTGCGCTGTGACACGCTCTATCTCTCTCGCTCTCTCGGTGTGTGTGTGTGTGTGTGTGTGTGTCTACGCTGTGTGATACGCTCTCTTTCTCGTCTCTCTTCACTCGAGGGAGGGGGAGGCTGCGGCTCCTTCCTCCCCAAACAGCACCGCTGCTCTGCTCTGCTCTGCTCTGCTCTGCTCTGCTCTGCTCTGCTCTGCTCTGCTCTGCGCCGGGCTGTCTGCAGCCTGGGGTCCGCTCTGCTGTGCGGGAGAAAGAAGGAGGAGGAGAAACCGCCACCTCCACAGCCAGCCACCTCACACACCCCAACTGTTTAATAGTGCCCGGCTCGCATGCCTCTCGGTCGGCTGGCCGGACAATATGCACCCCGCTGCAGCAGCAGCTTCGGGAGGTTTTCTCACTGTGTTCGGGACTTTGGCTCTAACTCGGCCAGATGGCTGGACACATACGGCACTTTTGCGCGCGCGTGTGTGTGTGTGTGTGTGTGTGTGTGTGTGTGTGTGCGTGCGTGCGTGCGTGTGTGTGTATCGAATTACAGTCCGCACCTCGGCCCGCCTCCGCTCGCTTGCTTTCTCAACTCTCTCCGCGGCCCGTTGTTTTGTAGCTGGGCTGTTCCTGCTCTCTTTCACTGTCAAAATTAGGCTGAGGCCATCATATGCATGTGCATAAACATTTGCTACCTCCTCTTCCTCCTGAAAACCGGCGTTAGCATCCATAGTGTGTGACTGACAGCCCTGACCTAAGTGACGACAGACAGAGGGACAGACAGAGGGACAGACGGTCATGCCTGGCGACTCCCCACTGTGACGTCAGAGTTTTGGGATCCAAGATGTCAAAATAAAAGTTAAAAAAGTAAAACGACCCCAGAAGTCACTGTAGTGTATATGTAAGTGTCTTAATGTGAAAATCGAGTTCCTCCATAATTCACCTACACATTGACTGATTGGGGTCTCTAACCTGCCCCATGCTCTTTAAGCTACCAAATCGGAAGGGTTATCATACCAAATTAAAAACTAGAGACATGTAGGAAGACAAAAATAACAAAATCGTGCGGTCACCTCAGGTGGTACCGATATGTCAAAATTTCAGCCTTGGCCCATGGACTAATAAACACAGGAGAGAAAACTATTTAGATCAGACTTAGAAAATGGATCGCCAAATTATTTTCCTCTCTTGCATCTCAGGGCTTTGTAGATCACGATCCCCCTGAAGATTTTCCATGGTTGCTCTTGGCCCCGCCCCTGCTCCCTGTGTCTATGTGTGTGTGTGTGTGTGTGTGTGTGTCTATGTGTGTGTGTGTACCTGG